>NC_137957.1:47117836-47140336 GCF_963924665.1 Micromys minutus | reverse complement strand
GACTGGTCTTGAGTCAGCCGCACTTCTTTCAAAATGACATGAAGAGGCTATTTTTATCTCATTCTCTCCAATATCAATTTAAATTCCGAATCATCGGGTCTCTGAATGCCGTTCAATTGGCGAGGAAGACTGTGTGGGAAAGAAAAGCCAGTGTGGGGTGGTTCGGATGCATAAGTCTATTGAAGACCATGTTTGGAGATACATTATGCTTCCTGAAACATGTTTAGCTATCTCCTTGCAGCTTTTAGCTCTCTAGATGCACCTCAGAGTCCTCACAGGGCGGGGGTGGGGGTGGGGTGTGTTTCTTGCTTCGTAAAAACAAGGTGAATTCATGAATGAATCCTGGGTAGAATTCTTTGTAGAGAAGGATTAATGGTAAAGAAAGGTGTTAAAGCCACATTAACACCCTCCTGGGCATTCCTCTCTGTTACAGAAATTAAAGGGAGCTGGGGGTGGGGGGAGGAAGATTTCACACCAGCTGCTAGCAGCATTTGATGCCAAGGACAAATATTCACAGATCTGTCTCCTCCGGGACATATACAAACCATTTCCAGGTAAAAGCCAGGGTTCCCGGGAGAAGGGAGGCTGCTGTACCTGGCTGGCTTCCAGGGGGAGACTTCTTTCCAGAACTTCCACACAGTAAGAGGATTATTCCTACATCATGAAGCCCCCTTAGGGTCTGCAAGATTCCGAGTCACCCACAAACGATTAAATCACATTCAACCCAGCTTCAGTGCTAAGTATATTTGATTGTATTCTATGTCTTCAATGTCTGGTTATCTTTAATTAAACAGCCTGGTGATAGATTTATTTCTTATTTGATATGATCCAGTAGGGAACTATTCACTGAAATGTTTGATAAGTGGAAATATCCTACGGCTGACCACATGGAGAACAGCGGAGTGTGTGTGTGTGTGTGTGTGTGTGTGTGTGCTCTCCCGTGTGCGCACATCTACAGCATTTGAGAGCTGGCTGCATTCCTCCATTAGCACCGTATAGAGATTGGTGGCACATAAGAGGGAACGCCTGCCATTTGCAGCCGCACATGTGTATACAGACATAAAAAACTAATCGGCCTTCCACAATCCATCAAAACTACGAAGACGACTAAATTGGCTTTTAAAAACTTCAGAATCCCATTAGGGCAAATTCAGCTGCTGACTCTAGAGCAAATAACAAACCACAAGAGGACTCTAAACTCTCATTTGTGGCTGCTGATAAGAGTTAAAGGTACCACACTTTCACTTTCAACTAGGCTACAGGGCCTGGCAGGGGTGGGGGTGGGGGTGAGGGTTGGGGGGAGGCGAGGTAAGAGCTAACCTTGCTGGGGAAGAGAGGCCCTTTTCCACTAGACATGTAGGAAAAATGCCTCTGGGGGACATGTCGAATTTAGAGATTTAACAAGGCCTAGTATTCTCTGAGGAAGCTCAGGTGTAGCTCAGTGGTTCTCAGCCTGGCTGTCCAAACAAATTCCACTCTACGCACAACCCACAGAGCCACTTATGTCCCTGGATGTGATGTTCCATCTCCCTGTCTCTGCTCACATACCTTTTCTAATCTCTAAGACTACTTCCTCGGCTTTCTATAGGGAGGCATTCCCTGCTTTTCTGAGCACACCACCGCACTGCCTTCCTGGGGACGCTGACTGAAAGTTCCCGGAATCGTCTCGGATCTTCCACTTCCTACTGTGCACACAGGATAGCCAGTAATATGTGGGTGAGGCCCCAAGACGGTAGCACTTATGGAAATGAGAGGAAAGGCTTTTGTGGCACCTCCTGAGGGCCAGGCCCTGTTCTCTGCACCTCTCCCCATTAATTATTTGAATCCACACATTCTTCAGTAGTCTGCATGATTATCATTCTAGAGATGATAAGGAGGAGGCTCAGAGAGGTTAGGTTTCTTTCCAAAGGTCACACAGATGGGGGTATAGGTGGGGTTGGGTATTAATTCATTTGGCTTCAGAGTTTGTCCTGCTCAGAAAGAAAGGAGAGTGGCTAAGCTGGGACCGACTGGAAGGCACGTCTGACATCAGAGAAAAGCCAGAGGCAGGGAAAGGATCTTGGTACAGACTGCATAGGGCCAGGCTGCTGGGATCCAAGCAAGAGGAGATAGATAACAGCTTAGGCCAGGGAAGGGCTGGGTCTGCTCAGTACTTGCATCAGAGAGAGTCTAAAGGAGCTAGCTGCCAGGGTTGCACAGTCCCGTGTCCAGCTTCTGTAGCAGGTGGGGTGGGAGACAAGTATAGAGATTTTAGTGACTCACCAAAGGCTACCCAGGTGACACAGGTCAGGGCTGGCCCTAAGCTGACACTGGATTCCAGATCGGGCTCTGAGCACCGGGACTGAAAATCACCGATGGGGGTGGTTGGAATCAAGCTGGTCACACGCAAGAACCATCACCATCACCTTAGTAGCCTGAAGCATTAGATAAGACAGTGGTCGGAGTGGATGAAGGCCGCTTCGGTGTGGGGAACACTGTCCAGGTAAGCAGGAGGTGAGAAGAGGGTGCTGGGGACAGCAGGGGTTTGTCCTTATGTGTGGAGATGCTCACCTTTCCACCCCACCAGCGGCTCTCAGAAAAGCCAGGTCTCAGTGAAAATGGGCTCACCACCATCCTTTCCCCACATCCCCCAAACTCTAGGGAGCCAGGGGCTGGTTAGTGGGACACGTTTCCGATCTGAGCTTCGAATGCAGGTGCTCGCATACACAAACCCACAGCCCCTGTGCGTGTACACACACACACGTACAAGCACAGTTGCCCATCTATTTGTTGTCTGTGTGTGTGCTCAGCTGTCTTCTGATACAAAGCACTGCGCCAACAGAGAAAAACAATCCACTCCTCTCTCCGAGGGAACTTTCTCAACAGATGCGATTATGCATCTTCCAAGTTTGTGTCTGTTTTAGAGGCGGCGAGTCGTGAAATTGCAGGGCTGTAAGCTAGGGAGCCGTACTATGAACTATGGCTGCCATCATTTCCAGACCCGAAAGCTCACAGTGATGACCCTTTATCAGAGTCTGTGGGTAAGCGCCTTTTCATAAAGAGAAGCAAGGACCAGAGAGGGTAGGGAACCTCCCTAGGGTCACACAGCCTTGGATGATGAAAAGCCATTTCCAGTACCGGGCTGAATTATCAAGTTGTAAGGAATCGGAATTGTGGTGTTGAATTCCAGTTTGTAGAGTCAGTGGTCTGCAATGATGCTTACCATTTACTCACTAGAACCCATGAATATGAAAGGGGCTTTCAAAGGGGCATGCTGGGTCTCTCCCATGTCTCCAAAGGCACACAGTTCAGTCAATACCTTGGTCTTAGCTCAACAAGGTCGGTTTGGGCTTCTGACCTCCACAGGATGAAAACCGTCAGGTCATTCTGTCTGGTGGGACCATTCTTTTTTTTTTTTTTTTTTTTTTTTTTAAGATTTATTTATTTATTTATTGTGTGTGAGTACACTGTAGCTGTCTTCAGACACACCAGAAGAGGGCATCAGATCCCATCACAGATGGTTGTGAGCCACCATGTGGGTTGCTGGGATTTGAACTCAGGACCTCTTATCCGCTGAGCCATCCCTCCAGCCCCTGGTGGGACCATTGTTAAGTGGTATCACTAGCCTTCCTAGAGAGCCAAGAAGTAGCTGCAATGACTTACCTAGTGGGAAATGGGCACACAGGGAATAATACGTTCAGAGGTGAACCAGCTAATGGGAAAGATTTAACTACAGTCTAAGAGTACATATGTGGGAAGTATCTAGGAGGGGACTGTGGGGGTGGAGTGTGACGGTCTGGTGCCCTCTGGCCCTTCTGAACCCTGTTAGAGATGAGGGTCTCAAGATAGCAGTGTCTATTCTAGTCACAGTGGGGCCAGAGTCTGCCCTTAGGCACTGGTTTAGGTTTCCAATAGCTGAACCTGGGCGGCTCAGCCATCATCCCCAGCGTAGGTTCAGGCTGGTTTCTGATCAATGCTGGTCCACTTGCAGATTAATTAAGTGTGGGAACACCGGTGTGGGTGAGGCTGTGCTGGTAAGGTGGGACCTGGCTCCCTCCCAAGTTGGATGCAGGTTGGCTGATTCAGAATGAGTCACCCCCAACTGCACTGTGGCTTTGTGGCTGAGCCAACTGAAGAAGACCTGCCCCTGGCCCACTGCCTCTTCCCAGACAGCAGAGGAGAGAGGGCTTCACTGGTAAGGACAACAGGTGACATGGGTGAGATTTCGGCGACATAGACCCAGAGGGGCTGTCCTGTGATCTGGGAGTCCTGGTTGTTCCTTCCTGTCCCCTCTGTCGTGGGTTTATGATCAGAAGCCTGTTTTCTCCCCTCCAACCCCCGCATTTTCCAGATGGTTAGTGACAGCTCCACTGTGTCCCCACAGTCCCCTGACAGGAGCTGCAGCATCAAAGGCTTGTTGTGCAGACTCTGGAGGGCCTGTGACACTACATCTCATGCTTTGATTAGAAATGATCCCCAGGTACATTGCCACTACCTAAGCGAGTAACTGACTCTATGCTCATGCAAGCAGCACAGATTAAATATGGTGGGACAGACAGACAGACAGACACACAAATACACAAAGACAGAGCGTAGTAGGAGGACTTGGGACAAAAGGATTTGTTTGGAGGAAGAAAGGCATAAGAGAAGATGATGAGGGAGACTTTGATTAAAGAACATTATATATGTAAATGTATATGCATATATACACATATATATAAATATGAGATTATATAAGAATAAATAAATAAAATAGTGATTTATAAAACCCAGAATGACCCCCAAGGACCTTATCAAGTGCCGGGAACCAAGAGGTACAGGAAAGGACTCCTCCCGCCTAGACACCACCCAGGACTTGCGCTTTCCTCAGGCAGCACCTACCTTCCTTTCCTGCTGAGCCCAGCCTCTCTCAGGATAGCTGGGGCCACCTGGCTTCCTGGCCACACCCAGAAAGAAGGCTGCTCCAGGCTTATTGGCAAAGCAGCCCTAGTTTTTGTTGGCCCTGGGTTCTGGGCAACTCCCTGCTCCTTGCTCTTGATGGCCCAGCAGGCTGATAGCCTGGCCTAGCCCATCTTTTGTCTGAGTGTGGAGGAACCGAGGTAGAGACTCATCTTTAGGCCCGGATCCAGGTCGCCTGATACTCTCTTAGAATCCCGCTGCACTGGGTCTAACCAGGACCCCAGAGTTCAATACTCTGGTCTGAGTCCTTTTCTCACTGTGTGGCTTGGAGCAGGTTACTTTTCCTCTCTGAGCTTCAGTTCAGTAAAGAGGAGTGACCACATCCCCTCAACCTCACTCCAGTAGGTGTGGGGTGAGATCTGAGGTGTCCACACACGTGTCGACTTCTTAATGTTCACAAAGCTTGCGGCTAAGATAGACACACCTTGGTGCACAAGTGTAACACCAGCCCCGATGGGGGTGTGAGTGGGTGGGAATGAGAGCCTGGGCTACAGAAGGGACTCAGGACTAGCTTTGGCTACATGAGATGCTGTCACAACAAACCCCTGTTGGCTTATGGGCGACTTCAGGAGGCTCCTCCCAGGGACCTAGCAGTGGCTTACTTGTTGCCAGGTGCAGTCTGGGACAAGAACTGCTCTGTCACACCCCCAGATCTGCTGCCCCGTGTTCCGGCTGGTTCTTCCCCCTCTGTCATCCTTTCTGTCCTCCTCCGCCCTCATGGCTCTGCTCTGCCTCTACCCTTTCTCCAGGCCCTCACTCCCCTCCCTTCCTCCAAATAACCCTCCTTTATCCCAGCTTTGTTACATGGCATGATTTCTCAGGAAGCACTTTGGCATGGGTCTGCCAGGTCGTGTGTGTGTGTGTGTGTGTGTGTGTGTGAAAGTGTGTATGTATTTGTGTGTAAGTGTGTGTGCATGTGTGTGTATGTGTATGTGTGTGTGTGTGTATGTGTATGTGTGTGTGCATAATATTTGATAACAATCCCAACTACATGTTTTTTGTTTGTTTGTTTGCTTGCTTGCTTCTGGAAGCTAGATGTCCAAGACCAAAGTGTGTAGAGATCCAGATGGGCAGCTTTTGGAAAAGGATTTGTCTGTGCCTTCCTGGCTTCAGGCAGATGGTACCTGGGCATGCAGACCATCACTTGGTCTTTGCCTTCTCACTGTATTCTCCCTGTGTGTGTAGCTGTATCCAGAGTCCCCTTTTTAGGATTCTTGCCATGGGCTTGAGGAGGCACTCCCTTACCCCACACCTTTCCACACACCCACCAAACATATTCCCTCTCTTTTTATCTTTTTATAAACACAAGGCCTACCTAAGATGAAGGCCTACCTCATCTTAACCACTTACATCTGCACGGTCCCTATTTCCAAAGAAAATTTCATTCTAAGGTACTTGGGGTTTGGACTTCGGCATATGAATTTTGGAAGGGACACATTTAAAGCATTATACTTTAGAAGAGGTACCGAGCATAAGAGATACCTGAGCTGGTTTTCCTTCTGCACAACACAGCAGCCAATGAAGCTGAGAAGGTACCAGAACTCTGGGAGTACTCAGTTGCTCCACATCAGCTCAGCTACCTTGAACAAAACACTACTAGCCAGCACTGTTAGAAGGGCCTACCTTCAAGTCAGGGTCTGATTTTGCATCCAATAGAGTACCGCCCCCCTCCCCTGCAGCTTCAGCCCCAGGGGACACCTGAGGCAAAAGCTCAGCCTTCGGTGGCTTGGCCCTGGGGAAGTTCTATTCAGCAAGCAAGCCTCTGGTGTGCATGTGCTCCTGGTGTGTTTAATGTCACTTTGATCATAAAAGCAGCACAGGCAAGTATCTGCTGAGCTCAGGTTCCAATGCATGCATTAGTACACTGTGCCTTCCCAGCCCTTGGTGCTGGAGGGCATGGGTTTATCTCTGGGGAAGCAAGAGGCTGCCCAGAGCACACAGCTAATAAACAGGCAGAGAATTCAGCTTGAGGTTTTTCCCCTTTGGCTGCAAAGGGTGAGCTCTAACAGGCCTGCCACTTTCTTTGGTTGTATTAAGTGTGTTTGTTTGGACCTCTGGAGAGACAGGCCTCCTACAGGCCGTAAACTCATCCTAAGAGGGAGGAAGGAAGGCACACACACACACAAACACACACACACACACACACACACACACACACACACACACACACGTAAGAATCTTACCCTGTACTTGTGGCAGGAGAAGGCAGCTAGTCACTGCCAGGAAGCATCGCTCCATTTCCTTGTCAGATGGAAACACTGGTGTCTGGTCAATAAGTTATCATCATTAGGTGTCAGTGGATGGAAGTGTCAGTGACAGGAAAGGCTCTAGGAAAAAATGGATCTCTCCATATTCTGCCTCTAATTCTCACCGAGCCTCAGCATGCCTTTCAATGTCTCCCGGATATCTGCATCTCCCAATCCTCTCATCTAAGCCCCTCCATCTGAGGCCATCCCCAGGCCTCAGCCTAGCTCTCCAAATGATAAGCCAATAGTCCTTAAGCCACACGCAGCCTAGTATGCCGCATTATCGGAGGGTCAGGACTGTGTCTCCACAACCTGGCAGGGGGCCAGTCTCTGAGCAAAGTGTGGTACAAAGGAAATGTCTGGCTGATGGTCACCGAGTGAAAAGAGCAGGATGAATGCTGAGAGGCAGACAACCCATTTCTGGCGCCAGTCTCTGTTTGCCAATGGCAGGTCAGGCTCAGGGATACTCAGGACACACAGGTGCTGTGGCACTGAGCTAAGGAGTTCTTCATCTGGGTGACAGAATAAGGAAATTAGTGTATAAGTGTCACGTTCTGGGTCTTGGGCTTACTTTAATTCCCAGGTTTCTCAGGTCATGCAGATCTGAGTTCGAATCCCAGTTCCAATCCTTGGAAGCCCTGTTGCCTTATGTAGTAACTCGTCCATGGTGATAGTGGCAATGAGTCCTGCTGAGCTAAGCACGGGGTGAACAGGCTACAGACACTGGCTGGGGTGGCCCTATCCCCTTCCTAAGAAGTTGCTATTGCTCGTTAGATGGAAAAAGGTCAATTTTCAAATTAACTTTATTTGGTACAGTTCACATCCAATAATAGACTCATTACTGAATGTGTAGCCTGAGGAGTCTCAGCCAGCGGGCCATCTGATATCTAATTAAACAAGGACTCAATCAAGTCACAGAGTGGATTCGTTCCTCTTCTCATTTCGAGTACCTGACAAAAATCAATTTGAGAGAGGAAGGGTTTATTTTGGCTCACAGTTGAAGAGATCCAGTCAGTCATGGTGGGGAAGGCATGGGGTGACTGATTACACTGTATCCACAGTTGAAGAGATCCAGTCAGTGGTGGTGGGGAAGGAATGGGGTGACTGATTACACTGTATCCACAGTTGAAGAGATCCAGTCAGTGGTGGTGGGGAAGGACTGGGGTGACTGATTACACTGTATCCACCGCACCTATAGTAGAGAGAGGTGAGTGCTTCCCCACTTTTGGATGGCCAGGGACCCCAGGTCACAGGGAAACTGACACTCACATTCCAGGTGGGTCTTTCCTGCTCTGTTAAGCCTTTTTGGAAACAACTTCAAAGAAACACCCAGAGGTGTGTTTCTATGGTGACAGTGAATCTCATCAGGTTGACATGAAGATGAGTGGTTACATGATTACATGGCATTTCCATCATCCCCTGACACGGAGAGACTGAGGCTGCCAGCTCACAGGGGACCAGTGAGGCCCGAGCCTGGCTGTGACTTCAGAACCTAAATTTTGTCTCTCCCTCCCGCCATGCCTCCTGAATCTTTCTCTACCTCCAAGGCTGTATCTCCCCGAAGCCAGCTCCTGCACCGGCTCTCTACCATTGCTTCCCACAGTAGCCAAGGCTATCCTCGTCCCCTTGAGCGCTCTCCCTTCCCCAGCAGCTTGCATTTTGGAACTGTTCCCCCTTCAGGGCTGCTGTCTCTGGTGCAGCCACTCCGGCAGCCCACTGCTCTTCCCCTGAGCGTCCTTACACCAGCACCACTCCCTTCTGCTGAGGGTAACCAAGTGCTATCATCAGAAAGGGCAGAGTGTCTTCTTGGCCTTACTGATAAAGGGCCTTTGAAAAGGGGAGCTCAATTACATGGTACTAGAATTAGAGAGAAAAAACCAACAAGGTGTGCGATCTGGGGACCTTAGCAAGTGCCAGAAGGAAGGTGTGGGCAGTGCAAACAAGAGAACCTTGGCAGATGCCACCAGAAAACGAGAACAGCACCCAAGGCCCCTTTTCCTTGGATTTTTTTCCCCTTTGTATTTGAAGGGACATAACATTGCCTTCCTTGTAGGGTACATGGGTTTTGGGGACAAGAGGCATCATTCTGTCTTCTGGGGACAGCCAAGGGGGAACTACTAAATGTTTTGGTTTAGCATTCCTGTTAGCTAAGAGTTTGTCTGGGAAGCCCAGAGCTTGGGGTGCATCTAGGACAGTAAAGACTAATGACTCCCTGCATGAATTGCTGTCAGGGTGTCTTCTGATGTCCGTAGCTTTGAGCATGGAGACGTGCTGTTTACTGCTATGGTTTTCCAGCCTTGGGCCAGCATAAAGGCCCTGCCATGGATTCATAGCCTGTGGCTCTTTCTTCCCTTCTTCCCCAACACCTCGCCCCCCCTCCCCAAAAAAACACACCTTTTTCTTGAGACAAGTTCTCACTATGTAGTCTTGACTGGCCTGGAACTCACAACATAGAGCAGGCTAGCCCTGAAACTTGCTATATAGACCAGGCTAGCCCTGAATTCACAGAGGATCCACCTGCTTCTGCCTTTGTCAAAAGGCTGGGATTAAGGGGGTATGTGCATCACATTGCCCTGGCCCCCTCATTTGTTGTATTTTGAGACAAGATACCATGTAGCCTAGAACTGGAACTCTATGCAGACAAGGATGACCATGAACGTCTGATCTTGCCTTTACCTTCCTAGTGCTGGGATTACAGGTGTGAGCTACCGTGTCTGATTTATGCAGTACTGGGGATCTAAGCCAGAACTTTATGCAGGCAAGGCAAGCACTGTACCAGCCCAGCTATGTTCCTAGCTCGTGGTTAAGACAGCGTTCCTACCTGGGTCATTGCACATCCCCTATGGGCCAGCTGCAGGAATTAGGGAGGAAGAATATTTCTGTTCTCTAGGAGAAGCCAGGTGTGGAGCGCACAGTAGAATGTGTGCTGTGTCATATGAGATTTCCAGCTACAAATGGGGTCCACAGAAGCAGTGATGAATGGCATAATGATAACCGGACTCCAGAGCTAGACTACCTGGGTTCAAACCCCAGCTCACCTACATAGCAGCTGTGTGACTCTGAGAAAGTTACTGACCTCTCTGGGCCTCCTTGCTCTATTGTTTATTTGTAAAATGGCAATACAACAGTCAGCTACGACTTAGAAGTGCTATGAAGGTTCAGGTAGTCCAAGTGTGAGGAACTGTAGGTCAGAGGCCAGTTCAGAGGCTGTGATCATCAGTGACTCTGCCACTATTCTAAACTGTGAGAGCTTCACAACGTCCTGGACACCAGGCAACCAAGGAGATCAGAAACCCCAGCACCTCTCCTCTTTATGCCGTCTAACACTTCTCCCAGCCGGCCTGTCCTTGCTCCATCCATACATGTCGTCAGTACTGGCTTGGAGTGAGAGTCTCTGTCACCTCTGACGGAGAAGCAGTGAGAGTGAAAAGGTGCTTGAAGTCAGCCTTCAGCTACCACGAGCACTTCCTTTTGCTAACATAATTTCTGACAGAGTTTTGTATAGTCTTAGAAATATTGCTTCATAAGAGAAAAGCTATGTTGTGTGTCAAAAGAATATGAAAGAAATAAAAATAAATAAAACGATGATCTCATTTATGGCCCTGCAGGTATAGTCCTCCTGGTCTGGGAGGGTCCACGATTTATGGGCAAGGCTGGGTGCTTTGCTTTGGAAGGTCAGGTGTTCTGCTCTTTTTGCTGCTCGGATCTTAAGTGTGAAAACACATGCAAGTGTGTGTGCATGCATACATACATACACATACAAGTGCAGTTGCATGCCACATGAGCACACATGTATATAAACATAGACACACATGAATATTCAATATGCATATATATACACGCACACACTATGCATGCATACACACGGACATACACACAGACTCACACATGTACACACAGACTCACACATGCACACGCCGACACACATAGAGACACATCTCACATATATAAAGATCCACACATATAGACACATCTGCACATATATGTACACATGCACACACAGATTCACACACATAGGCACACACATATGCACACACAAAATGCATGCCCATGTGTGCACACACGCATATAATGTATGCATGCATGGACACATATTCACACACAGACACAGTTCCAGAGTTACAAGAGTTTTCTTCTCAAAAAGCCATGGGCTGAAAGCAGAGGCAGGATGGTCCACTCTAAGGCACAGATGCGGGTTCTCCTCCCTTAGCTGAGAATGGTACTAATAACAGGATCTGTCGATTGGTTAGACCAGTGGCTTTTGATTCTCTTTCTGCCTCTTTGTCTTTCTCTCTCTGTTCCTCTGTGTGTGTGTGTGTGTGTGTGTCTGTCTGTCTGTCTCTGTCTCTGTCTGTCTCTCTGTCTCTGTCTCTCTCTGTATATGTGTGTGTTGGAGGGGGGGTCCCGTACATTCTAAGCAAGCACTCTGTTACTGAGGCCCTATCCCCAGAACAGTTGTTCAAACTCTGGAAAACTTGAGTTAACAACAAGGAGAGAATCAAGAATGGGACTAGGGCTTGAGGCCCGCTTTGCCGCAGATGCGTTTTAGGACTCCTTGGCACCTCAGTTATCTGGTCTCTAAACTGGGCTCATTTCACAGCCAAAGAGAAAATGCATGTGAGGTCCTCTTTTTTTAAAAAAAGATTTTTTTTATATGTATGAGAGTTTTGCCTGAGCGTATGAACAGGTCAGATTACCAGGTTAGAGTAGCAGACCATGAGAGCTGTCGTGTGGGTGCTGGGAATGAACTCCCGTCCTCTGCAAGAGCAGCCAGTGCTTTTCCTCCCGGAGCCATTGTTCTACCCCAGGTCCTCTTCCTCCTTCAGCCTTCATCCTGGAGGATGCCAGCAGGAAGTAGTCCAGGGTCTGGCGGGTACTGAGGCCGCACTGCGCCCCACGCAGAGCTGCAGGCTCAGTTCCTTGTGCTCTCCGATTTTAACCCACTAGGTGAGTGGCAGCTTTCTCTAAGCCAGAACCACTGAGCCAGCCTTGACCCCCTAGGTTCTCGGAAATTAGCACCTGGCTCAGTGCTGGGTATGGGTAGGGTGTGTGTGTGTGTGTGTGTGTGTGTGTGTGTGTGTGTGCATCACTCCCCAGGGAACAGCAGAGGCCAGAGAAAGTCAGTGCTAAAACACACCCTCTCAATTCCCTGAAGACAACATAAGACATACAGGTGACTGGAATTCTGAGTGAGGCCAGAAAGGAAAGGAGCCACCCTAGGCTGTGCCCTTGGCTTGGAGCCTCTGTGCAGCACCCCGACTGTGGTGGGAGATGGAGGCTCTCCCTCGGGAAGCCAAAAGCAGAACGGAAAGGGAGGTTAAACACATGTGAACTACTGGCTGGGGCGGTGGTTGTGTGCCCTCCCTCACGTGTTCTGACAGTTGGGTCCCCATGCTTTTTCTGGGGTACCACTTGCCCGTTCCTGAACAAACAGAATCTCTCTGCTCGGGGCTGCCACTCTGTGCACTTTCCTGACATGACAAGTGCTAGGTGGGGAAGGGACCCATGCTTAGTTCTGAGTCAGTAAGGCTTACTCAGCAACTACCGTGACAAAGGTACCGTGGTTGGTTGGCTCTTGAGGCAACGTCTTACTAGGCATCTTGGGCTGGCTTTGAACTCACAGTCTTCCTGTCTTACTAGGCATCTTGGGCTGGCTTTGAACTCACAGTCTTCCTGTTTCCGCATCCCAAATGGTGGAATAACCAGGCTGAGCAGAGGCATGTGCTTCAAAGGTATGAAGAAAAAGTCTTGAAATCCAGTAATCTCAGCTTCGAGAAGGGTTAAGACACCCCCGAGAGAGAGCAAAGCTAAAGACAAGAGAGCTGACCCCAGAGGCCCTAAGACACCCCCGAGAGAGAGCAGAACTAAAGACAAGAGAGCTGACCCCAGAGGCAGGATCAAAGTGTTAACAGAGTCCCTAAAGCCAGCCATACCAGAAGCTGGAATTCCAGCTATTTCAGACGCTGAATGAAGATGCTGGTGTCATCTATGTGCAGCTGGAATTGTTTGTTTGTTTGTTTTTGCCACGTACTAGAAGAACCTTGGGCTACACAGACACAGGCAAGCCACTGTGCCTGGTAGGCTCTGTGTAGGACCTTGTTGCTCTAAGCCAGGTAGATGTAGCGACCACAGCAATGTGGCTGCCGTAAGAAAGGTAAGCTAGCTTCCCTCCCGAAGCAATGCTCTCTATGTGTCAGAATGTCCAGCACCATCGTTGTCTCGAGATCCAATATAATCACCCTTGGTGTCAACTGTGACAACCCCAGATGTCTCTAGACCTGGTCTCATGTCCCCAGGCACAATCGGCCCTGGATAAGAACCACAGCTCTGAAAACACTGGTGGCCTGGGGCTGGCCTCCTGAGCCTCGGAAGTTCACCTAGTCTTCCCACTTCCTACCCAAATCAACAACTTCCTCCTTCTCTGTTGCTTTGGGATCCCACACACTACTGTGCAGATGTATGCACATGACCCGTTAGTGTGAGCCCCAGTAAGTAACCGTAGCTTACTGCTGGGGCTGCACACATGAACTCCTCTAAGGGGCCTATGCAGTGGGCTATCCCCCGTGTGCGCACACCTGCAGGCACAAACCTGCGTGTAACGCGTAACATGCATGGTACGAAGCATTCAGGTCTTTGTAACGGGGGCTGCGGCCTTCACAGTTGAAGGAGCTCCCTGTTTTCGGGTCCTCTAACAGCCTGGTTGCATCTTTGCCTGACACGGCAGAAGGAATCTGGAATTTAGAATCGGAACACTTGCCTGGGGTGTGGGCTCTGCTGCTTCTCACTGTAGGGCGTTGGAGAAATCTCGGCCCCCCCGCCTCACTGGCTCACAGTTTCAAGGAGCATTAGGCATCGTCAAACCCAGTGGCCACCTAGTGTCAACTTTCCACATGTCATTACCGCCAAGTCTCTGCTACTGGGTGGTCTCTCGAAAACACAGTGTGGATTTTGCTCAAAAGCGTTCTGTGGCTACAAGAACAAGGTGTTTTGTTTTGTCGTGGAGAATGGACTACCCTTCACAGTGAGGTATGATTTGGTCTTCCACCTACTGATACCCAAGAGAAAGGTAATAACTTTCGTGCCTAAACACTTCTGATTTTTCAACTTCTGTATCTTTATTTTAATTCCCTCTGCCTATATACCCTCCCCTGGCCTCACTTCTACTCACCCCTTTTCTAGGCCTGTCACCACCAAAGTTCACCTGCCTTGGTGACACCGGTGTCACCCAAAACAGGAATGTCTGACCTTGGAACTCTCCTGTACTAGCTGTAAACCACGGATGTGAGGTGGATTTCTCTGGTCCTGATGCTACTACTTTCTTGATTCTTCCCTAAGCCTCCTTCTACTCAGCCAGAAAAAAAAAATGGAGCTGATAAAATTGCCAACCTCAGAGAATCAACATTTTCCTTCCACCCCGTTAGGAACTGAGCCAACTTCCAGGATCTCATGCAGCCTGTGGATGCTGAGTGCTTATTGCAGGGAGTGCTCAGTACACTTTAGTACCACCGTTGCCATCCTTACTGGGCCCTGGAGAGAGGTTAGGAGAATAGATACTCCCTCAGGGCTAAGGTGAAATGATAAGAACCAATTAGAGCACACAGACCAGCTTCTAATTTCACACTGGCCTCTAGAGGAGGGAGTTAGGAATCATAACAGCACACACCTGCTTAGAACTCACTATGTGCCAGGCATCATCCCTGGTACTTGATGCACGCTGACTCTAATTCCCAGCGCAACCCTAAACCATGGAGGCCGTTAGTATTCTCTTCGCTTGGCAGACACTGAGATACACACCTGAAGTCACACAGTGAAGCTGACACTTGGCTTCCGAGGCCTGCCTCAGTGTGAAGAAGACCCCTGTGTCCCTGCAAGGTATGTTTATGAAGTGGCCCGGTGCACAGATCCAAAGTGGCTCTAGGGGGGAAACAGTGGCAGAGGCTGAAAGGTGACTTTGTGTGAGGTTGTCTGTGACCTCGTGTTTAGTCTGAGCTCCTGCCATAGCCACCTGAGATTGGCTGGTATTTTGGACCAGGGAACATCTGGAGGCCAGATGTGTCTGCCTTTCTCTGAGAAAAGTCAGTATGTGTAGCCTTTCTAGAACCCATCAGTTCCCAAAGCTTTGAATAATACTTTCTGGGGAGAAGAGCGAAGGAGAAAGTGCAGAGAGAATATCAGAATGCCCGACTTTGGAGAAGAACCAGTCACAGCGTTGGTTTCCCTGTGAGAGTCAAGGTTTTTCAGGGGAGCTCAGTTCAAAGCTCATGTGGTTCAGGAGGCATTAGGGCAGAGCTGGGGCCGGCTGGGCTCAGGGCCAACTCTGAGGGGTTGTGGGTGGAAAAGGAGGGGATTGTCCTCAGTATGGTGAAGAGTCCAGTTTAACTCTAGATGTATTCCCTTCCGGAGGCAAGACCAGTGGGGTGTTAGGCTCGCAAACCAGAAACACATGCATGATATAACATTAAATTGAGAGGAGACATTAAATTCTTGTTCGAGGTCAGATAAGGCAGAATGTGTCATCAGTTACTTACCATGACACTTTCTGTGCCTTGGATTAAATCTTTATCTACTCATTTGCTTATTGTATTATATTCAGATGGTTTCCCATCCATTCACTAGCCCAAGCCCATTCGTGGAAAGAAAAATTAAGCACTGGAGACATAATAGTACCCTAGACCCCTGTGTCTTTGTGTGTCAGCCCACCTGGTCCAGTTTGATGGGACCCTGGACCTATTTCCCCCTCCACCTTTAGTCAAAGCTTCTGAAATTCAGATGAAATCGTGTCTCCTGAATATTTAGCTATTTTAAGAGCCAGCTTCAAAATAACCACACACAGTGTAGCAATAATAACCAATGGTGATCCCTTCAGGAGCCTGGTCGGAATAATGTGTAGAAGTCGCTGAGCATCTGGACCCTAGCGCGTCTCTCTCAGCCGTGCCATAAGAAAAGGCCTGGGCTCGGCTCGTCACAGGTATGAGGGTTTTCATCTAACAGTCAGTGGCTCTGGGAAAGGCTTTTTCTACTTACACAGGGTGCCCTCTGGATTTTTAATGTCTTACCTGCTATTTTAATTCCCAACTGCTGATTTTGGTGTTGGTGTTCTTTCACATGCTTTTCTGAGTCATGTGACCCCAGGGACCATCCATGCCTTTGGAAGAAGCATTATATACAGGAAAGGGAAACCCACATCCTAAGTAATTGTCTGTTTCTACTTTTAAAGATTTGTCTTGTATAGGATGTATATTTGTATGCGTATGATGTATGTGTATATGTATATGCTGTGTATGTATAACATTTTACATAAACATGTACATATATATTTGAACCATTAAGTAAAATAGTATAAAATTAAACAAGCATTTTAAACTTACAAAAAAAAAAAAAAAAAAAGACAAAGCAGGCAACCCTGGATATTAGGGGTCCAGCCTACAACAGTCCCACATACCACAGGGCAATTCAAGCTTCTTCCCAGATCCTGCTGGCAAGCTGGGTTAATACCCTTATCATAAGCATCAAATCAACAGGAACAACTTTAGGACCAGCATGGTTGATGATGCACATGGTCCTACTACACACACACACACACACACACACACACACACATACACACACACCCCAAAATTTGCTTTTTGCTATTATCAGTGTAAAATGCATAAAGAGGTAGTTAGCTTTCTGTTCCCTTGTTTCGAATAGTGATGTCTCTTGGCCTGTTTGTTGACTTGGTGTTGGAGACACACACTGAAGACAAAAGCAGGAGAAAGACCATGGGTAGTACCCTTTGCTATTGCCTTCCTCAAGCCAGGAGGTCAGCACCAGACATTTTAAAATAAAATTTTAAAATTAATTATTTATTTAATTTAATGTGCATTGATGTTTTGCATGTATGTACATCTGTGTGAAGATGACAGATCCCCTGGAACTGGAGTTATACACAATTGTGAGCTGGCACGTGGGTGCTGGGAATTGAACCTGGGTCCTCTGGAAGAGCAGCTCTTAGCTGCTGAGCCATCTCTCCAGGCCCTTAAAATTCATCCTACTATTTGACTTTATGTGTTTGGGTGTTTTGCCTGCATGTGTGTCTGTGTATCCTATGTGTGCCAGCTGCCCAAAGAGAAGAGGATGTCAGATCTCCTGGGACTGAAGTCATAGACGGTTGTGAGTTACCATGTGGGTGCTAAGAATCAAACCCACGTTCTCTGAGATAGCAACCAGTGCTCTTAACTGCCGAGTCATCTCTCTAGCCGAGCAAAACCTGGATTTTTAAGGCAGGGAGATGCAGCATTTTCAAATGCAAGGAACAGAACTCACCTAAATATCCCTAAGGAGCCAGCATGTAGCAGGGTCATTACTGTGGACACAGACAATGGAAATTTCCTCTAAGCAATAGATCCTTATTCACATTAAAATGCGGGTTCATTTCTTCTGAGTTTGAGCATTCATGTACGTATGTGCATGTGTGTATACAGATGAGTGTGCACACATATTCACGTGTGAGGAGAGGCAGTAAGTTGACATCAGGTCTGTCACTGAACCTTGAGCTCACCAACTTAGCTAGCATGGCTGGTTAGTGAGCGTGAGCCCCAAGTACCCATGTCTCTGTCACCCGGCCCTGGCGTGCTGCCACACCCAGATTTTTTGATGGATGCTGGAGATGTGGTGGTAGGTCCTCAAACCTGTGCAGTAAGCACATTCCCCACCAAGCCAATATCCACAGCTACTTTCTTTTCTGAATCTGGCAAACACTTATTGCACACCCACTACACAAATACCCTGTTAACACAAGCGTGCACACAGTGAATGAGAGGCTTGTGATCCCTTGCTGACATCTGTAAGCAGCTTAGTGTGCAGGGAAGCGCAGGATCACAGCTTCAAGCTTTCTCCCCTGCACACTGCCATTGAGGTGGGTGCAGACTCATGGCTCCCTTTATCCCACTACAGAAAGTCTCAAGGACACAGGCCAGGCCTTACCTCTGACCCTGTCCCAGTCACCTCCCTAACTGAGTCATGTCTCAGCTCCAGGGACTGCTGACTGTAGGGATACATCCAGGTCTTCAAGACAGTTGGTAAATAATTTCACCATGGAAATGCTCACCCAGCAAGCAAAGGAATGGGCCACACTATTTCTCTCCAGTGAAACAGTTGCGAGGTTTTGTTTTGTTTTTGAGACATGGTAGGTGCTTTCTATGCCTCGTCCTCAGAGAAACCTCTTGAAAGAAAAGCAGCTAGCTCCATTTTACAGATGGGAGAACTGAGAGCCCATAAGCCTGAGGGACAAGACAAGGTTTCATCCAGGCCAAAGAGGAGCTGTAACTGAGCCCCGAGACTGGAGATGAGAGACGGGATGGTTGGATGCATCTCATGGCTGCTTTAGACACCTAGACACGTTTGGTGACGTTTAAGGACACCAAAATCTCCAGTGCAGAGCTTAATGGTAAGGTGGGTGGTGGAGGCCCAGCAGGGCAGCTCCTAGCTGAAATTGAATATGCCCTTGTGCCCTACGAAGCTCCCTGGGGGCCAGGCAATGGCCAATCAGGCTAAGTTGGCCTTGAATGTGATCAGCCTGCACAACCTGGGGCCAATCAGATAGCCACACCTTCTGATCTCTAACCCGCAGGACCTTGCTTGGTTCCTGTCCCCAGTTTGTTGATAGAAGCCGTGGCATGACACTGCAAAACAAGCCAGTTTGCTCCAGCTCCTGGGAAACCTTGAATCTTACTCTGTCCTGCAAAAGTGTATCCATCACTTAATCTAAGGAGGGAGAAGAGAACTGGGCTCTCTGATGCTAGCACAGCTGTCTTCAGGTCTCTTGGGACAAGAGAGGACCACCTCCCTCTGGCAGTCTCATCCTGGATACATTTTGCAACCTTCATCTGGTCTTACATGCTTTGCAGTTAAAAAAAAAATTCCCACAAGGCCAGGTTGGAGCTTGGTGCAGGCGCTGGGCAGTGGGAATGGCTCACACTCACCCTGGCTCTGACTATGGCTACACTGAGCACCCTCTGGTTGGCTGAGCTGTGCTCCACATCTCAAGTTAACCACATCCTCTGGTGACTATGACAACTTGATCATCTAGGTCCTATGATTGATTCTTCCCACACATACTTAGAAGCGAGAAAATAAAGACAGGCAAAGATCAGGTTATACCTTCACCCTAAGTCACTGGCAAACAGAAGCAGCTTCTTGGACACACACCTAGGGAAGTGTTCTCTGAAGGCATCACAAGGAGATCAAAGCTAATTTAGTGGACTGGGAAGTGGAGCCCGGCTGGATGTTTGCAGCTGACTTGAATTAATGGGTACATGACCAACCAGCAAGATGAATGCAGGACAAACTAGGGGACTGGGGAGGTCCAGACTAGAGGAAAGAGAGTGGGGCCCAGAACAAACCAAATGATAACATTGGTTCCTCACAGCCATCACGTACAGACCTGGATCCGTCAAAGTGACTCCAGGAGCACGGACCGCTCTCTTCTGTCACAGCTAGAGAGTATGATTTAGTCGGGGATGCAGAGCAGTTGGTGAAACCCAGCCGGGCAATGCACCAGCCACCCTGGCAGCCTGGGAACCGGCACTGTGCTGGAGGCTGGTAAAATATGCCAAGAGCAGATTCTTCATATCCTTTCGTCTGATCCAACTCGTTTCCTGTCCTTGCAGGGTCAAGAGCTCCTAACCTCTAGACTCTCAAGATTTTTCCTGATGCTGATGCTTCCGTCCCTCTTTCTAACCTCCTACGGCTCAGCCTGCTCTTTCCAGGGATGAGCTGCTGCAGAAGAAGGCGGGCTCTGATCTCTTTAATCTTTGCTTAAGCATGCTGTTTCCTACCACCTCCACATCGGGCAGGGACCTGCTGTTTGGAGTAGCACTCCCTACCAAGACTGCCACCTTGTTATAAATCTTTCACACTGCTGCATCCCAAGGTCTTGACACACAGGTCAAGCTTTCATTAGGGAAATGGCCAGCAGGGAAACCTGCATAGGGTTTAGCTTAGAAAAGGTGGTGGGATAACATTGGGCTGAATGGCTCCTCTCTAGCTTGGTGCTGAATGTCAAGGACAGAGGACTCAGCCATCCTTCCCTAGCTACACACTCAACAGGATGATGTGCACAGTCATCAGGATGATTGCTAGAACATTCACAGCAACACTAGAAATACTCCATTAGCCATTTGTAGAAGAATGGATAAACCAAAGTGTGGTCTATTCTCCAGTATGATAGAATCCAGCCAAGATGAACTCCGTGTGATGCCAGACAAAGGGAATCAGACACAGAAGGCAAATCCAGGCTGCAGGACCCTCTGTGTGAATTTCAGCAGGGGATAGAACCTATCTACGCTTCAGGAGCCAGGACAGAGTGACATTGTGCTGGGGACGTAGGGAGAAGCTTTTCTCTGAACCCTGACCAGAAGGCTGTTTATAAAGTGTATTTGGCTGATGCAAAGGTATTAATTAATTAGGATACCTACTTCTGACGGTCACAATTTCTATATGCCATTGCACCAATTAAAAACAAACCTCACCTCAGTGAGAGTCTTGAGTCAGAAGAGAAAAGTGACAACGAATGCTCACAGCTACAGCCTGGGACCTCTGGACTCATGGGACTTCAGCTACCAGCTTGCCACGGCCTCCCCTGTTCCCTAGGTTTCCTAGATGGTTAAAGGTATCCCTTTATAAAGGAGTCATTGGAGTGAGATGGTCTCTGTTATCTAGTGGGGAAAATAGTACCAAGAGATGTGAAAGCCAAGGCCATAGTCTAGGTGTTCCTGGTGTCCTCTGGTGACCTACTCAACCATGGAGACAGCTAAACCTCACAGGACCATGTGTGTTCAGTCTGCCCTGTCTTGCCAAGGACATAGTACTTACACTGACAGCTATCAAAAAATCAGAATTCAGAATCTGCTGTTCATGTGTCACCCGTTATCGCAGTCAAGTCAGAAAACTGGAAGGAGAACTACAACAAGCCAGAGATCCTGTCTCTCGTCTTTCTCTTCTCCCCCTTCATTATCCCTTGGACTAGAGAGGGGACCCCACTCACTTCTGATTGTGTTTTTCATTTCATTTCTGCTGCTATGAAAAAGTTCCCTGACCAAAAGCAACCAGGGGAGAAATAGTTCTTTGGCATACAATTCAAGGTTGTGTTCTTTGTCCAAGGAAATCACAATAGCAGAAATATAAAACAGCTGGCAACCTCATATACACAGCCAAAACTAGAAAGCAATGAATGCATGAATGCTCACTTGCTTGATTGCTTGCTTGTGCTCAGCTCCATAAGAATGGAAGAACACTCTTATACAGTTCAGGACTCTGGGCCTAGGGAATGGTGCTGCCCACAGTGGGCTGGGTCTTCTAACATCAATTAACTTAACATGCCCACAGGCCAACCCAATGTGGGCAAACCTTTGTGGAGATTTTTCAAGTGGCTTTAGACTGTGTCAAGTTGACAGTTAAAGCTAATCGTCACAGTTCCAAACCCAAGGTTCTAAGAAGTGAAGACAAACTTCTTTTCTGGGTGAAAATTGAGTTTGTGCCTAGTCTTCTTATCCCTGACATTATACTTTATAGGTGTGTGACTGTGATAGTTATTTCTCTGTGCCTTAGTTTCCCCTTCTATAAAGCGGGATATTAGGGTCTTTAACAGAATTTAAGTGAAAACCCAAAGAGTGAACTTATTTTTTTAGCTTTGTTTCTTTATTTATTTTTAAATTGGATGTTTTATTTATTTATATTTCAAATGTCATTCCCTTTCCCAGTTTCCCCTTTGCAAACCCCCATCCCATCCCCCCTTACCCTACTTCTATAAGGGTGCTTCCCCACACCCACTCCCACCTCACCACCCTAGCATCCCTCTACGCTGGGGCATCAAACCTTCATAGGACCAAGTGATGCCAGATAAGGCCCCCAAAGGGTGAACTTAATACTAAATTATTGCAGGTAAAATAAACATGTATAGTAACACTTCGTGTTAGGCCCACGTAGTGGCTGTTATTGAAACCCACTGAAAATACTGAGCTCTGTTTATACACTTATTACCCATCTATCATGCCTCTCAACAATTTATTATTGATTACCTGCCTGCTTTATGCCTGGCATACTCAGTGGGCCACAGCTGTTCTCTCTGACAGCAACAACTGTTCTAAGGTGCCAGGGATACCTCTGAGAATAAGACATCCACCTCTCACCCTCTCCCCAGTCAGACAAAGATCTCATGTCCCCCAGCTGGCTGCCGAGACATCAGGGCCCAGCTTTCCAGATGGCTTAATGCTTTCTTCCTCGTGCCTCTGCTCTGGGTGGTTTCCTATCATCTCTGGCCAACATCCCAAGGAGC
>NC_137957.1:46820336-47112836 GCF_963924665.1 Micromys minutus | reverse complement strand
TAGATTGATAGATAGATAGGTAGATAGATAGATACATAGACAGGTAGATAGATAGATAGATAGGTAGATAGATTGATAGATAGATAGGTAGATAGATAGGTAGATAGATAGATAGATAGAGATAGATGATAGATAGATAGATAGGTAGGTAGATAAATAGATAGATAGATAGATAGATAGGTAGATAGATAGATGATAGATAGGTAGATAAATATGTAGGTAGATAGATAGATAAATAGAAAGATAGATAGATAGATAGATAGATAGATAGATAGGTAGAGACACACAGAGACACAGAGAGAGAGGTACATATGTTTTGATTAGAGTAAGCTGCTGAATGAATTTGTGCTGACTATATGGGAAGAAACATCCTCTGGTTTCCAGAGCTTTCTGGGGTTTGAGTTTACACACAAAACAACAGGAAGACCTGCTCCTCCGCAGAACAGAGCAGGGTGTGGCCACAGAAAGTGGGTTGGCAGCAGGATCAGTTTTCACACATGAGGCGTGTGTGTGTGTGTGTGTGTGTGTGTGTGTGTGTGTGTGTGTGTGTGTATGTGTGTGTGTGTGTGTGTGTGTGTGTGTGTGTGTGTGTGTGTGTCTTCCTTTTCACAGAAAGCAAGCCAGGCCTTTGACTTCTCTTTGCTTTGTGGATACTGTTCCAGAAACCTTGAATACCCGAAACTTCTCTTATTGTTGGGCCAGCTCCTATTTTTTTCCTTCAAAGACTCTTTCTCGGGCGAGGTATATGCTGATTCTGATATCTCTCTTGGCCCCTTGTTCAATATATAGGAACACCTTCCAGTGAGCATTAACCAGGGACCTACCTGCCCTTTGGTTTCTGGGAAAATTAGTATCACCCTCAATTAGGATGAAGGGACATTCACAGTGTGGGGACATAACCACACCCAGGAGAAGACAGGGCAGCTTGATGTTATGGTCTGGATGTGACATGACCCCATGTGTGGCATTTGTCTCATGCCAACTTTGAGCAGCTTTGGAATCTGATGTTTGCACGTCAGTCTCTAGCTCTGACTGACTGGCCTTGTGACTCTGGCCCCAGGACTGGACTGCTGTGTGTCTTGGTATCTTACATGTAAAATCACAGTCTATGTTTTAGGAGCACTATGAGGTGACATGAGATTAAACACATGGAGTGCTGAGCAGGGCGTTACCTTTATGGCTGTTACCATGACGCAGGGATACAGTGCTCACCGCACAAGCGTGCGGACATGAGCTCCATCCTCAGAATGCATATGACAACGTGGGTGTGGAAGCACGTATTGCCATCTCATCCCTGGAGGGGTAGAGAAAAGTGTGTCCCTAGGGCTTGTTGGTCAGGCAGCCTGGCCTTCCGGCTGAGTTCCAGGCTAGTGAGAAATCCTGTTTCAAATACTAAGGTGGACAGCTTCTGAGGAGCAATAGTTGAGTTGTCCTCTGGCTTCCACACTCACACACACAAGCTAATACACAAATATACATGTACATGCACATACACTCACACACACACACACACACACACACACACACACACACACGAGAGACTTTAAACTTTCTGCAGGTAAGAAAGTGCAAAAGAAGGAAGCTCCTCAGAACTTCAAGCCTTGCCCTACCTTCCTGGTTGAAGATGTCCCTAAATTAGGGCTGGTGTCCATCCCCCAGAGGTGGTAGCCCAAGTAAGACAGGCATCCCCATTTCTGGGACCTTTCTTTTTTTTTGCCTTAGGCCAATGTGCTTCCAGAAAAGTCCCAGCCCACTTCCTTAGATACTCGAGACATTTGACTTCCTCCTTTGAAGAGGTCCTTCTGGGAAAAGCCATTTGATCACACCCAGGGCTTCTTTGAAGTCTCTAAAGTCGTGAGGATGGATGTAGATACCAAGTTTGCTTTTCTGATCCTAAGCATATCCACCCCCCCCCCATTTCCACCTTCCTGTTCCCACCTGAAAGTGTCTTTTTCTTTAGTGCAGGAAGTATCAGCAGTCACCCGAGTCAGGGGTTTAGATGACATGGACGGGAGACATCTGTTATTGTAACACATTCTAAAAGCCTGGGTAGTTTGACACAGCAGAAACGTATTCCCTGCCAGTCTGACAGTGGAGTTAAAGGTCACAGAGCCAGAATGTTTGGCATCCTCTGGAGGCTCCGCAGGAAGGGGTCTATGTTGACCCCTTTGGTACTGATTTTGGGAGATGTTATTCAACCTTAGTTTGAGAGAGGGCGAGGATATCAATGAACACTTAGTACCCCCCACTGCTCTATCCCTAATGTAGAACAGATTTAAAAAAAAAAAAAAAAAAGCGAATCACACAGAACAACTCCCTGACCTTTGGGGGATTGAGGGACTATAAGCTGCATTTCCAGTCAGTAGCTCAGTAGTAGGACAGTGGCCCCAGAGGGTGTGTGGGTGTCTTCTTCCTGCAGTGAGGAACCCTCAGGGGAGCGGTTACAGTTTTGCATACACAGCTGCTGCTGAGACAGACAGTCCCAGCACCCAGGCTCTCTTCCTCAAGCAGAGGCTCCCGCCACACTTCTCTTTTAGACTAAGCAACTTCAGTGCCCCCTTAGTTGTGAGTGGAGATGCTGCTGCCTTCATGGTGCTACAGGGAGATTGTGGGGTCTTCTGGCTAAAGGACTAATGGCTCCTGGGTCCCTTCTTTGCATTCTGGTCATGAAATGAGCAGGGCTTCTCTGCCACCTGTCACGGACTCCAGATCAATGGGGTCAATCAATCATGGATCGAAACGTCCAAACCGAACCTTTTCTCTTGACAAGGCGATTGCCTCAAGTATAGCTCACTGTTTCCCCTCTCCACCAGACCAGGGAAAAGGGAGATGGGCAAGGTACAGCCTCAGCGTCAAGGAGGAGGAGAAAGGGAAAGAGGCAGCCAAGTCGCCTGACCCTGTGTGAACTTCCATGTGCTGCCCACGTAATTCTCCACAAGCTATTGTTCTTATTTCCAGAACGAGAAAGTTCAGAAAGGTGAAGCAAGCTGTCCGAGATCACAAAGCTACTGAAGACAGAGGAGATATTTGAACTCACTTCCTCCCATCTCTTTTCCTGCTGCCAAAAATCTTGGTCCTCACTCCAGGGCACTGACTACCTCTCATGCAGGGAGTATCTGAGCCTCCGTTCCTGGAGTCTGCTCAGCTGAGGGGCTTGGCAAGCAGCATGGGGCCCGGGCCAGATCTCCAGGGCCCTGATGACACAGTTGCTTTGGACAGAGTTCAAGGGCTTGTGTCATTACTATGCCCAAAAGAACTTTGTCTCCGTCTGCTGGGAGCCAGAATGGCTCTACCTATGGAACCGTTCCTGTTCTAACGAGATTGGATACGGAGAATCTGCACCCAGAAACCCCCATCCATTAGTGGATTAAAAGCCATAGATCAACCTGCCTGGAACTTGCCAGTGTCATTAAGAATAAGAGGTGTCAGGAAATCTTCCCATGTAACCAATATCTTTGAAATTCCCATGGCGACAGTTAATACAACTTCAGGGTCTATCTTTCAGTCAGCCGGCTCTGCTGCTAGGCAATAAAATTTGGGATAGCCTTTGAAGCAGCTTGTATTGAAATGAGCGGAGAGTGCTGTATCTCATCAAAGCTCCATGGCCTCAGATTAAAAACAACCATGGCTCCCATCAAGATGAGCTTGTCAACGATCACGGAGAGATTGGACTAACAGGGTGGCCACACGTGTTAGAGACAGACTGCTGGGGTTCAAACCCAGGTTCTGTTTCCTCCTAGCTGTTGGGCTTTGAGGACGTTACATAACCTTTCTGGGACTTGGTTTCTTCATCTATAAAATGGGGCTTAGAAGTGAGTAAGTGTTCTAGTGGATGGTTGTCAGGGCCAGATGTGTCAGGATAGAAAAGGCTCAGAGGGGACCCTTGTACAAACAAGAACACGGTCGTGGAGTTAATAAAGTTTATGCACTTGGCCTTCTATTCCAAATGTCTCGGATCCGTACTCTCCAGTACTGTTATCCTCCCATGCTGACTCTGAGCTGGGCCTTGTGGTTTCTTTGGCCAAGATAATGTATGTCAAATGTTGAGCTCCAAAACAAACGAGCCCCAAAGCCAGACTGTTGGGGTCATCTTTCTGTGCACTGTGTGAAGGTTGTTTTTGTATGACTAAAATATTGATTTCTGCGCCGCAAAGAGCCGAGTTCCATCTGGACCTCGGTACTGTTACTTTCATGGATCACCTGCCTTCATATTTTGTAAGCACTCTTCTTCACCACCTCCTGATTGGCTTAATAAAGGGCTGATGGCCTATAGCCAAGGCAGGAGAGGACAGGTAGAACTTCCCAGCAGAGGTAGGAACTCTCTGGGGAAGAACTGAGAGGAGGGAGATTTGCCAGCTAGACATAGAGGAAGTCGGATGTACCAGGACTGAGTGAGAGGTAGTATCACATGGCAAACATGGATTAGAATGAGCAGGTTAATTAAGTTATGAGGTAGTTGGAGGTAGCAAGGTAAGGCCTAAGCTTTCATAAATTAATAATAAGTCTCTGTGTTGTTATTCTAAATCTGGTGGGTCAGAGATAGTCTTGCAAGACCAGACCTCAGGAAAACCCGGGCAACTTCACTCCATTCTTGGAACCGTAGAGGAACTTTGTAAACAGATGTAGGTTGGTCAGTTCTAGGAAGCTGATGGTGGAGGAGTCTGACTGTCCCCTGTCAGCATAGCAGGCTGACCTTTAAGGGAGTACTCTATCCAGAAAGCACAGCTAATGCTGACCCATGGCTGACCTAGAAGATGTGCATCAAAAGCCAGCTAAGACTAGGAGAGCTGTCCAGCTATCCCCACCCTCAAAAAAAAATCAATAAGTGCTTATTGTTTGTATCTGTTTGAGTCTAAAGGTGGCTTGTCACATGGCAACACTTCGCCAACCCAAGATGGACTGTGTCCTGAAAAACATCCTAAGCATGGAAGAGACACCAGGGAATGAAAAGGTGCCTATAACTTTGGGGATTGAAGTCTGTATGGAAACAACACCACACACGATCCCATTAGGCTGGGAAGATAACTCCATTAGTAGACTGTTTGCCTTACAAGTCCAAGGAATTGAGTTTGGAATGGCTTGTAATCTCAGCCCTGGGAAGGAAGAGACAGGTGGGTCCCTGGCCAGCCAGCCAAATTTAATGGGTAAGTGCCAGGCCACTAAGAGACCCTGTCTCAAAACAAACAAACAAACAAACAAAAACAAAACAACAACCAAAAAAACAACCAACCAACAAACAAACTTTACCAAAAGCCCCCCCCCTCCAAAAACCAATTGTACTGGCTGGTTTTGTGTCAACTTGACACAAGCTGGAGTTATCACAGAGAAAGGAGCCTCAGTTGAGGAAGTACCTCCATGAGATCCAGCTGTAAGGCATTTTCTCAGCTAGTGATCAAGGGGGGAGGAACCAGACCATTGTGGGTGGTGCCATCCCTGGGCTGGTAGATGTTTATAGAACTTATAGGGTTCTATAAGAAAGCAGGCTGAGCAAGCCAGAGGAGCAAGCCAGTAAGCAGCATCCCCCCATGACCTCTGCATCAACTCCTGCTTCCTGACCTGCTTGAGTTCCAGTCCTGATTTCCTTTGGTGATGAACAGCGATATGGAAGTGTAAGCTGAATAATCCCTTTCCTCCCCAACTTGCTTCTTGGTCCTGATGTTTTGTGCAGGAATAGAAACCCTAGGACAACAACCAAAACAAACAAAAAACCCATCCCAACATAAGAAAAACAACAACACTAAGCAAACAGCTATTCAAAACTGACAGTCAAGGACATCCTCTGGCTGCATCCACAGCCTCTCCCCCTTCCTTTCGCTCTGTCCCATGTACTGGCCTCTTAGCTACCAAGTGTCCTTAGATGGGGACCTGACCTGACCTTCAGTTTCTCCGTCTATGGAATGGAGATAGGGAAGGCTCCTTCACCTACACTGTAGTCATGCAGATCAATTGTTTAGAACCCAGCATCCCATATACACCAGAGCCTGAGTGATTAGCAGCTGTTGGTGAGTTTTATTTTTATAATCCGAACTCCCCTGATTAACAGTGGTACAGATATGAGTAGAAAAACAAGGGGAGTGAAAATGTGATCCCTCCTTAAGGGGTTCTGGGGTTCACTGGCTTTGAGGGTTAGGGGTAAAGTGCAGAGAGCAAGGTAAAGCTATTTGAGAAGCTGCCCTGAGAGCTAAAGACCTGTCACCAGGGATGGGTTACAGTGGGAGCCCCTCATGTGATCCGCCAGGTGGCTTCCACCTGCCCCTACTGGGCATGGAACATCTGGAATCCTTCTTGCTGCTGTGGAAAATTCCACACAAGCCTTTGTCTTAGAAGCCCTGGTTGAACCTCTGTTTGCCCGAAAGGGGTCAAAATCTATGTAGGAGCACAGCCAGCATGGTGGGCAGTACGCATAGCCTTGTTGCACCCCATGCAGCTCTCAATGGTCTGAGGCAGGCATTCTGCATCCCACAGCCTCTCTGCATCATCATTTTGGACCTCGTAACTCTGGTCAACAGAGTACCTGACGGGTCCAGGCAGCTGTGAATCCTGTAGGTGCCTTCAGGTCAGAGCAGTATACACAGGGACCAAAGTTAAATCCTTCATAAGACATGTGGACCTGAGTATACATCCATTCAACAAGCACTTATTGAGTGCCTACTGTGTCCCTGGCTGGGTGCTAAGGGTGCATGTGAGTAACATGAGGTCTTGGTCCTTGAGAAGTCTGTGGGTGGGCTCATGTTTTCTCCCTAAACACGGAGCCTGGGCACTCTAAGTGGTCACGCCTCACAGAACTCTGCACAGGCTCATCGAGGGGTTTTGCTGGACGTTTCAATTATTTCTGTTCCCATGTCTTCTAATCTCTCAAAAAAAAAAAACCAAGCAAACAAAAGCAGCAACAACAAAACTGCCTTGCTCCCTTTCTTAGATAAAGAGAGTATCCCAGTAAACACAGGGTAGAAGGAGAAGCTAGGGTCAAGTTCTGTGCTCTCATCTTTAGACCAGCCATTTTCAACCTGTGGGTCTCGACCCCTTTGGGGAGTCAAACAGGAGTTACCTAAAATCATCTGAAAACACAGATAGTTACATTACAATTCAAAACACTAGCAAAATTACAGTTACAAAGCAGCAACAAAAATAATTTTATGGATGGGGGAGGGGCAACACTGCTCTGTGCTCGGATCTCTCCAACCTCTGCCGGCTTGCTATGCAGCCTGAGATGAGAAATTTAACTACTCAGGGCCTTGATTTCCTCATTTCAAAAGTATAGATAACTGCAACTCTAAGGAACTGCCAGGAAATTTCAGTGATTGAATTTACATTGGAAAACCCCTTTGAAACCAGAGCTTTGTATATTTTAAAAGGTGGTTTTGTTTGTTTACGTCCCAACTCTTTGAAAGACAACCATCCACCCGCGTCCCAGAGCCCCTTCTAGCTGTCCAGAACAGTCTGTTGCAGGATACTGTGTAGCTCCAGGCTCTACTGTATAATGGAGACCATTAAGCTGATTTGGGAAGCGGCCACTCTCCCTGAAGTCTGCCTGAGTCTCACATGGTGGTCACCTGGAATCTTAGTGCCCCTAACCTGCACCCGTAACTGGGGACATAGAAAGCAAAAGACACCAGGGGAAGAGCTGGATGTTTCTGGAATCACTCTTACGTATCTGAAAGTCCAATAGCTGCAGCTTTCCTATGCTGTCTTGGTAATTACCAGGTGGCTGTCTCTTGACAGAACTCCAGGTCAACTCATGTAATGGTTTTGGCCACATGAATTATGGAGCTGTCTGGGGGCCTTTCCTGTTGGGGGTGACCAGAGCCTCCAGGTCAACTTCTTCATTAAGATTTCCAGCAAGGTAACGATAAAACTTGGACACTGTGGACTGAGCCAAAGAACTTGAGCTTGGACCTCTAACCCTGCTCCAGGTGGGCCTGGGGATGCTTTTCAACCTCTTCCCAAATGTTTATGCAGGAGTTTCATGGGCCGGATGTGAAACTGTGCTAAGAAGGGCTCAGAGATTTTCAGTAAGTATGTTAATTGAACTCCGGGGCAAAGCCACTAGCACTGAGTTTTACAGCTCCCATTTTGAGGATTAGAAAAATGAGGTCTAAGGGAATTGACACAACCATATCGGAAATCCATCTTCCAGTGAGGCTCTGCCCCTTAACATAAGCGGTAAAACTTACACAGCCTTGGCTTATTCACTTGCCAAAACCAACCTCCCTCACCCTGTCGGTACAAGTTCCTGTGGGTAGTGACAATGCCAAGTGTTTCTCACCTGTGCACATTCAGTCAACAGCAGCCCAAGGTCTGCAGTGGCCGTCATCTTTGCAGTGGGACAGCATCTAGAATCTGAACTCTAACATTGAGCCTGGCATTGTGACTCCCAGAAATAAAGAAGGACAGGTTTCCAAGGCATTAGAAGAGATGGGATCAGAGATGAGGACATCCCTCCTCCCCCGTGATAAGGACCTGAGGTTAGATCCCCAGCGCCCATGCAAAGTCCTTGACGTGGTGGCACGTGCCTGGAACCTCAGTGTTAGGAATGGGGGAAGGGTGGAGACAGTCATAATTACCGAGGAGCTCCAGGTTCAGCAAAAGACCCTGTCTCAAAGATCAGCGTGAAGAAAGGTTGGGAAAGACGTCTGATGTCAACTTCTGGCTTCCATGTGCAAACACCCACAGGAAAACAAGCATCGTAGGGTGGAGAGCGAGACAGGGTGGGAGACAAAACTCTATATCCAGCCCAAGGAGAGGCCAGCACAGCACCCCACATCGGCATCATCTACATCACCGAGATTGTACAGTATTTCGGACCAGGAGCCTCTCTTTCTCCTTCCCCTTGACTTCTCCAGTCCTAGCTTGGGGCCTTGGGATAGGATATTTTGTGAGTGATAAATTCTTGTCTAGTAATGGCTGGACTAGTCCCTCTTGAAGCTATCCAGATGTTTTCACCAAGTATCAAAATGAAGTGGATGGAGACCTGATGTGTCCGTGGTGCGACAGTGGTACTACTGGGGGAAGGGAGAAACCCAGGGTGTGGAGAGATCTGCGACCAGAGTAGACAGGGTCAGTGAGGCCAGTCACCTGCCCTGGCGGTTCCAAACAGAGCTGTCTGTCAAACTCTGCTGTACATTTTATGTGTGTCTTCCTCTTTCCGGAACATTCTATGGCTCCCACTTGCCTCCCTTCATTACCTCTTATTTCCACGCTCAGCGCCTCAGTCACACAGAGCCAAGCCTCAATCTGCCCGTCAGTCACACATGCCTGCTCTCCATTTCCACGAGGGTGAGGAAAACCTCCCGGTCTTCCAGTAAAGTAGAGAAGAGTCTTGAAGGTTATGCATTCACACACTGAGCAGTTTGTGGTCTATAAACAGGTTCCCTCTCTTGCTCCTTCCTCTGTATCATAAATTCTGATTATAGCAATAAGGCATGGCAGGAGCTGAGTGACTTTTGAATGGATGAGTGGATGGGTGAATGAGTGAGAGTGAATGAATGAATGAATGAATGAATGAATGAAAGAACTTGTTTTTCCAGGTGCACATTTTCCTGTCGATTCTTCTGGGTTTTAGTTCCCTGGCTGCTTATTTCTCCCTGGTGGTCGGGATTCGGGGTCATCTCAGCTCTTTGACCAGGAAGCTGTTCCCCTCATTCCTCACTACCATGCACCTAAGTTTCCCTCTTACGCCTAAGAAATAATCTAGAAAATTAACTCGGTTTGCCACAGGCCTCCCTGACCAAGCGCACTCCACTCCCTGTATCTGTTTCCTGGGATGTGGCTGCTGTCAAGGTGCAGCTCCTGTGTTGAACCCTTAGTCCCCCTAAGAAGGAATCGGGAAGTATGGCTTTGGAAGGGTTGCTTAGAGAAGAGGGCAGACCTCTAGTGGATCAGAGAGAACTCGTTCCTTGACCTATAATGTGGACCCTTTGCAGACAGCAAATCTGCCTTAATAAGACTGTGATAAGTCGGTGTCCGGCTATTATAAGCTGCTCGGTTCACGCACGTTGTGATAGCGGTGTAACCAGACAAAGACAGATGCCCCAGGATCTTCACACACGGAGCCTAAAAGAGAAGATTGCAGAGCGGCAAGAGGAGCGTCTCCCCGTTCCTCACCCTCTTCTGGTTGTGTTTTATTATGAGTCTTCCTGGGCCACTACAAAGAGCAATTACCTCACAAGATTTACATGCTTCAAGTTCTTCAGGCGTCCCTTATCACCTACCCAAGAGTCATGCCCGTGGGAAGAAAGAAAAAGAGAAACAGGAATGGAAAGACAACGTCTTATGCACTTCCTGAGATGCTGGGGCCTGTTGAGAAGGCTTGGGGTGTTAAGATGTGCAGCCGAGTAGTGATGCCCCGTGTCCATCCGCCAGCCACACGGCTCAGCTTCCAGCTCCACCAAGAGTCTTTTCTACTCTTCAAAGCCAAGATGGAGCAGAAAATGGTTAGAGCTAAGACTGTTCCATTCAAACACGACCTGGATTACTTCACGATGTCTTCCTTAATGGAAGAAAAATTCCAAAAGGAAACCATGTCCCCCAGTCAACCCTTTAGCTGTTGGTTCCTGAGTGTCAGCTCTGACCCCCACCCCCTGTAGCACCCCAGAAATGCAGACAGAATGGTCTCCACCTGCCCTGGAGACAAGTGAAGAGATTCTTCAGGATGTAGACCAAGGCCTTCTTCCCAGACTGCTAACGTGAAAGCGCTTCGAGTGAACTCTGACGTCTGCATTTGAAGCCAAGCTCTAGAGGTCTGGTGATCTTTGCTGTCATGCCTGTCATCCTCGAGAAGAGAGACTAGGCCCTTGTCGCTTCTAGGCTTGGGGTTGGGAGATGTGCCCAAGAGCTGATTTTTCACTGACAGGAACCTCTACATTGCCTCACTATGCTACCTGAGCAAGTCACTTTTATCTAGGAGCCTCATTTTCCTCATCTGCAAAATGGGAAGAACATTTGGTCATGTCATCTCACTTCATAGAGACCATGAATGGCACATTATGGGCACAGGCCTCTACTCCATATCAATCTCTCCCTCCTCTCTCCCCCTTCCCACCTGTGTGTGTGTGTGTGTGTGTGTGTGTGTGTGTGTGTGTGTGTGTCCTCCTATGCTTCCTCTCCTTTCCCTCCCTTTCTTCCTTCTAGTCAAGAATTATGGTGTCACAGCATTTAGTTTTCTGGAGCTGTTGATGACATGGTTGGGACATGGGTTCCAGATAGGAGGACAATACATGTTTACCATCAGGGTCAGAAAGGCTTCTCTGAAGCAGCAGCCGAAGCAGGAGAAGAAGGGCCATACCTTACAGGGGGTAGAGAACCTCCCAGAACCTTCCAGAACCTTCTAGAATGGGTGAGTGTCCTGAAACTGAACTTGAGGTGCTTGTGGCAACTGAAGGAGAGAAGTCGGCATGGCTGTGTGGTAAGGTGGTTTGGAAAATGACTGCAACCTGGAGAGGAGTGGACAGATATGTAGATTGCATAAGCTGGCTTATGGGCTTCCCTTAAATCTGAATGGGTGCTTACCAAAACCAGGGGGGGGCGCACTTTGGCACACCGAATGTGTTGTGTGCTGCCCCTTCACTGCTGATCTCCAAGGAGCTCAGACAATGGGCAGGACAAGACTTTTAAGAGCCAGTGAGGCCCAGCTGAATTTTCAGGACATCAGGTAAGCCTTATGAAAACAGTTCTATTTTATTGTAGACACCATGGGAAGCCACTGATGGGCAAACAGCAGGCTGTTAATGCCAGTGCAGTAACCTTTTAAAAAGCCCATTCTTAGCAAATTTTAAACATGCTCGGGGAAACCCGACAACAATAATAAAAGAGGAGATGGCGGGAGGTGGTGGGTGTGTGTGTGGTCCTGATGTGGTGGATTTAACCGATGGATATCCACAAACCTTTCGGCATAAAATATGTGGGTCTTAGTATATCGACTCAGACCCCAATGGAGCAATATAGGAATACAATACATATTGCATTCAAGTTGCTGTGTGAATAGGACCCGAGGTCAGAGGGACAGTGAAGTAAGGAAAATGTGCCCGCAGTGATGGTCTGGAGAGCCCCTGATGTGAGGCAGAGCAGATGTGCGAAGGAAGGGGAGAGGCGGGGCTAGTACTGAGCAGCTTGGTACCCAAGCCCTGTTCCTCTCTATCCAGGCAGCTTTGAGAGTCTAGTCTTCTAGTTCTTCCCCAGAAGCAAGAGGCTCAGGAAACAAATGCTAATTGGCCTGAGAATTTCATGTACATCCCCAACATTCTCAGAGCTAAGTTCAGAGCAGGCCCTGTCAAGCCAAGCCCACCAAGCTTATTACTAAGCCGAGCATGTCTGGAGAAGGTTAAACGAGGAAGAAAACGCCAGACATCTCAAGTGCGGTTACCTGCGAGTTACAGCCGTTAGAGAACTCACAATCATTAGCACTCTCTGGGCATGGGATAACTGTCTTTATGCTCAGACAACAAACAAATGGTTTTTGTTGTTGTTGTTGTTTTTTTTTTTCTTCCTTCAAGAGACAAATGTGACAAGTGTAACAGCACTTCCAAGGCTGTTAACAACCGCGATAATAAAATAAAATCCAGTAATGCCTTTTGTTTGCAAAACATATCACCATTTGCTAATTGCCCTTTATTGGCACAAGAAGGCAGGTCTTTCTTTTTTTTCTTTTTTCTTTTCTTTTTTGGAATGGTCCTGTGCATTAGCACCCAAGGGCCTCTCACCTGGAGCAGGTGTTTTCTGTGGAGGTAGCATCTGGAGCCCCGGTTAGTTATGTATTCCTGTGATGCTGACGGTTGAACCCAGGGCCTCATACACACTAGACAGTGGCTCTACCAGTAAGTACATCTTTGCCTTCCTTTACATTTGTGTGTTTGGGTATATGTGTGCAGTATATCCACATATGTGTGCATAGATGCCCATTCTAGTGCACATGGCATGCCTGGTTTTGCCCAAGAATCCTGGGGAATTCCAACTCAAGCTGTCACGTATTCACAGAAAGCAGTCTTACACACTGAGACATCATTTTTACTTTCGTTTTTAAAGACCAGATCTCACCCAATTACTCAGGCTAGCCTTGAAGGTAGTCTGTAGCTAGGTAGGGCTTGAACGTGTGACCCTTCCGGTCTAACCTCTTAAGTAGCAGGGATCTCAGGCCTGCAACACCATGTCCCAGCACACTCTGGTGCTAGAGTTACTCCCTCACCCAACGCAATTCCAACCTCGATCATCATGGAAAACGATGTGGTGCTGGTGTCAAAGTATCACTGGGTGTCATCTGTAGAGGGAACTTTGGTAATATAAACTGGTCACAGAACTCGAGGTAGGAGTATGAGATCTGAGAGTCATTCATTCATTCAAAAGAGAAAGAAGGAGAGGGTTCCAGAGTGGGATGCCTTTTATCTGCCAGAGGACAGTCCCTGAGGACAAGCCCGTAGCTTGTCAAGGAACCCAGTGTTCCTGAGGTGGTAGCTGTGTGATGAAAGACAAGTTGGGATGTATTCATATAGCGCTGCACTGGAGTTAGATATTTCAATTTAATCAAGAGAAATCCACCCTAGAGGTTCTTCTTAGTGAGATGTGAGGACTACCCACCCCAGGTAAATGGCTGACTCACAGTCTCTACCTAGGTCTGCTAATACATGAAAAAGAACTGCCCCATGCAGGCCCCTTTTAGCATCTATAAAAACATCACAGTGTTCCTGGTAGGGTAGAGGCTCTGGGCTTGGTTATACTATCTGAAAACTGAGTTTGGCCTTTCCCGGGGTCTCTGCACTCACCTTTCAGTGTAGAACAGTCTCAGCCCTGACCATAAGGGTCAGGGGGAGCAGCTAAACACAAACAATAATCCCTATGGTTTGATCTTAGCAATTGTCATTATCTTAGTTAATTTCCCATTGCTGTACTAAGATGCCATTGTTAGAAAAGAAACAGTTTACTGGAGCTTATGGTTTCAGAGGGTGAGTCCATGACTATCACAGTGGGGAGCATGGCAACAGGCAGGCAAGCATGGAGCTAGAGCAGCAGCTGAGAGCTTACCTCTTTATCCACCGCAAGTGGGATGCAGAAAGGGCTAACTAGGCATGAGTGGGCTTTTGAATATCAATGCAATATCACTGTGTGGCTTTCCATTCCTGTGAAGGCACATTGGGTGGGCATTTTAAAGATATGAATTAGAGCCCAGGCTCAGGAACATGTGCACCATGTTATATTATGTGTAAGCCGCAAGAAAAAGGATGGGTATGCACTAACTCTACTTCCATCAAACCACGTGCCCATGGGATATCATCAGAAGAAAACACAGACACACATGTCCCTAGAATCAAGATCTGTGAGCATCCTGTAATGCCATTCATTGGATTTGTTCAAACAAGAACATTTAATCAGCACATAGAGGAGTTCCAAAAGCCAATAAGGATGAAGGACAGGTATCCAACAAGGGTGAAGGACAGGGGATCACCAATATGACACTGGTCATACCCAGAAGGCCCAGCTTGCCACTTCCTGAACTAATTTCTGGGCAGAATGAATTCTGCCTCTAAGTTCCTATTAGGCCACCTTGTTCTTCTTTTTCTTTCTTCTTCTCTTTAATGTTTACTGATGGAGTTCATAGGGTATTTATTTGAAAGCCATTTTACTTACTGTGTGCTATTTCCCTAGTGGGAATAAGCACCAGTCTTCCATGGCAATAACTAGTGTTTACAACATGAATGTTAATATACCCTCTTCCAACTCCAGATGTTGAAATCCTAATCCCTAGAGTGATGGTACTTGGAGATGAGGTGTTTGTTTAAAATATTTTAATGGAAAACAAGGCTAGGACAGGGACCTTATGAATGGGCTGAGTGCCCTTAAAAAGGGAACTCTGAACAGCTTGTTAGTCCTCTTCTAGGTCTTGTGAGGCGAGGTGAGGAAGTTAGTCTGCATGCCAGAGGAAGGCCAGCACCAGAACCTGCATGCTAGCTGTGGGACCCCCATTTTCTAAACCCTGAAACTGTAGGGAATACATATCTGTTGTAAGACACCCAGTGTCTGTTGGCTGAGATGCCGGCTTTCTAGCACACTTGCTTTTAGTCCTCATGCCTCTGTAGACATACTTCCCCTGCTTCTGTGCTGCCACTCTCATTTCTATATTCCCAGGGCTTACGTCTTCTCTGAGGATCTGCTTCTGGGAAGAAATTCAACCTAGGACAAGAACCTGGCCTGCCTGGGACAGCTGTGTGGATTCAGAAGAGAAGACACATATACTACAGCACACTCAGAGCTCAGAGTAGGTGCTCAGCAAGTCAACTTCCGTGCCACAGGGCACACTTTCCACAGCTGTTCTACCTGTTTCCAGAGCCATCTTGTCTGTCAAGCACTGCAAACCCTTGCTGGGCCACCTGTATCATGAGAGACAATTTCCCCAACAGCTGTTTGATTAATTAAAATTTCTAATAATAACTCATCATTTGGAAAAATCTGTCAGACATGAAATACCAACTCCACTAGTATCCCTTCATACTCTTCTCACTTTGAGTGGGTTAACCGTGCTCTACCATAAAGAAAAGGCAGGCAAAGATGTATGTGTGGTGGTTTAAATAGGGCTGGCCCTCATAGGCTCATAGATTTGAAGGCTTGGTCATTAGGGAGTGAAACTTCTTGACAAGGATTAGGAGGTGTGGCCTTTTTTGAAGTGGGTGGGGTGTTGTTGGAGGCAGTGTGTCACTGGGGGTGGGCTTTTGGAATTTCAAATGTCCAAGCCTGGCCCAATGGTTGTCATTCTTGCTACCTACTGATACAGATGTAGAACTCTTAGCTCCTTCTCCAGCTCCATGTCTGGCTGCTTGCCACCATGATGATAATGGACTAAACCTCTAAATCTGTAAGCCAGACCCAATTAAATGCTCTCCTTATTAGGTGTTGCCATGGTCATGATAGCTCTTCACATCAGTCGAACATGGACTAAGATGGTATACCAGTCAAAGAATAAACTGTGAATGAGGAAGATTTTCCTAACATAATCTCACTGAGACTGATCAACCAAAGCTTGAGTCTCCAATGGAAGTGTTTATGAGGACCTCAAGAGGATCCTGTTGTAAATGCACAAATGTGGGCCCTTCCCTACAAATTCTGATATGAAAATCTAGATGGCATCTAGGAGCCTAAGTTTGAGAACCTTTTTAAAAGGATTCTGATGCAGGGATCCAGAAGATGTCATTTACAATGTGTACATTGATGGACTACTGCCTAGATTGGAGTAAACTCCCATCCACTCATCTTTTGACTTCTCTTTTGGACATCTCTTCTGTCCCAGCCACAAAACTAAATACTGCAATGAAAAGTGCCATATACATCTGCTGGGGACCAAGGAGATGGCTCAGAGAGTAAAGCTTGCTGAACAAGCAAGAGGACCCAGGTTTGGATTCCCAGCACCTACCTAGAACCTAGGCACAAAGCACACGTGCTTCTGTTGGCTCAGCTCTGGTTGGGGAGGCACAGACAGAACGTTCTCCCAGGCTCCATCATCAGCCAACGGACCTGAACTGGTGAGCTCCACATGCAGTGAAAGACCTTGACTCAAAAAGGAGGGCAGAGAAGAAAAACAGCGACACCATCTAGTTTCCACATACACATACATGAACAAGTATGCACACACACATCATCACGCATCATACACACTCCCACATACATCTACCATGCATTCTACATATGTCACACATACACACATACACCATGCGTCATACACACCACACTCTCCCACACACACCAGGCATCCTACATACCCCCCACACATACACCTTGCATCATACATCACACACACACACACACACACACACACACACACACACACAGTCAAATGAAGTTTGTTTTGTCTGAGTCTTAGGAATCTTATTTCAAAACATGGTTACTCAGGAAAGATCAAAGGAAAATCCTTTAATCCAAGGTCAAAGAATTGAGGAGGGAGGTCAATTCTTCCCATGGAGTTGGCATGACTGCCTCCCATTTTGAATGCAATATAAGTTATGATGGATTTTGGAGGGGCGGGTGTCTTCCAGCCCCATAAGTCTGAGGCTGCAATGTGATCTTTTCCCTCTAGGGCTTTACTTCTTGAGCATCATCTGGCCAAACCAGGATAATAGACAGGTTGAGGGAGGCCACACAGCTTAGGTATGTCTGGCTATACAGGCTAGATTTACTCATGTGAGGCTTTCATGAAGAAACATATCACCCTGTTCAGTATTGCACAGTATTTTGGATTGGCTTTTCCCAGTCCCTGCAATGTGTCAGAGCTCTCTGGAGTAAAGAGGTGACTAAGCCAATTCTGCCTCAGGAAAGGGATAATTCTTGTGTGCTTTGCTCCAAGAAGAGAAATCTAATGGAATGAGTCATGGTGTTCAGCATAGAATCAAATCCCTTCCTGGGTTGGGAAGAGATTTGGCTTCACCTTCCAAACATGCAGGTCACATAGACCCCAGTCCATCACTAGAGATGCTTGGGAGGGACACAAGCGCTTTTCATTTGTGTGTTGATCCAGCAAGCTCCTGAGAATGAAGAGCCAAGAAGCTTGTTTGCTTGTTTTTATAAAGTTAACATAACTTAACTCAGTGGTTTCTCTGAAAAATTGCAGCTGGGAATGCAGTTCAGTGGTGGGTGTTTGCCTCATTTATATGAAGCCCCGGGTTCCATCCCCAGTACCACAAAAAATAAAAAGTAACAATAAGATTTAAACCGGATGTAGTGGCATTCCTCTGTAGTTCCAGGAACAGAAGGTTCTATCTCAAAAAAGCCATACCATAAAACAAAAACGATGAATTATAGTAATAAGCCTTGACTAGGGAGAATTTGTTATAATAATAAAATGTAGATCAAATTAGGAGATTAAAAGAATACATCTCAATCATAGGTGATAGAAGAAGATACATTATTATCTCTGCAGATGGCAGCCAGTGTTTGTTTTTCTTATTTATTTTCAACTTATTCTTTGCTAATATAATATATTCCAACCTCAGACTCCCCTCTCTCCACTTCTACCATTTTCCTCTCAACCATCCTCTCCTCCAACTCCACCTGTCCTCCATTTCTCTTCAGGGAAGAGCAGGCCTTCCAGGGTATCAGCTGAACACAGCATAACAAGTTGCGGTATTAGGCACAAACCTTTATATCAAGGCTAGATGAAGCAACCCAGTTACTTTTCTGTTTAAACAGGCTTTAAAAAATCTGCCCTAATATTTGAAAAGTTAAAAGCACAGGACATTGTCTTAATGAAACAAAGAAAATCCAATGACCAGCATCATACTTCATAATGAAACGCTAATGATAGCTCATTCAGTTTCCACCCAAGGAAAGGAAAAGGTTTCCCATCATTTAAGAACATAATTCTGAAAGTGAGAAAATGATGGGCAGATAGGTATTCACATATCTGGGGACTGAAGACAAACACTGAAAAAGGTTGAAGCTGCTCTAACAAGCTGTGATGTGTCCACTGTGAAATACTGGTTATTGGAACATAAGTTGTACAAGACTTGCAAAAGGAATACCAAAACAACAAACATCAAGAACCCTTCCCACTCCCTCCAGTCCAGTCACTGCACATTGACAAACCCTTCTTCAGAAAATACTTTGAGTTACATGAGTAAGGGTTCAACCAAAGGATACACAAGCTTATAAAAGAGCAAAACCAGAGACAAACTAAATGTCCAATAAAAGGGGGTTGAGTAAATTAATTAGAATTTCTCAAGGATGAGCAAGAAAGTGAAATAATACTTGAACATTGAATTTTAGGCATGCAATACTTAGAAAATGGCCATGATGTAATACCAAATGAAAGAGGAAAAACACAGCATGAATACTGTAATATGATTTTATAAACTATAGCCATAAGCATAAAAATACCTACTGGAAATCAAATGCAAATGTACAAAGTGCTGATCTTGGTGTTCTATGGTTCATTTTCTTCATATGTATTGGTAAATGATTAGAAAATAAACTATAATACTTAAATATAAGTTGGTGGGAGCTGGAGATATAGCTAAGTTGGAAAGTGCTTGCCTAACATGACCAAAAGCTCTAGGCTTAAGTTGCATCACCATATAAAACTAGGCACGGTAACAAGAGCTTTGAACTTCAACACTCAGAAGATAGACTCAGCCGGAGGGTTAGAAGTCCACTGAGAGTCTATACATTCAAGAGTAGCCAAAGTTTCATGAAATCCTTCCTCAAAACCAACCAACCAACCAACCAACTAAACAAACAAACAAAAACAAACAAAACAGTTGGTGTAATATGAGGTTTCAGAATGCACCTTGTATATTGCTGAGGTTGTATTTAAGATTATTCCTGCCATAGTCAGCCAATGCTAGATAGCAAAGATTGTCCATGGCCACTGGCTGCCTCAAACTTTTCAACATTATGGGTGATTTGTGCTATGTGTATCTGTGAAATATAACCAGATTTACAGTTTTCCAAACAAATTGCCTTGTATGCTGAGCTCTGGTAAAAACCCAACCCTTTGGCTGAATTGCTCATAAAACCCCATTCACCCAGAGGCATAGAGGAGAGTACCAATAAATAAACAGTCTACATGGAGCTGACCTTGAGATCTAACCCTGGCTGGTAAGAATAAACACCACAGCTTTTGGAAGTCCAACTCACAGGGTGAGCCCCCTGTGATATGTTACACAATCCATTTCATACATCCTTATGAGGAGCACAGACCAGGCATAAATGGAATTATAAAAATTGGCATGAGTTGGGAGTGTGGTTGACCAGTTGTCTAGATTGATGGTAAAACATTTTTTTAATTCCATGTTCTGAGGAGGAGATGAAGTGAAGTACTGCTAAAACTCTAGGAAAGTATAGGCCAAAGTCAGTTTGGCAGCTGGTCCAAGGCCCTCTCACAGGCTCTTTCCAGCCTGACCTAACACCTAAGCAGAACAGACCATGAGCATGAAGCCTGCTCACTGAAAAATTCAGTGTTTTCTGCATTGTAAGAAAGAAAAGAAAGTCCAGCACATTTCTACCCTTGGTTCACACAGGAAGTCTTAATTAGGGATGGTCCCTTTCTACTCTGCACTAGATGTATGTGCTGCTGACACCTTGGTGAAGCAATAGGGAAGCTTTATGTCTTTCAGCCATCCCTGTACCTTCTTTTATCCCTCTGTTTTCTCATTTGTAAAGGAAGAATGGTAACAGTGTTTGTCTTACCGGGATACAAAGACAATGAAACAGTACAAAGGTATTAGTGACTTATTCTAGGGGTAACCTACAATAAACTCATCAGTGTTGACTTTTACTACTTTCATTGGGTTTTTACTCTTCATGGGATCTGATATTTTACATTGGGTTCTCCCAAAAGCTGACCCCTAGGCAGATTTGGCTGTGTTGACTAACAGCCAACAAAGACCAGGAGAAGCAAGAAATTCATTTTTCGAAGACAGTCCAAGAGCCATTCAGCCTGCTTTCTTCTAAGTCATAAATGGATTTTATTGGGCTGTCTCACTTCCATCATAGTAAGAGAATACATTTGTGTTTTTTAAGTCACTTTCATGGTCGTTTGCCACAGTAGCAACAAGAAGGGGGGTAAATGTAATTTAGAAGGCATCAAGGGAAAGGTATGAAATGGGGGGGGGGTGTTAGAGGTTACTACTGGCTTATCAGCAGCAGGGACATCTGGGTGAGGCCACAGCAATGGGCAGGAGAACAAAGATCAAGAGAGGAGTTAAAAGCACTGAACATCCTGGACTTGGCAGTATTTTGATAGGAAGGTGAAGATGTGATGATGGTCTGTTTCTGGCTTGAACCATGGTGGCAGCTAGAGAAGGCAAGGGTGAATTCTAGACCCTCCTGGTGCCAGGGCAGGGCTGCTTCTGCATAGGACCAGAAGAAGGCCAATGTGACAGCAGTGACCAGTCAGCAAACCCAGCCTCATCAGCATAAGCAGGAGACCCAGATGGGAACTGCAGGGCTCAGCATCTGGATGTGAGCAGTACTCAGAGAAACAAGGGATGATCTAGACGGTCAGGAGCAGCACCCCTCAGTCCTAGCTTAAGAGGGTATACCACCACTGACACCACTGCCAGGAGTCCCTTGAAGACACTTGAGTTGAGTAGTCCCCAGCTGAATTAGATTCCCAGACTGTACGCTCAGAACTCACAACTCCCCACTACAGCATTAGGTGTGCCCCGCCTCTTCCCTGTCCTAGACACAATGGGGCCAGCGGGCCACTACTTGTCTTTAATCATTCTCAACTGCTTCAAGAAGAGGAAAGGGGGACAAAGCCCTGCTGTGAAGTGCTGATGGCACAAAATGGGAGAGAATAGTAAATAAAAAGGAAACACCCATGAGATGAGCCAAAAAGGAGAGGCCAGCATTTATGCAAGTAGGCCAGAGCTGTGGGGGAGGGAGGCACGGAGAGAGGCAATGCAAATCCTTTCTGCTGCAGAGAAGAGGCTCAGCTCTCCTGGGAACCTGTAAGGCTGTGATGGACTGACCGAATGTGGGGAGGGCTTCTCCCTTCTCCTGAATTCGAGGACTAAGAAGGGCTGAAGAAGATGGAGAACCAGGGACACACACACACACACACACACACACACACACACACACACACACACACGCACACACGCACACACGCACGCATGCTCGTGCGCATACACACATGAAATCAGGGAACTAAGTAGGTTTTGAGATGCTATGCTAGAACGATGGAAATAGGGCCACCATGCAGGAGGGTTTTGTTCCACCCGTGTGCTTCGGGAAAGCTTCTAACGTGAAACATAAAATTAACCTTTATTAAGTGAACACTGCAGTGGAATTTAGAACATGCGTGGATTTATTCCACCCCCATTCTTATCTAGTTCCAAAAATTCTCACCCCAAAAGGAAGTAGTGTTTAGTCATCACTTGCTCCCATTGCTTGACCCAGCTCCTGCCCTGGACTTCCACAACGGGGGAACTATAAGAGTGTGGGACCACACGATGTGGGGGACCATACAATGTGTGGGACCATACGATGTACGAGCTTTCGACCTGTTGCTTTCATCTAGCATAAAGCTAAATGCTGGGGCATCCTCCTTTTAATGGACGGATAACAGAGGAAGTTAAGATCTTTGAGCAGATCTTAAACAGTGAACAGGAATAGTCAGGCAGGGAGGCAAGAGAGGAGGGGCTGATGGTAGAAGAAGAGGAGGTGCTACTAGGAAAGGCTGAGAGGCTTGGACTTAAGGCTAAAAGGCTGGATCATCACAGAATATGAGTGGAGTGTCTACAGACAAACCTTGGAAGGCAGGCAGGGTTTGAGGGCTGGGCCTTTGCCAAGATAAACAGGAGCCATGGAAGGCAATAGAGGGCATGAGGTAACCATTCATTTTAGAAATGATGTTCTGGCTGCAGTGTGGACTGAAGCCAGGAAACCTGTTAGGCAGCTACCACGAGGTGCTGGTCCCAGGGAAGGCGGAAACTAAGTTAATACAGAAGGGGACTGGTCACAGCAGTATTACTCAGGCAAACCTGATAGATGTGGCCCACCTACCTTGGAATTGAAGGAGACAGAGATGCAAGAGTCTCCACTGATCCCTGGAGGGATCTGGAGGGGTAGAAAGCAGTGGGGTGGGGAGAGGTGCTCTAACATGGGGGAGGGTTATGTTTTGGAGTTCTGAGGGTCTTTCTGCTGAATCCCGAAAGCTTCAGGACTGGGTTTCTAGTCTATAGTCAGGATGATGGAGACTCAGGGGTTAAGTCTGGTACTTAAAAGTAAAGTTGCTGGTTGCAGCACCCCATGCTGATCCTAAGCCACACCACTCTTTGGGAAGTTGACTGGCTGCCTTTTAAGTTACTGCTCTCATCTCTAAATCCATTTGGTCCCCCCCCCCCCTCAAGCAAAGGAAATATGGCCCTTAGCATAGCAGCCATTCCTGCCACAGCCTTATCAAGAGCAGTGTGTGGAGAGAGAAAAGAGGCAGGAGAATACTGTTCTCCGAGTAAACACTTAAAATTCCCGCAGCCCCACTGAGGATGCAGCTGAACCTGAATCAGACCTCAGGGCCATGAGGGCGAAGCAGCCATAGATAAGGTAACCAGGGAGATGTCCCCAGGGCATAGAGGCTGACTATGTATAATCATTTCAGAGTGGCCTTCAGCATCTCAAGGTAACGGCATTAGCTGATTCCTCTCAGATCACGTGAGCGGGTTTACAGTACCATTGTGGGGGAGAAAGATGCAAGTTAAGAATTTCATGGGTAAATTTGAGGCTTTGGGGACCTTCTTAACTGGTAAGAATAAATCCACCCCAGAGGCCAACAAAACCCAGGCAAGAATGAATTTATCCAAAGCAAATAACCCCGGGAGGTGAGAGATGTCGTTTACAGGCGGAGAGGCAACCCAGAGCTGTTATTTTAATGAAGCCAGCCAGTCCTCCTCTCAAAATGCTCTGCTGAAGAGCCCAGGCTGTATTCTCAAGGCCAAAGCTGACAGAGCTGCAGAGGAATGGCCTTGAAGTGTAGTTCCTTGTCCCTGAATGTTTGTCTAAATAATTCACAGAGAGGCAGCTCCGTCTTAAACACAAAACCTGGTGTCCATGGTCCTTAGGTATTGCTGGCTCCAAGTTCTGACTTTATACAACCTTCCTGCTCTGTCACAGCCAGTCTCTCTCTGGTTATTCCCCAGCCTGAACCCTCCCCAGAGCTGTTAGGAAGCTTTATTCTTCCCACACAAAGGCTGAAAGGGAGGGTCATTGTCTTTCTTTCTGCTTTCTCTGGACTTGCCAGGTAGCTGAAGAACACGTGACTCTGGCTATTTGGGTTCAAGTTCTTTCCTGGGCACAGGCGGCATTGTGTTTTGTAGAGGTTTTGTAGTGTGATCGTACGTGAGGGAAGCTTTGAGAAGTGCTACCAAACAAGCCACGGTTCTCATTGCTATGAGGCCTCTTTTTAATGTCTCTGGGAATGCACACTCCATGACACAGAAAAATGAGCAGGCAGGATCCTCATTCATTATAGGAATATTCTCATTATACCTGGGTGCTAGAAGTCGGTTATTTTTGCTCGCACAATATCCATTTTTCCTCACTTCTAGAAACGCACAGTTTGGGTGTGGGGAAAGGTCTTTTCTGCCACCACGCTAGTTCCAGATGGTCAGTCACATGGCAAGACTTGGCCAATCCCCATCTTCCATTTCCTTGGGTCAGAAATGGGCAGTTGAGGGCTGGTGTGCAAGCGATTTTGGTAGATGGGTCATCAGCTTTATCGACTAAACTATCAAAGATGAAGTACTGTGTTCGTGTAATTGGTACTTGTGGAAGCCTAGAGCTTTGGGGTAAGGGTGAGGGTGGGGGGTTGATGGCATTACCCAAGAGGGAAGATGGTAACCTACAGTATGACCCTGGGACAATTTATATTGGAAACCCATGGCTACGGGAGCCAATTTGAGTTGAGTTTCTGCTTTTATAAGCAAAATCTTCCTAACACAATCCAGCGTAGTACCCAGTCTATCAGCTACCTGCTGATTCTCCCGACTCTGCCTCCTATGGAGAGCTGGGTTATAGCTGTGCCCCCAGTACATATGGCTTTTTACCTGGGGTCCTGAGTTTGAACTCAGGATGTTGGGTTTGCACAACTTGCGTGCTTTTATACTTGTGGAGCCATCTGCCTGACCCGTGAAAGATCCTTCTAAAGTGTCTTTGATACCACGCCACTCTGCCCCCCAGAACCATTCAATGTTTCCAATCCCACCTTGCATAAGATTGCAGAGGACTATGGCAGCCAATGGGGCCTTATCTCAGCTGTGTGACCAGGCCAGCCAAGCCCTGCACCTACTGCTCTGGTCCTAGCTTATTGTGGCCAGCCTATGCTAGCCTTCTTCTTGCTGGACCTCCCTGAATGACATGGACAATTTCACTTAAAGTACTTTTTCCCTAACCTTCTTCAGCCTGGAGTCTTTGCCCGATATTTTTCTGGACCCCTCTGCTCAAACTTCCTCCAGGCCCTTTCTTGACTGTCCCATGTAGAACACTATCTCTTGTTCACTGCTACTGCCTAGAACAGCATTTGTCACACCACAGGGGTTCTATAAGTATTATTTTTTCGAGTGTTTATGAAGTATGAATGAGTGGCCTTAGACACAGCAGCCTCCCGGGGCCCCTCTGTTTTTTCCAGCCTCCGTCATACGAAGTTTAGACAAGATGCACAGTCTCTACAGAGTAGATCTCCATAGTCTGAGATGGAATGGGGTACTTCCTTGCTTCAATCAAGTTATCTGGCGTCAGCTTCATATGTTGGGGGTGCAGTCTACCTACAAAAATAGTATCATGCTCCGATCTGAAGTGGGGGGCTCAGCCTTGTGCCTGAATTGGCACTGGGAGCACAAACTCATGGTGTCCCCACTTCCGAGAATCCTCTCTTAGCAGAAGAGCTGTATCGGCTTCTTACCTTTGCTTTCAATGCTAAGTAAGCCAAAGAACATTCCTTTTCTCTTCATTTAACAAGCTCCCAGGAAGCTTTCCCCTCTTCTAGTGTTGATCAGCATGTGCTGTCTAGGCTTGCTGTTGTAAGCAGAGAAGTCTTTGTGCTTTGAGTGTTGAAAGGGAAGTCCTTCCCACCCTCCAGTTAGCTATAGACCTCTCCTTTTCTTTAGCTCCATGCGGTTTTAACACATTGGCAAATTTCTCAAAAACCATTGAGGTAGGAAGTTAAAACAGGAAGGAAAAAAATCGATCCATAGATGCAGCTAATTAAAATGCCTCCCCATAAGACTGCATGGCTTCTTATCCCACACCCTGGAGGCAAAACCCATCTAGGCACAGTCATATTGAGAGATGTGTGTGGGGTGAAAATAAACCTCTTAAACCTCGGAGGACAGTCTCAGCAAACTTCACCCAAGGACCAGGGCTCTGGAACCAGATTCTTTTTCCCAACAGCTTTGAAGCCACAAGAAGAGAGGAGAAGCATTCAGAATGAAGATGGGAAATTGGACAGCTTGGATCAGTGGGGATCCCTTAGAGAGGCTTACAAAGAAGACAGGAAAGAGGCAGCCATATGGTGGGCCATGGCCTTAGCATACTCAAAACCAATATGCAGAGGGTCTTTTTTTATCTCCAAGCTATACACAGCTTTTAAAGGCAACCCCATAAGCCAGACAGTGATCGTGACAGACTGCAGTTAGAATCCAGGAATGAAGTCAGGGTCCCTCTAGGAGACCTGCTCAATAGGCAGAGGCACCATGAGTACAGAAAGTATGGGAGGAATGTTGTTTCCAGGTGTAGAAAGACATGACCTAAGACATACCACACTTGCAAACTGGGATCTCCTCAAACGCAGTTACAATGACAGAACTCCTCACTTTGGGTTTACCCCTCTTCTTCATGTAGGGAAAATTGCATCAAGCCGTCTTCCTAACGTGAGCATCTGATTATGTTTGCCCTGCTGAAACGCTCCATCACTACCTCCTACCTGAGCCCTGTGGTCTTTGTGGCTGTTTTTTCATCCATATCTCTCAACAGTACACTATGAATACCTCCCTGTCTACACTCCTCAGCTCACAATACTGGCTCCTTTTGTTTGCTTGTGCTGTGGATTAGCAGATCTGGCATGGAACAAGCTGTCAGAGTGAGATTAACAATAAATGACATGTTCGGAGTAGCTCTCATGTGGCCTACACCTTACATGTATATTTCTCACCTACACATTCACTCAACTCTAACCACCACCACATGTGTTACAGGGGCATAGGAGAGAAGTCAAGCAAGACACAGATCCATTCGGCACTGGATGAAGAGAACTGGAGCATCATGGGATACACAGGGAAGAACCAGCCAAGTGGCCCAAGCAGCACATGTGAAGGTCCTGAGACGGTTCATGTATTGGAGAAACCAAAGTACAAAAGAACGTGCTGCTTGAGAGGTCAGCAGAGGGCGGGCCAGATGATAGGCAGACAGCCTCCTAAGGGCTACGAGAAAGAACCTGGGTTTTATTCTCGGTATCTCAACCAGTACAGATGAATCTCGCATGGGAAAAGACAGGGGAGTTCCTGGAGGGGTGGAAGGCAAGAGAGGAGGTTTGAGGACACATTTCACCCAACGCACATGGCCATAGGGGCCACATTCTACACCCATGCTTCCCCCGAGTCCTGCTAGGTCTACGTGCCTTGGTGATACGACTCACCCAGCCCTCAGTTCCCTGTCTGAAAGCAAGCGCCCTCAAAGTGTTTTTGTTTCTTAATTAAATTCCAGCAACCTGCTCCTTTTAATTGCATCAAATTATCAGGCCATCTGTTACCTGGGCAAGCACAGAGGCTGGGGGCCTCTCCTAGGGAAGGCTGCTGCCCTCTCCCAGGTATCTGAGCCCCACAAGAGGGGATTCTGGGAAGGACTTTTAAAGCAGCCTCACTTTTATTTACAAGGTTGGGAAACAGCTGCCTGTTTCAGATCAGTGCCAGCAATCTCTGTCTGGGTCGAGAAGTGGCTAGTGCGGCCCAGGGTCACAGGAGGGGACTTCAGATTGGGGACAAGTGCTTCTGTCAGCTCTGCAGCCAGCCAACTCTTCTTGCTGCCAGGCTCTCACAGGCCACTGCTCGGCTGCTACAGCTCCACTGTCAACATGTCCCTTCTGTTCGGGGTCAGTTTCAGTTCTGAGAGAGATCAGTGGGTTGAATAGGCCCAACAAAGAAAGGATACTGGCCGGGGATGCTCTCCAGCAGGCAGGCGCTCATTTCCTTTCTGAGCTTCTAGAACTGTCTCCATGGATGGGGCCAGTCCTATAGGAAAAGTGGGATTGGATACCTGTCGGGCACGCCCATCACAGGCTTCCCTCCTACAACACTCAGGAGTGCTAGGCAAGGGAGACTAGTACTTCCAAATCAACTCCTTTTCCTTAACCTTCCCAATTTGTGACTTTTTTTTTATAGTAGGCCTAGGACAACTAAGAGGTTTCAAGGTCAGTGGGTGGCAACGGTGTTTCTGTTTTAACCCAAAGGCTGTGCTCTTAGCTGTGGGCCCACACTTGGCTGGAAACCTCCTCGCAGCACAATTACAGTGATGTCGTTTTTGGTGACAGGGTCGGGGAAGAGGGAGACACTGGCAGGGAGAAAAATCAATTGCCAATTTCTTTGCCTTCGAGTGTGAACATTGGCACTCGTAATGCCCGTGTGGCTTCACAGTTAGGAGTCTGGAGCTCAGCAGAAAGGGCAGCCAGAGACAAAGAGCCTTGCTTAGAGAGACCGTGGGTGAGAACGAGGAAGAAGTGAACACCTGCCTGGCCAGGCAAACAGCGACATCCAGGTCACCCGCAGGTGAGCAGCTTCGGGGAAGGGTAAAGAAGCAACAGGGTCAGACGACGGCTTCACAACACAAACACCTAATAAAGTTCCTGTAAGATCGGAACCGCTGTTCTTCACGGGGTTACAGGACCGCAAGCATCCCTGCTCTTATCTGACATGGCTTTTGCTAGAGAAGCAAAGGAAGAGCCCAGATAGCTCGATGTCCAGAACCTGCTCACAGAAACAGGTTGAGTCCAGCTCCTGACAGGTGCTCAGTAGAAAGAAGGGAGGAAGCAGAGGCAGATACCTCCTTATATTGATTATTTGGGCCATATCAAGTATTTATAGTCCAGGCTGACCTCATCCTATGGAGCCAAGGGTGACCTTGAACTTCTGACCTTCCTCCCAGCACTTATGGTATGGTTGGATTACAGAGATGCACCACTATGTCCGGTTTATGGGTCACTGGGATTGAACCCAGGGCTTCACATTTTCTAGGCAAGCTCTCTATGAGCTGAATGTTTCCAGTGCTAGGATCAGGTCCTGATATCACACTCTGATACCATGTAAACAATAGATAGGAAATTGAAGGCCGTCCCCCTGCACAGGCACAGCGGCCCTGGCACCCATCCTGACAAACATTCTGGGCTTTTTTATGCTACCCAGACAAGTATTTCTGTAGGCCACATCCACCTCCTGTGAATTTCTGACCACAGATTTTTCCAGTTTTCAGCAGGGCCTGCCTGAATTCTTTTAGAGTCTGGACTTTATCCAACCTCCCATTATTGGCTGGCTGTAACACAGAGCAGAAAATGCCAGTCTTCTTCCCTTCACGTTCCAGAGTGAGCAGACACCACGGCAGACCTCAGATCTAATCCGCCAGTGTCTCAAGGAACCTCAGCCTGGGACCACATGAGTGGTGGATTCAAAGCTCAGCACCATTGTTGACTGACAGTCAGCTTAGATAAGTGTTCTTGGCTTACGTCTTGGCCTGTGCAATCCTTCCACACAGTCACAGAGCCTTCCTGCTGCGATGACACCATCCCTCCCTGCTGGGGGAGGAAAGCCATGGATAAAACAAGCAAGAAAAATATGACAGTGGGAAGGTCTACTCAAAAAGAACCCGAACAGCGATCAAGTGTGGCTCTAGGGGAGGCGGTCACGGAAGGCCTCCCTGAGGAGGGGACATTGATAATAAGACTTGAGAGATAAGAAGCCTTCCATGTCCAAAAGTGGGCAAAGGGGTATTCAGGAAACAGCCAAGACAGTAGGGCTGAGTCACACCTGAGGGATCAGAGAGGAGCCATGTGACTGGAGTGTCCTGTGTGTCCATAACGTGAGGAATGATGTCTGTGATGGAGAGACTGGCTCTACAGATCTACTATATCCTACAGTGGCCTTAACCCAGGTGCATATGAATATTAAGTGGGGCTACCTTTGGTTTGGTCGCCAACATGTGGGCTCTTGGAAAACTAATGGGTCCTGAGGAATGTGACCTAATAAGTGGCGTATTCCTTGGAAAATTCACAACACAGTCGTGTTACAGACGAAAGGTAGGAGGTGGGGTCTGTAAGTAGGTAGGCCACTGGGTGTCTGCATACCCTCAGGTCTATCTCTTGACCTGGCTTCTACCTATGTTCTCTTCTCTCTGCTTCCTGCCTGCCATGATGTGAGCAGCCTCTGCCACACGCTCCTGCTCCCACGATGTTCCACCTCACCATGGGCCGAGAAGCAACAGAGACAAGCAGTGTGGATTGGACCATACAACTGTGAGCCAAAATCCCACTTCCCTAACACACTTAGGTGCTTTATGGAGGGCGTTTCATCACGCTGATGCAAAGTCTAGCACAGTAGTTCCTTTTGAATCTCAGAATACAAGAAGGAAACTAAATGTAGCTCTACTGTGCCACTGCTACTAGAGTGTGTCTAACTTCCAAATGAATATGCATCTGATGACGCTGGACACAAAAAAGCTAAGCTTGGGAGTACTTATAAAAGCTCAGGTATCTCTTACCAGGCTTTGAGTAAAAGCTGGGGATGGGATAAGAACCCTCCACAGGGCTTTAAGTAGAAGGGCAGAAGCCACATCTTCAATTCATGTGACCCTCATACAATGTGCCACTGATGTTCCTACAAAAGGCTACTTAGCCTAAAATGTTCCAGGAAGACAGTCATCTTCAACTCACACATTGGTCTAGGAAAAAGAAAAAATGCATGCTCATTTGAGTCCAGAATTCTGGCCACTTGTAACTTGCACCCTACTTACCCTGGTCTTCTCTCACCAAAATGTACACTGTCCACAGCTGGCATGTCTGCCCTTCTCTACCCATGCCATGCTTTCTCTCCTGGATCTGTGATGCTCAAGCTAAGAAAACTATCTTTCTATTTCTCCTTTTAGAGATCTATCAGGTATGTTGGGCACTGAAGGCCCTGAGAAGTTGTGTGACTGAAAAAGACCAGTCTAACCCACTGACTGGCAACTGGGCCATCCCCGTGGCATCTCTTCGGGATCTTTACAGACTAATTATGTCTGAGCCTTGCTCCTGAGAAGGACTCAAGAGTTTTGCCTAATAGAAAAGTTGTCAAAGGGTCCTTGAGGAACCCGGTGTGCAGACACACTGAGAATCACTCCTGGAAACACCAGCATCCAGCTCCTTCCGGCTCACTAGTCTTGGAGAGTCTTACACGACACATATCCAGCCTCCCACCAAGCTACTGGTCTATGGAGTACACCTTGCGGAACATCAGACCGAAGCACCGGTTTACAAATTACACCATATCTTGCAATCATTCAGGGACTTGAGCTCTAAGGCCAGAGTCTGTGGTACATTTTGACAGGTTCTCCGGTGACTTGGATGATCCTCTGGGTGAGAAGAGCATTCATTAACAAAAACGGGGCATTAGACAGGGATAGTGAAAAGTGGGGTGCACTTAAACTGAGGACATAATTTCTCAGTTCAGAACTTTATTAACTGGAGGTTTCTGACTATCCCACTGCCTCACCCCATACTCTTGCCCCAACCAATGGGAAAGGGGAACACTAGGTAAGCTCTAAGCATTTGGTCTGACTAGGTGCTCAAGGAATGAGCTGTGAGGATCTTACTCAAATAGCCCACATCTCTGTGGTCCTCTGTCGGTGTGACTTTGTGACAGTAGACACATCTAATCCCTTCTACTGTCCGCTTCAACCTTGTAAGGCTGATGTGTCTTTCTTGGATGGAAAACATCCAACAGGGATGATAAAGGCCTTGGGCAAGCTGCTTGAATTCCGGATCTTAGCTTTTCCACCATTACAAGAATAAAAAGATGGACTATTTACAGAGCTCTGGCCCGATTCTTGGTTACCCCGAAGAGTCTGGTAAATGTCTGTTGTTGATGATTGTAGTGCATTGTAGGAGGCTCTCCAGAAAGATTGTCACTTGTACAAAACCTCCAAGCCTCAAATGATACTCCTCTCCCAGGATGAGTCAGCTGGTTCTGGGGCCTGAGCATCTTTGAAGTTCGAGAAAACACTGCCTGCTCAAAGTGGACCACAGCCACAAGGCATCAGAGAACGTACTCTCAGTCCCTAAGACAACCAGGATGAACAAGGTTAAAGCGGCATCACGTAACCAGTCTTAGATGCTTTGTGGGTTCTATTTCGCACTCTCCACACTTCCAGTTTCACCTGCTATCACTAAACAGGAAAGAAAGAAGAATGGGGGGGGATCTCTCAATCTAATTTCTTTCCTTTTGTTTCTTCTTTGAGCACAACTGTTAACAAACTGCAATTCCTCCCTCCATGATCATGAACCACAGCCTGCATCCTGTGGTCCTAGCATTTATACAGCCGCTGAAAATTTCCCAGAATTCCAAGCACCACACAATCGCAGAAACTATCTGCAGCTGGCAAAACCACACCTCTGCTGGAGCACAAGGCAAATCATAGTCAGCTGCCGTGGACAGTCCAAAGTAGCCCCATATCTCCACACCTGGAATTAAAATAAAAACATATTCTAACAATACTTCTGTTTTTTTCTTTTTAATAAATAGAATTCCCAAATTCTTACTACAGGTAATAAATAACACCATTCATTAAACAGCAAGGTTAATGTTTACCCCATGGAGCATGGATGTTTAATTTTTCCAAGCTCAGGAAAAACATAGGGGCAGAGGCAGCTCCTCTATACAGTGCTCTAAGCACTCCCCGACATCCCCCCACACCAGTTCGATGGTTCATGGAAGCGCACAGACTCACGGTCCTTTTACAAATGGGAAAACTGAGGACTGGGGATGCGATGAGCCCACTGGGGCGCCATAACTTGCGAGGTGAGGGTTGCAACAAAAGAGATGGGAAGACAGTAACACGTGTGGAGCGCCTGTAGGTTTTTCTACCTCCTCCTAGAGGTATTTCAGGTTGTTAGATGCTGCACTGGCCACCTCACAAACGTTATGGCATTCAACCCACACAATGTACCCACAAGGTAGACATTAGTGTCTACAAGCGAACACACATGAAGCTTAAACAGGCAGCAAGGGAATGAATGCAAATCATTTCTCAGTTTAATTACTAATAACAATATGTTACTGGGCTTCCTCTCCCTGAGTTTATATATAAAGTAATCAGTGGACTGGGGAGTCATCTTTGGTAGTGTAATTGCCTAAGCTGCCCAGGGACTAACTGACTTGAGTGGCCCATGCTCCTGCAGGCAGCTCCAGCTACAACGCTGACTCATCAAAATGAACGTGGCTGCAATCCTGCCTTTGGTCTTCAGGCCATTCTCCGTCTAGGTAAGCAGATGCTTTCTTCCGTTTCTCCAGGAAAGACCTGTGAAAACCTGTGTTTCTTTAGTCACTGGCATGCATCTCACACAGGTCTGGGTCCCAAGTGGTTGTGGTTCAGTTTCTCACACAATTACTGGCAGTGGCTAGGCCTGGGGTGACATGAAGGGTTCCTAGAATACACTGTGGAGCAAAGGAAGGGACCTCAGCTGGGGCCCAGGCTTCAGTTGTACACCTGGACAAGTGTGCAAGACCCTGTACTTAGAAAGGATCTGGGATTGTCACCGTCATGTGATGCCTAACAAGTCTGATCAAGAAGCTCTTTTTGTCATGTAGGACAGCACACAGATTATGCAGCCAGCCATGACTAGAGTTGTTGGTGACATCGACACTGCCTGCTGGTCTCAGGCTTTCTCACAACAGCTGGATTCCAGGTATGAGAGTCTCAGAGAGTGAGAGAGGAAGAAGGGAAGAGAGAGAAAGAAAGGGAGGGGAAAGGAGAGGAAAAGAATATTAAAGAGGTCTGGGGAGTGAGAGGACTCCATAGCCATTCCCAGACTCCTGGTTTCCCTGGCAATGTGTCCTTTGGGCATTATGTCCCTTCCCAGCAGCCCTGTACTTTAGGATGGGTGCTTATCAACTTACAGAGTAGGGATTTGCTCTAGTCCCTGTTGTACACTTAGTGTCCAACCCACGCTTGGCACATGGTACAGCTACCATGAGTTCGGCCATGAACAACTGGGAGGTCAGGATCCACCACAGACAGTTGAGCCTGGACTTGAAGCCCAATGTGCCTGCTCCCGAGATTCGTGTTCCCCCATAGCACAGGGCTGGAAAGCAGGTGGGGACATAAAGTCAGTACTAGCTTCCAATGCCTGCTTTGCTCTGAGATAATCATAGTTAAATGACCCTGGGCAAGCTCCCTAACTGCCTGTCTTCATCTGTAAAATGGAAATTGTGGAATTAATGTCAGATAAAACGCACGTGAGAATCACTCAGAACAGAGACAGAAAATGCTCCACAAACGGCAACCATTCCCATTTCTCTCTGCGCTCTCCTCCCTCCTCCCCCACTGTCTCCACAGAGATGAGCCATCCCTTGTCACCTATAGTCATAAAATTCCCCAGCCATGCTGAGCACTTAAACCATTTCTTGACAATATTTAAATTTGCAAATTAGAAATGTCAATGCTCTTCCTTGAATGAACTCACTAAGGATGTGACAACAGTCCTCGGGTCTCTGGGCTTTAATAATAATAAAAAAAAAATAACCAACAATATCAAAAATTTTTTTTTTCTAAAGCACCTGATGTATGCTTTCCAAATCACCAGTCTGCATTCTCCCCCTCTCTCTGCGCAGCAGTTAAATTATCTCGCTCACAGAAGCTCTGCTACCAGAAGCCCGCCTGGCTCCTCACAAAGCCTTACCAGCTTTAGCATCTGCTCTGGGTTTATTGTGAAGAGCACAGTGCTCGCCAAGAGACAGTTCATCCTCTTTGGTCAGCTTGCCCCAGCTGACGGTTTTATTTATCTCATAGGGAAGGGAAAGGTGTGAGTCGAGGTGCCTTCCAGGGCATTCCAGCCCCACCCTTCCTGTGCCCACTCACCATCTTGGTACAGTGCGATCTGGGGAGGACACACTGTGTCTTAGAAAATCTGGGTGCTGAGCGAGGGACGGCCAAAATCTGAGTAGTGTCCAGACCCGTCTCCAGCAGTACAGGTGGACACATAGGGATGGCCATGAGTGACACCTGGGAGAGCACGTCCCATTTCTTCACATCCCTGGCCATGAGGCGTGGTGATGGTTCCCTCCATTAAAGGGGAGCTCTTCCTTTGTCTCGTCATCCCTTGGGATGTGCCCACGTGACCACCAAGAATGCTGGCCCAGACCGTACCTCAGCAGATCTCTCCTGCTCTGGTTCTGCACCTCCAAAAGTGAGTCCCCTCACTACTGTTGTCCCCGTCTGGGTACCCAAATAAATATGGGTTGTGAAAAATCTGAGATCAAGATTACTTGGAAAAAAAAGAGTCACGCTGAATCTACTGCAAGCCCTAAAATACCCGTCATTTCACCAGTCCCTGAGATCTGCCACAGTTATAGGCAGCGTTATCACTGAGTTTTGGCCACTGACATTTCGCTACGCAGCAACAGCTAATTGGCACACGGATGAGGGGAAACACCTTCGTTCTGTGCACTAAGCTCGGTGTGAAGTGCTCTGCACAGCGCTGCCTAAGTTTCTGACTCCGACATGTCACAGACTGTTGTAAGACACAGACACTAATTTTTAACAAGTTCATGTTGGTGCAAGCATGCACTAACTTTCTGAGTCTGGGGGGCTGTCCCATGTGGAGGAAATGTTATTATAAGATGAACATGGAGGGGTGGGGTGACTTGCCCAAAGTCTACCTGCCAGGTCAGCAGAGTGAAATTAGGACTCAAAGAACACTAGAGCCCAAGCACAGTAGAGATAACTGAGGGGGACTTGGCTTTGAGGGCAAGTCATAGAACTCTAGGGGAGCAGAGCAAGATGAGGTAGAGAACCTAGATTTTCTACCAGAGAGGCCACCAGAGACTAGCATGACATGATTTATGTGTGCATTTTTCTGTCCTTTTATTTCTGACTTCTCCCTTCTCAGTGTGTGTGGCAGTATTTTCTGTCCACGTTAGCCTCTGATATATGCGCAGAGTCTGATCCGTGTATGGTATGCCGTGGGAACTCACTAAGTAGTCACTGAGAGTACAGAACCAGAGAAGGGGCATCGGGTGGAATCTTAAGTTGTCCAGGGCCAGTATGTGCTCTGAGCTCACCTCGGAAACATGGCTGACCACAGCTGGGAATGCCGGCCAACTAGACTCATGGGCTTGGAGCAATGGGACCGAGTCTCTTAAATAGGAAACCCACTAAAGAATGGCTCGGTGGGAAATGGGGGTGCCTGGGGGAGCAGGAAGTCCCTTCCAGATGGGTAGGTAGCTAAATGCATTGGCTCTCAGCTGAGCTGAACCTCTTACTAACACGGATCAGAAGCTTCAGGGAGCTTCCTCAAGGTCCTCACGCTGAGCCCAGCCGAGAAATAAACACTTGAGCAGTGGTTTCCCCATGGCTTCTAAGCCTGGAAGCAGTAACTGGCAGTGCCCAGCTGGCACTGGGATGTGGTGGCCACTGTGATGTGAACACAGAGAATCCTGCGGGCCGCCCCAGCCAGGGAAAGGCTGCGCCGTCCGTCCATCAGTGCACCCTGGTAGTGAAGAAGTGCCTGTCGCTCCCAAGCATCCCCGCTCCATTAATCAGTGTTCTCCAAGCCGGCAGAAAAATGAGGTAGGCATCATTCCTGGAAGCCAGAGGAGGCCCCCAGAGAATCAAACCTAGCAACTTATTAATCAAACACTCTATCTTTCGGGGTGCCGTGGGGGTGGAGGCTGCTTTCCAAGGCCTCCTGAGCAGGTCTGTCTTCCCTGAATTTTAAAGAAAAGGAGAACGGTGACAGGGAAGGGCTCCAGAGAGCAAGAGGAACTGCACAGCCATCTGCCTCAACATATCGCATCTTCATGGTCCCCCAAACTGCCATTTTAACTGGTCCCGCTCCCCCTGCTCAAGAGAATATGGAAAGCCTTCACTGGAAACAAGGCCTTTCCAGTCGACAGGACACACATCACCGGAATAAAATCTGGTCGCCAGTAACTTTGCTTTCTGCCTCCGTTCCAAAAACTTGTAGGCATCTCACCAGGCCCTCTTTGATGATGCTCTGGACTCCTGTATCTGTTTGGTTAGCCATATTGTTTTCTGTTAGAAGCAAGATTTGCTGTGTCGCTCTGACTCCTGCCTCGGCCTCCCGAGTGCTGACAACACGGGGCTCTACACCCCACCCTGCTGTCTTTGGGTTCTGACTCGGATGGAAGGCAGGCAGAAAGGGGGGACCTCTCGCTACCCCACTCATGTTCCCCTGTAAACACGCGTGTGTGCACACATTGCCTTAAGGTCCCTCTGCTCTCTGGAATGTGCAAATGGCAGCTGAGCCAGGCCACACTGTGCCCCGTGACCATGAAGTCAGCGCCCCAGGAAGCTGGCTTCTTCTCAAGCAAGAAATTGCTCCATTGATGGAGAGTTTTTCCAAGCCAAGGTGAATGACATTTGTAAGGTGTCCACAAAAGGTGGCCATCGTGGAGACATGATCTCATTTTGTTCTCTGTGTTCCAGGGTCTAGGGACCTGCAGGCTACGTGAGGGATGAGCAAGCCGAGGTTTGCTGGGGGTGGGGTGTTGTAGAGGTAACTGACAGAGAAGTAGTTCCCCCACTGCCTGAGCCTCCTGGGGCAACACCCATGGCTGACCTGCTTGTGCTGTGTCAGGCTCAGGGACCCGTGACTGGCCTCGCTTTCACAGAACCCCTAACTGGGAGCTAACTGATCTACTTCCCAGGCAGGGCAGTACGTACATATGTGACGTTACGGGTCCTGTACCCAAGGTTATTCCCACCATCAGAAGTCGCCATTGTCATGAGTCGGAGGCTTATGACGACACCCTTAGCCTGCAGGTGCTCCCCCTCATCCCATGCTTGGCCACATGTGAGACGGTGCCATCAGCAGCAACGTTCGAGGACTCCAGGGTCTCCCCAGCCCCAATCTACCCGTCTCTTTTCCCTCTCTTCCCCTGCGCTAGGAAAAGAACCTAGGTGTTTGAATATGGTGGGTTAGCAAGTGCTCCCTCCAGACCTCTCTCCCTACCACTAAGCCACTCGCCCAATGGCAGGAGCCCTTAGGGGGCCAGTTCTGGGTGGGTGGGGGACAGAGAAGTACAAGGTGGGACTAGGAGTTCGCAAGGACCCTGAAGTGGTTGTGACCACTGTCAAAAGCAGAGGCCAAGGCTAAAAGCATCACACACTCAGGGCTTCAGAGAGTGAGTCGTCCTGTGCTTCGTCTGTCCCTGTTGCTCCATCCTGCAAAAGGCAACAACAGTTCTCAGTCTTTAGGATTCATAAGAGAGAAAAAAAATCTCTCTGTGAAGAGACCTCTCAGAGCTGTGCTGCATCAGAACAACAAGGAACCACCGGGACACTCAGCACCATCATTTCACACACACACACACACACACACACACACACACACAGACACACACACACACACACACACACCAGGTCAAAATCCAGCTCCAGCCTTTACAGGGACTCATTTCACACACACACACACACACACACACACACACACACACACCAGGTCAAAATCCAGCTCCAGCCTTTACAGGGACTCATTTCACACACACACACACACACACACACACACACACACCAGGTCAAAATCTAGCTCCAGCCTTTACAGGGATTCATTTCACACATACACACACACACACACACACACACACACCAGGTCAAAATCCAGCTCCAGCCTTTACAGGGACTCATTTCACACACACACACACACACACACACACACACACACACACACACACACACACACACCAGGTCAAAATCCAGCTCCAGCCTTTACAGGGACTGGCTATATTTTGCTCTGTGGGAGAGCTCGAAAGGAACCCTGCTGTTATTTCTGCCTCTTTTTGGCAGCAGCTTGCTAAAGCCTTGGGTGGGCCCAGCTTTATTCCTGGTGTTGAATATCCCTGTCTGGCCACTCGGGATGCTCAAGACTGGAGAGGGGTCTGTTTCCCACTATTACCAAGCATTAATGTAATCGCTGAAGTGGAGAACCAGCTGGAAAGGATGGAGCCTGTCATCCCCAAAAGACAGACAGCTAAGTAAGTCACAGGGCTCACAGACAGCCCGGCTGCCAGGCTTATGTAACCGGCTCCTTTTTCGGTCAGCCACTTGAGCAGTCTGGTCTTTGTGTGTGTGTGTGTGTGTGTGTGTGTGTGTGTGTGTGTGTGTGTGTGTGTGTGTGCACGCACTTTTGCTTTGCTCCCCGAGACTGTATTTCTGCAATCGGCAGGGAAGAGACCAGACACATGAAAGGGATCCCAGTGGGGAACAGGGTACAGGTGCCACCTCATTTGTCTGCAAGCTCAGAAGCAAAGCCCAGATTTCTATGGGATCCAGGATGCAACCAGGAGAGACGTTTGGCACTGTATGGCTATGCATGTGAATGTCGATGTGGCTGCTGGTTTGGCACGTGCTGGCAGGAGGCAGAGACCGGCCCTCTTAGATTTTAAGTTCATTTAACACATCTCCATGTGTGTCTAAGGCCTTTGGAAAGCAGGCTGTTTGGAGGTAGGAAGTAACCAAGTTTCTGTCAACTCTCTTCCTCCCAGGCACGAGTTCCACATGTTAGAACCCACACGAGGGGTAGGGTCGGCACACGTGGCAGCAGTGAACTGGGAAATGGGCAGTGCTCTGGTTGGATATGGCGGCCTCTCCGCATCCTCCGTGTGGCCCTAAGTACGTAAGAGTACCAGTCACAAAAGTGACGCTGGCTTACATGCACTGTCAACCAGCGCTGAGCACCTCATCAGACTGAATGTCCGCCCAAGGCAGGAAGCAGATCCTGTGACGGTTCCCAGCTGACAGACTTGGAAAGGTCCAGCCACTGGCCACACACAGACACACAAACTCAGATTTCACGGTGGCAGCTCAGGTGAGATGGAGGGAGGAGCAGGACCCAGGGTTTCTCTGTGGACTGGGTTATCTGGAGTCCTTATTAAAGCCAGCACTTCCTGGACCCCCATGCAGATTTATTCAAGCAGGAGTCCCAGTGAGAGGCCTGACAATCTGGAAAGTTCATCATCCCCCCAGAAGCTCCAACCATGGGTCTATCTGAGCAATGACTAGATACAAATTACCAAGTTAGTATGTCTAGAGGGGCATCCAGCCCTTTGTCACTGTAACACTTTGTCATCCTCGACATTGATCCTCTAGGACAATAATCTAAACTCCCCTAAACTGCCCCTCCTAGAATCTCATGATGAGGTTGGACATGGTGGAACAGGCCTGGAATATCAGTATGTGTGAGACAGAGACAGGAAGATTCATGTAAAGGTCAGCCAGGTCTACCCAGAGAGCTCCAGGTAATGGATAGATCATAAGTTCTTTTCAAAGAAAAAAAAAAAAAGAATCCCCTCAAACACAAACAAACAAAATGCCCATTAAGTAGCTTAATAGTTCTGTGTTGGGCTGCATTTGTGGCCATCCTTGTGGCCCTGAGGCCTTGGGTTAGACATGGCTGAATTCCAAAGCATTTAGAACAGTGCTGGACAGAGAGGCAGCCACTAGAGTATTGTGGCTGCTCCTCAATTTGCGATATGACTATCTCCAGATAAACCCATTGTATATTGAAGAACCGTACATACAGAGACGTGTGTAACACACCTGACCTTCTAGGCTCCACAGCCCAGCCTGCCTTTCCTCAGGCATTCCAAGAGCACTTGGGATAGGCTACAGTTGGGAAAACCATCTAACACGAAACCGTTATCATATGTCAATGAATATTTCATACAGTTGATTGACTACAGCCCTGAATGTAGAGAAGAGGATGGGTAAGCTCTGTACCACCACAGAGGTTAACACTGTCAGTCAGAGCCATCTTGCAGTAAAAGTCATCTGCAGGGACAATGGTCATTTGCTTTTTATGTGATTCCAGCTGCTCTCCTGAGCAGTGAGCTCATGTTTAGAATGTAGGGAAAATAAGAATCTTGCGTCTTTGGCTTTCTTGAGATCTTAGAGAAGGCTCCTCTCTGAGCTCCAAGTGTGGATCCGGTTTTCAAAGTCAGAGCCAGAATTAGGACAGATAATAGAGAGATGAGTTTGGGTGGTAGGAGGTTGTACTTCTGTGGGGAAGCTTCTTGGCACCCTTATTGGCACGAAAACTCCCTGAACTCCTTTGTTTTTGGTCATAATCGCCGTGCTATCTTGTTACTTATCTTTGAAAAGGAACCACTCTGGGAGAATATGCACTGTCATGGTGCCTCTAATGCAACCAAGTGTGCTTCTATTCTTTGAGGACACTGGTTTATACAATATATCACACACCACACACACACACACACATATATACACACATACACACACATACACACATACACACATACACACATAAACACACATACACACACATACACATACACACACACACCACATACACACACATACACACACACACACACCACACACACACATACATACACATATACACACACATACACACACATACACACATATACACACATACACACACATACACACATATACACATACACACATACACACATACACACATAAACACACATAAACACACACACACATACACACACATACACATACACGCACAGACATGGACATACACAAACACATACACACACACACCAAACACACACACACATACACACACATATACACACATACACACATACACACATATACACACATACACACACATACACAGACATACACACAGACACACACACACACACACACACACACAAACACACACAGCACCACCACCACCTAATTCACCCGGTGCTCCTCCAAAGAGAAAGAGTGAACTGCTCCAGTGGGGGCTGCAAACTAACCCGGTTGGATCTGTTTTGAGAATGTAGGCACACTGCACATGCCGGAGAATGCCAGGCATTTTCCTGGAGAAATTTCAACTCTCACTCAGTGCAATGCAGTGAGCGTCACCCCTTCCCTCCTACCTTCCAGATAGCTAACTTGGGCGTTGCCATGGCTTGTCTAGATCCTAACCTTATCCCAGGCCTGAGACCGCCAGACTCGACACACTACCAGCTGTACCGATTCCTGGAAGGTGAGAGTAAGAAGGCAGACTATGCTCCTGTCCATTAAATAAGTCCTGTATGGTCTAAATTTAAATCCTCTGCATGAGATGCAGTCACCTAACCTCCCCCTTTGCTCTCCTCTTCTTTAATTTAGAGGTTTCTTAAATTGCCACTTGGGGTACTAGATGTTCTGGGGTGATATGTGTGTTTGCGTCTCACACAGTCACCTGGAGCAGAGTGGCTGTCTATGGCCACTTGAGGGATCAGGCTTTTACTTCTCAGTGGGCACCCATCGCAGTACCAGCTCAGTGAGGCTGCAAGGTGGCCAGACTATGTAAAGAACGGGTTTTTAGCTCACAACCAAGCTAAGAAAGATGCTGATGAAAACGGACCTTCTTGCTGTGGGCTGTCTTGTATGGCACTTCCTACAATCATGAGTAACTGTCCCTACTAGACAAGGGAAACCACAGTGCCAATGACAAGGTGTTCGTATGTCTGTCAGTGGGGTGTAAACCTGGCCCCACAAGGATGACAAAGGTATCCAAAACCCGGAGAACAGAGAAATGTCCCTGAGCATGAGACATCAAACTCGAAGGAATTACGAACCAGAGATGCTTCTGATGGTCCTAGTCAGGTTGTGGTACTTGCCCCACTGCAGCTTTGTTTCTGAACAGAAAAGATACCGTCTCATTGTCTTAGTTACTTTCCCTTTGCTGGATGAAACACCGTGACGAAAAGCAGCTCTAGGAGAAAAGAGTATATTTCAGCTTACAGCCATGGTCCATTCCCCAGGAAGTCAGGACAGAGGCAGGAACTGGTGCAGAGGCCATGAAGGGGTGCTGCTTGCCGGCCTGATCCTCGAAGCTTGTTTAGCCTGCTTTCCAGGATCATGCATCCAGGGGTGGCATTGCAGGCTAAGATGGACCCCCCACATTGATCACCAATCGATGATCAATCAATGAAAATGTACCCCAAGGTTCCCCACATTTTCTCAGTTGAGGTTCCTTCTCCCAGAGTGACTGTGGTCTGTGTCAAGCTGAGGTAACAACGAGACAGCACACTTAGTATTGTGCATGGCACCATGCCACGAAATACCAAGGAACACTGGCCCTAACACCGCACCTTAGCCGGGTGGTCCTAAGCTCTGAGCTGCAGTTCAGTTTCACGGCACATATGGTTTTCTGCTATGACAGAAACAGAATGACTTCCTTAGGGCAAACAGAGACTTCACTTTTCTACCGCAATCCTTTAGCACGGATCAAATCTGTAGACTTTCTGGATTGCCGTTTGCTAGAATGCTTGGTTTTAAAAATCTGCCTTTGAGTTATTGACTTGAGTTCAATAAAAAAAAAAAAAAAAAAAAAAAAAAAAAAAAAAAAAAAAAAAAAAGAGTTCAATAAAAACAAAACAAAACAAAACAAAACAAAAACTGTTCTGGTAAATGAATTTTAGTTGGGGATTGGGACAGAATCTTCAGCAGTTCTGTGGTGGCCCCCGAACATACTCCGGCCATTTTAGCCCATGTTTTTTATGTGATGGTGTTCCCAGTGCTGATGATATTAAAACATCAAAATGTCACTTGACTATAAAAAGTACCAATGATGCTCTATGTCCTGTAGTATTAAGTGTTCAGGGGAGATTTAGTTCTTTATGGTAAAAAGAAATAGGCATCTCACTATTATGAAACTTTATTTTTGTCTTTAATGAATGGTAAAATCAATCTATAATAAAATTGATTTCAAGTAAATTTCACTGTGATTTATTGCCAATAACTGTGTGTGTTTTATAGACTTCTATTCCCTGGGTTTCATAAACCTTTGGGGAACAAAAGGGATTTTGAGTGGAAAAAGTTTAAGAAATCCTAGTATAGAACAGAGCTGGCATTAAAATCCAGTTTAGGAAAAGTGGGCTGTTTAAACTAACGTGTGGGACAGATGACTTTTCTAAAGGACACTATTAAAGCCTTATTTTCTGTTGCATACAAAAGGATTAACGACCCATATGTGAACAAACATGATTCAACCTTATTAGTAGAAAATGCCCTTATAAACTTAGCTCTTAAGAAATTCTTAATTAAAAAAAATATACACCTATTAAACCAAAAGAAAATTTAAAATCTTTCCTAGGACAAAATGTTCCTCAGCAATAAAAAAAAAAAGTACACCGGGAAAGGGGGAGGTAACATGGTGCAGAATTTAAAAACCCTTCCCCAGACAGGCTGGATATTCAGACACATGGAGAAACAAATGCATTGCATGCTGGTGATCAGAGACCAGAGGGAAGCAAAAAAAATAAGCGTGAGACCCCATGACACACTGAATCTGCTTGTCGAACAGTGACAAGTACCAATTGTGAGGATCCAGGAGGAGGCAGAGGATCAGACCCCTCCAAGGTGGCCTCTGTGAACCCGTGCACTTGCTCTGCAGAACAGGTTGGCACAGGCCAGCTGGCGGCTGGAGCGCTCTGTGAGTCAGCACAGTAGCCCCTCTGGAACGACTTCCCCGGGAGCTCTCAGGGGAGACACCTTTGCAGGACGGATGGGCGATGACGATGACAGGCTGCCGCCTGGTGTGGCAGGGACTGGGGACAGCAGGGAACTTGCTGCCAACAAGAGCAAGGGGCTCCGTGTTTCCACACAGATGTGCTTGCAAAACAATATAGGGTAAAAAAAAAAAAAATCAAGTTTGAGAGTTTGCCGTTAAGCATGCAAATGTAACCCCTGTATGATTTATGAACGCACAGAGAGGAAGCACGGCACAGAGACAGACTGGAAGACTATGTCCCACATTCATGATCAAGGTGCCTCAGGGGAGGAAGGAAGAACCTCAGGAAACATAACGGGAGGAATGTCAGGTTTAGTGAAGACGTTTGGTTTCTTTATTTGAGAAAATTCGTGCAAATATGAGAAACTAGTAACATCTGTTAATTCTGGTGGGTGGCTCTTACATTCTCTGAATTTTTAATTACTTAAAAGAAGCATGAATTCCAAGGATAGAACAATTAAAAATTCATCATGTCAGAAAAAAAAAAATCATCGATGTTACTGTTCATCGTGGGCCTACCTCCCCTACCTCCCCCTGGGGCAGGACAGACTAGTAACTCCATGAACACAGACAGGCTGCTGAGCTGAGGCTCTCCCCCGTGTGTTGCCCTGTTTCCCCCCCCACCCCCCCCACCCCCAGTTTCTGAGACAGCCCTCACTGTCTGAGGAAGAAAACTGTGTTTTGAGAAGGTTAAGTGATTTCCTGATGCTGCACGGAGGTTTTTGAACCCGAGCTTAACTCTCCGTGATAGATAGGAAGAGAGGCTTTGGGTAGACAAGGAAGCTGACGTTAAAAGGAAAACGGAGTGTGAGAGACACCGGTGTTGATCTGCTTGGATAAACAGCACAGCGACCCTGTGCAGAGAGAAATAGTCTCCTAAAGTTGCAACCATTTATTCTGCAAGTGTGTGCCATGACAACCACAGAAGTCTGCTCTCTCCTTCCGCCGTGTAGGTCCTGGGGATTGAACGCAGGCCGTCAGGCTTGGCAGCAAGCACCTTTACCACTGAGGAAGTTGAGTTAGCCCCATCAAGTCATTGCCAATCAAACGTCAATTTTAAGGTTGTCGGATGTTTATTTTTTTGTTTTGTTTTGAGTACAGGAAAATCGAACCTATCACCTCATGCATACGAATGACGAGAGAATGACTCAACATGGAGGAAGACAAGGGGCACTGGGGAAAGGTCCCAACAAACAAGGACTGGGTACGGCATGTTCTCTGTAGAGGGATGCCCCAACCCCAGGGCGAGGTCGTGCATTGCCAGGAGGACCTGCTGGAGTGAGCTCACAGAGAACCTGAGCTTGTCCTTTCCACTGTAGTTAAGGCTACCCAGAATCCCTCTGTCCTAGGTCCTAGCACCTCCTGCATCCTCCCAGACCTGGTCTCCTGGAGTGCATCAGACCTGAGGGTGTCCAGTCGCTCTGTCTCCACACACTCGTGGTTCCTGAGCTGCATTAGATCCTTCAGCTCTGTGCTATGCTTGCTCCTACAAAAAGCCAGGAGATCTAGGAACAGAAGAAAGGCAACTGACAACAGAAAGGTTCAGACTGAGGGAAGAGACCAGAGTCACCCCCTCCTCAAGGTAGATAACCCATCTATAGCACCTGGACAGTCCCCAGGAGACTTGTGAAGATCAGGAAAATGTTGTCACAGCAAGCTTCAAACAGCGCCACACAGAATAGATGTTCAACAAACAGGAACATAACTAGTTTGGGGCTTCAGGCCAGATGTACAAACAGCACAAACTGAGTAGTCAGGTCGGCAGTGTGTAAGGGAACGGGCCATGTGTCCCGGCCATAGGCACAGACACCTAGCCAGTTAGCAGGGATTCTAAATACCAACCTACAAGACAGAGGCAGAAGCCCCCGCATAAGAAACATAAATCCAAGGGCAGAGAACAAATTCAGCGTGGTAGATATGTGTATATATGACATGGGCTCTAATCAAGTGTGTGTCCAGATGTCACCTGTTGATAAGGAGGGCAGTGCAAACACAAAGGCACCTCGGTTGGAGACGGGACTGGACCTGGTTTGTGCATGGGCAGTGGTCGTCAGGGTGGGATGGAGAGTCAGAAGACAGCAAAAGAGAAAGGCAAGAAAGCCTGGGCAAGAGCTTGGCTGTTTGCTGCGGCACAGGCTTGTCTCTCTGTGGGAAGGCTGCTGGTTTTCATGACACAATAATGACCTCAGTGAGTGACAGCCTGCTACCCAAGAGTCCGTTCTGCGATGATTTTATGCTAAACACTGCTAAGCATTAAGTTATTGTGTGGTATAGCAGCCACGTGAGGGAAGCATCATGACCTTAGAGAAGAAGCAATTGCAGCATACAATGCCCGGTCGTGGTGAGAGCTGGGATCTGAGTTCCAACGCTCCTAAGAGCTTTTTGGATTTCCCCATCGGTGCCTCCACAGGTCTTGGTGATGTGCCGACCCTGCCAGGGAGGATGGCATCTATCGGTACTCTTGGGTGTCAGGAGGAAGTCCTAAGTCACAGGGATGCAAACTTTCCACATCTGATTCTCGGCTCTAGAGCTCTGTTACCTGGGAGACATTGAATATCCTCCAGCAACCTAGGTTTCCCTTACTGAAACACAGACTAGGAAGGGGGTGTCCAAGGGCTCATGGGAACTGTTCTACCTGAGATGATCAGTGGGTTTCAAGAAGCCTTTCTGGAGACTTTTCTCAAGAGGGTGGAACGGAGCTGTGGTTAAAAGCCTGGCTTTGACTCAGGTGGGTCCAGGTGTGATCTAGGCCCTGCTGGCTGTGAACTCTCAAGTTATTCATTCAACTGCCCCTCTGCCCAGCCCCAACTCTTTCTCTCAGGTATTCCAGTGTCCTGCCTAAAGTCAGACTCACAACCAGGCAGCAGATGCTGCAGTGAGGGTCCCAGGGCAAGGGTGCCCCCAACTGGTGCAGCCCCACCCAGCCCACATCTCTGGAGCAGAGAGATAACAAAGGTCTAGTCGCCTTCACTGTGTCGTGGGTGCTTTGTGAGCAGCTGTGGGTTAGAAGGTGGAGAAAACCCAGCGCAGGGATTGAAGCTGCCATGTCACCAGTCTGGGCACCTTCAACCTAAGCAGGTTCTCTTGGGGGAAGGGGTGGAATGTCACTGTGCACAGTAATGCGAGCGTCGGTGGTGACACTGAGTGTGAGCCATTGCTTGTGGGCCCCGGGACGTATCCCTGTTCATACCTCAGTTTTCCACACTGTTAAGAATTGAAGAGAAAGTCTGAAAAGGGCTTGGGCACGAAAGCAAGGAACAAAGCGCGACTCCACAGGTGGGCCGGGGGAGGGGCTGCGCCGGAGTAACCCGGCAGTTAAGGAGTTTTGCTAAATTTTTCTTTTTTTCTTTAAAAGCCCTGAGATCTTCCTGCATATTTGTTGAGGCAAATCCCATTAGCGCTGGTGCCATTTTCCAGCTTTGAGCCTCTCACATAAGCCTGTGATCTTTGAAGCACTGAGCCATCCCGGTCTCCGCGGGTCAACACCCACCAGCAGCTCAGGCCCCTCTCACAGAAAGGAAATTAAAAACTTGAACTCTGATTTTGAATGTTGATCTGCTCCAGCACAAGAAAATGTAAAACCAAGTTTTTTTTCCCCTCCCTATCAAGGAATGCAGAATGCAAAGGCTGACTGCTGTCACACACACACACACACACACACACACACACACACACACACACACACACACTAGCTCATTGTTAAATGAATGCACCCCCAATAGAAGAGTTTGCCCCTCAGAGTTGCTGTCACTCTCTCCTGTAGAAAGAGGAGGAGGAGGAAGAGCAGGAGGAGAAGAAAGAGCAGGAGGAAGAGGAGGAAAGGGAGGAGGAGGAGGAAGAAAGGGAGGAGGAGGAGGAAGAAGAAGAGGAGGAGGAGGAAAGGGAGGAAGAGGAGGAGGAGGAAGGGGAGGAGGAGGAGGAAGAAGAGGAGGAAGAGGAGGAAGAGGAGGAGGAGGAGGAAAGGGAGGAAGAGGAGGAGGAGGAAGGGGAGGAGGAGGAGGAAGAAGAGGAGGAAGGGGAGGAGGAGGAAGAAGAAGAGGAGGAGGAGGAAAGGGAGGAGGAGGAGGAAAGGGAGGAGGAGGAGGAAAGGGAGGAAGAGGAGGAGGAGGAAAGGGAGGAGGAGGAGGAAGAAGAAGAGGAGGAGGAAGAGGAGGAGGAGGGAGAAAGGGAGGAGGAGGAGGAGGAAGAAGAGGAGGAGGAGGAGGAGGAAAGGGAGGAGGAGGAGGAAAGAGCAGGAGGAGGAGGAGGAAGAAGAGGAGGAGGAGGAGGAAAGGGAGGAAGAGGAAGAAGAAGAGGAGGAGGAGGAAAGGGAGGAAGAGGAGGAGAAGGAGGAGGAGCAGCAGCTCTCATTCTTAGGACTTACCAAACACCACACCTCTGTTAGCAGAGCCCTGGCTCCATTTAGGAGGTCACAGAGAACAAAATCATTCCGAACCGCCCACCTTAGCTTTAGCTAGAACTTCAGGAAGAGTAAGAGGTGAAGAGGAGGGAGAGGAGGAGAAGAGAAGATAAGGAGGAGAGAAAAGGAAGAAGAGAATGAAAGAGAAGAGAAAGAGCAGGGGATGCAGGGAAAGAGAAAGACGGGAGAGGAGGGGGCGGAAAGAGGGGGTAGAATAAGATGAGGAAGGGGAAGAGGAAGAAAGGTTAGATGGTGAGACAGAAGGGAAGCAGGAAGGAGAAACAGCAAAACAGATCCTCAAACTGTGTTCAAACGAGGACCAAACCCAGAAAGACAGCATCAAAGCCCAGTGCTAAACTGAGATAAATAGCAAAACCCAAGCGCTCCCTTGTCAGTCCAGGGAAAACATCCAAGACTATGGACAGGTGGTTTGAGAAAGCTCCGGGGAGGGGATGCTCTTCACCCAGCATGCCATCTGAGCAGAGCAGGTACCCTAAGTGGACCACTGAATGGATGGACTTTGAAAATGAGACTGCTGGTCCCATGTCCTTTACAGAGCCTGTAGCATTTGTTTCATGTCATTCTGACATCTGGTGATTTGTGTAACATCTGCTTTCTCCACTGAATGATCGCTGTATGATGGCAAGAACTTGCTTGTATAGTCATCATGGGGTCCTCAGGATCTAGCCCAGCACCTGGAATAAATAGCTGCTCAAGAAATGCACATTGACTTGTGAGCCATGGGTAGACTGTTAGCATGAGACACAGAAAGAAACAGCCTCATAGGGGTGTGGATACTTGCTTTGGGCTTGGAAGGCAGCTGCCTGCTTCACCCCATCATGTCCTTGCAATCTCGGGCACATCTACAGATGTGCCTGCAATGACCTTTATTTTTACTTTGTTTTCCTATTTGGGAGGTCCGGGTCTCTGTTACACAGCAAGGACAACCCAATGGCACTGTGCTGCCTGGTTTCATGTGTCAGCTTGACACAAGCCGACGTCATCAGAGAAGAAAGAGCCTCAGCTGAGGGAATGCCTCATGAGACCCAGCTGCATATAGCATTTTTTTTTCCAATTAGTAATCAGTGGGGAAGGGCTCAGCCCATGGTTGGTGGCCCCATCTCTGGGCTGGTGGTCCTGAGTTTTATAAGAAAGTAGGCAGAGTGAGTCATGTAGACTAAGCAGCACCACTCCACGGCCTCTGCATCAGCTCCTGCCTCCAGGTTCCTGCCCTGTTTGAATTCCTATTCTGGCTTCCTTCAATAATGAGCAGCAATGGGGAAGTGTAATCTGAATAAACCCTTTTCCTCCCAACTTGCTTTTTGGTCATGATACTTCATCAAAGCAACAGAAACTTAAGACAGCCATTTTGGTAGACAGAGGGAGAGACTCCCAGTTCACAGATGGTCGTGACAGAAGTGTCATTGGGTGACAGATGGTTGGCTATCACCAAGAGTCATGGACGCCTGTCTTTCCTCTTTCTTGCTGGGGTGAGGATTCCAGAACAGTGGGGTTCCCACTAAGGCAGGATGCCTACTGCTTCTGCCTGGCATGCTGAGATCCCTTGGACAGCCTACCACTGTGATGTTGCCTGAGGCCCTGGAGGTGTCACTCAGAGGAGCAGAGTTAGGATGACAGCACCTAGGGCCCTGGGCATTGCTCTGTGGAGGGCATAGAGGGATAGGTGAACCACTACTTGTTCTTGTCACTGAGATATCCTCTGGCCCAGGCCCAGGCTTGGCTCTATTTTCCTGCATCACTTAGCACTGCTGGGATTTACTACATGGGTGGACTCGGTGATTACCCATGTGGTTCTCAAGAAGCAGCCTTTGGAGCAGCCTCCCTCCACCACACTGGATCATGGACTAAGGAAACAGGAAGAACCATGAATGAATGGCTGCCTTCCAAGGAAAGAGATGATAGGTCCAGCTTCTTCCCATGGCTAGGAAGTTTGCATCACATTCAGATCGGAGTGGGGCAAGGTACCACAAGCAGTCCTTGCATGGAATGGAACAGAGGTCACCAACAGGCATGTGGAAGAAAGTCACCAACATGGCAGATAGAGGCTGAGAGGGACAGTCCATACCATAGCCCTGGTTTATAGTTGTGAAGCCTGATTCCACAGAAACCCCGTAGCGATCGGTCCATACTTGAGACCTGCTCGTAACCTGCAGAGTCCCTTTGTCAGAGGCTGGGGTCTGTTGAGTGTCTTCTGAAGAGCTGCTTAGCCCAAGGGAGTTCCTACCCTCCTAGGTGAGTGGTTTCCTATGGCTAGTGAATGTGGCTGGCCCCTTTGAAATGAGGGTCCGTCAGTTCTGAGGGTTGTTCCAGCCTTTATGTTTTGTGGGATCAGTTATGGGGTTGGCTGTAACTTAGGTGACAAATACATCCAAATTCAACTTCTCCCTTTTGCTATACCAGGACCACACCCTAACATACCTTTCCCGGATACTTGAGTAAGTCTCTTCCAAAAAAAATATAAATTAAAATAACACCCAAGAGGCATTTTGGAAATCACAACTAGAGTTCCAGCTAGGCCAATGATATTACTTCCTGGTCACCCTGGTTTCCTCTCCACTGAGAGAACAAAGACAGGGGGGCCTTATTCCACACCACAAGTGGACACCTGCTGGGTGAGAATGCTCTTGATTCGGGCTCCAGGTTTCACCTTGCCTAGCTCCACGGACTGTAAGCAAATCTTTTCTGTTCCTTCATTTGTAAATGACTTCTCCACAGGCTGTTGAGCACACTCACGTATTGAGGTAGTTCTAGAACGTGACCTACCCATGCACCAGGCGGGGTAGATCTCAGCTATAGCCATTTCGAAAGGTGCCTCAGAAACTTCTCAGATCCCGTAGGGACCAAGAGTGCAGTGCGCTGGTGTGCGGTGCTCAGGTTTTCCGTGTCTATGACGCAGTGGGTGAGCGTGGGGAACTAAGTCTATAAAAGCCCGCTCTCCTGCAGCCTCACTGCTCACGGCCCCGTGGAAGCTTTCAAAACGAGAGACGCTGTTATTAGGCAACGAGTCTGAAATAAATTTTCTTATCACTAATTCAGATCGTCCAGGAACTCGCCTTTTCCATTAATCAGCCGGCCTCAATAGACCTGCCCAGGCGCGCCATACGGTTGACAATAATGAGCTCTTGTGTTTATGCAGTGCCTTTGTTCTGCAAAGTGCCGAACAATTGACAATCATTAACTCATTAATCCTGCACGTCTCCCGTCTCTGAAAGACAGGCCCAGGCTGCAGCCTCTCCCCCCACAACAGGCAGGGAAATAATGCAGAGAACCGACCTCTGATTCCGGGCTGGGCTTCTTCTGCTCAAAGGCTTTGCAAATAGGAACCGCTTGTAACTTGAGGTATGTATGGTTGCTATGGTCTGAATATAATCGGACCTAGCCAGGAACATGTGGAGATTTGATCGCCACTGCAGTTATGTTAGGAGATGGGTAAGGTGTCCAAGAGATAGCAGAGGATGTCTAAGTCTTGGAGGTGAACCCCACGAATGAATTAGACCCTGTCTTATATAAATTCCTACTCCCATGGGACCGGATGAGGTATTGTGTGAATGCTGTAAAGTGCGTGTTCATATCAAGCTACGATTTGCCCTAAGTTATTCGAGATAGGGCAAAACAATGGTTTTCCTCAGACTGCGCCTTGCCTTCACAGACTCCGTTTTATAAGCACAATTTTGAGGGTGACTCTGTACCTGGGTGGACATGTGAACAGTTCCATCTGTCCAGCTCAGGCAGCACAGACTGACGGGAGAAGAAAGTCTCCCCCTCTGAGCTGGGACTAGAGAAGCAGATGGATCCCCTGAATGGGGAACCCATCAGACACACGAGCCTGAGGGAAGAGTGTACTGCCCTCGCCTGCCCATGAGGAAACGGACACCCAGCCCTGACATGGCCCCAGCGATGCAACTACCACCTGACTGTCTGCCACACTTCAAGGACACACAGAGAGCTCCAAAGTGCCCCCCGGGGCTTCAGCTTGACTCCACCCATCTCCGGTTGTTGACCCATCCTGACTTGCTAACCTTCTATTCAACCCCCCCCCCCCACCCACCGAGTCCTGCTCTTCTTGTCACATTCCTCCCACAGCTCAACTCTGACCCCAGAGTGGCTTCTTGCTCTAGGTTAGGGGTTCAGTCCATTTCATTGCTCCCAATAGCTTTGGAAGTTTAGGCCTATTGGAAGCCCCTTACCCATTTAATCCCATGCAGTCCTTCCGTAACTTACATATCAGTAACTGATGGATAGATAGATAGATAGATAGATAGATAGATAGATAGATACATTTACAGTGTGAATGCGTGATCTAAGACTAAATAGTAACAATTTAAGATCGGAATAAAAATTGAGCCGGGACTGCCAAGAAAGCAGCAGTTTGCAAACAGCACTCTGTAAATTTGTTATTATTCAGTAAAGTGCGGTGCTGGAGAAAGACACGGGCGTGTTTATCTACATCCTGATATTGCACACTCACAGGATGAAGACTGTCTCTCTTGCCTTGCTCTTTTCACGGCACGTCTCCCCTTTCTATTGGCTGCCTCGAGTGAGCCCCTCAGCATAAACCAAACAGATTCCCTCATAACCAAGTACCTACTCTCTTCAGTCATCATGACCGAGAGAGACTAAGACAACATCCCACTCCCCGTTTTACAGAGGAAAAGACCAGGAGGAGACCAGAAGCCACAAAGGTGAAGGAATTTGACAAAGGAACTAGCAAAGACTGGAACCAGGATCCACGCCAGGCTTGCTGACTCTGAACCCCTGTACCATGACACCTGCCCAGATGTGGTGTTCACATCAACCCGTTGTGAAGCCAGAACTGGGGATAAAGGACAGCAAGGTGCAGGTCATAGGCCAGGTCACACGTGCAAGAGCTAGTAAGGAAAGATCAGAATTTCAGATTTTGGAGAGGCATTTGCCTGAAGGTTCATCTCTCGCTTCAAAGCCACTGAACTCACTCCGAATTCAGTCTGAATGAACTTGAGTGTCCCCTTGACGTGGGCCGGAGAAGATGAGTAGGGTCTTGGTAGCAATGAGGGAAAAGGTGAGATCCAGGCAATGGCTTGAAGAACAGCCCGATGTGTTCTCCATATCAAAGACTCCCCCACTCTGCAAGGAAGGAATCCACGGAGCAGCTAGCTTCTCCACCCCACACTCCCTCTTCCTTCTCTCTGCTCCTTCCTTCTCTGTTTTGCTTTTTGTTGTTATCTTTGTTTCTTTGTTGACATAGACTTTTTTTCTCTACACAGTCTGGTCTGGCTGGAATACACCCAGGCTGGCCTTGAACTTAAAACCCTTCTTCCTCAGCCCGCATGCCGCCATATCTACCTCAAAGATCTTAAAAGAAACCAAATCCCTCCACAGCCCTTGATAACGCCATCTAATGTCTTTCTATAGAAGCCCCCTGGGGATGATATACAAGCCCTGGAGGAGTTCCATTCTGACCCACTTCTGTAAAGCCTCTCCACTGAGCCTTCTGGTCCCTGAGACATACTCAGCTTTGTTCCAAGTAAGTCACTTCCGTGCGCCAGCTGGTGGAAGCCCTGATCCATTCTAGATCTTTCTACATCAATTCTCTTCCTGATTGTATTGCTGGCTGATTCCTGTTTGTTAATGTCTTCCTTTGTTTGTTATTATTTTTATTGGAAGATAGTCTCCAAGCCTGAGTGCTTTATGCACGTTTTGGTGAAGATGCCACGCCCTTCCTGGGAGAGCATCTGGGTGCCTACATGTAATAACACCATGGAGTGTTTACTACAGGAAATATCTCCAGGGTTTGCAAGACAGCCTTTCATCCTCCCAACCACCTGAAGGGGTTGTTCCCACAATCGTCCCCATTTTACAGGTCAAGGAAATGAGGGGGAAGAACTGATACTGTGTGCCTAAGTCATACACCTGTCAGGGACAGAGCAAGGTCACAGGAGTCAACTGCCTATTACCCACCTCAGCAAGGCCTCCTGTGTTTGATTCAAACCAAACTCCTTAGAATGAGAAAAGAGCCTGCTACGCTCTAATATTCTCAGTTTCACCTTCTATCCCTTGATGGATCCAGTAGGTACCAGCCCCGAAGAACCCTCCAGAAGCTCTTGTCTTCTGTTGTTACCTGAGCAGCTCTCTTCCCTACCCAGCATTCACTTCCCTGACACATTTACTTCTCTCTCTCTTTTCGGGTCCAGCTCAGGATACACCCTCAAATGGTGAGGCAAAGTAAAACGTTCTTTCCTGAGTCACTTTTGACAGGTGTTTTGTCCCAGCAACAAAAAAGTAATCTGTCTGTCTGTCTGTCTATGATTAATAATTTAATATACGATAACCTGTTACATTAGAAAATATATATTAAATATATATGTGCAGATATGCATAGAGTTCATTGTAAAAACATATAAAACCATAAAGTACTCAATATAAGAACTTAATAGGAAGATATGGTCTGGGATATCCCTTTACTATGGTCTGGGATATCCCTCTACTATGGTTTGGGATATCCCTTTACTATGGTCTGGGATATCCCTTTACTATGGTCTGGGATATCCCTTTACTATAGTCTGGGATATCTCTTTATTATGGTCTGGGATATCCCTTTACTATGGTCTGGGACATCCCTTTACTATGGTCTGGGACATCCCTTTACTATGGTCTGGGACATTCCTTTACTATGGTCTGGGACATCCCTTTACTATGGTCTGGGACATCCCTTTACTATGGTCTGGGACATCCCTTTACTATGGTCTGGGACATCCCTTTACTATGGTCTGGGACATTCCTTTACTATGGTCTGGGACATCCCTTTGGTTCTCTAGCACATCCTGCACTCCTGGTTTGGAAACTGGAATATCAAGCTTGGCTGGGCATGAAAGGAAAAAGTGCAAACCCAGGAAGAAAGGCACCGACAGGAGATAATTAAGGCAGGCACCCAGCAGCGATCTGTCCGATGACTCAAGCCACAGGGCTCAGCAGACGCAAGGTAAAACTGCTTACCCAGGGAAACAGGTCATTTCCTAATTGTGGGCCTCAGTTTCCCCATCTGTAAGCATGGGGTGTTGTCTAAGGCTCCAGGGATTCCCTTAACCCAGAGGTCCCACAGGCACTGAAAACTAGGTTAAAGTTCTCTCTTCCTGAAGCCTGTCAGAGTCCCATGTGCAGTAAAGGCCTGACTCACAGTGAGATGTACAGTAAGTTCTGTGGCCAGTGCTTTCATTTTCTGGCCTTTTTACTCTCTGTCTGTCTGTCTGTTTGTCTGTCTGTCTGTGTGTCTCTCTCTGTGTATGTGTGTGCTCGTATGTCTTTCTGTCTCTTTGTATGTCTGTCTCTGTGTCTTTCTGTCTCTCTCTGTCTCTCTCTGCTTGTGTCTTTCTGTCTCTGTCTGACTCTCTCACTCTCTCTGTGTGTGTGTGTGTGTGTGTGTTTATGCATGCGCACGTGCATATGCAAGCATGTTTTTTTGTACAGAAAAAAATCACAAATAAGGAAAACAAAGGTGCAACTAATGCCAGCAAATTATGCAGAGATTCTGGAGTATAGTGAAATGCATGCATAGAGCACTGACTGAAATGAGAACTCTCAACCTTTCATAATCTTTGACGGCAGAATGCACACCAGTTGACACCGGTCCACAAATCCCAGGCCTGTTCAACAGCGCTCTGATCACAACTGAGGCAGAGAGCTGATGTGTCATTCTGCACCTCGGCAGGTAAATCTCAGCATCACACCACACAACGTCAGAGCTGCAAGGAACCTGAGATCTCTGTTCTGCTAGATGTTGGGGGGGGTGTGCTGGGGATGTTGGGGTGACCCCGAGCAAGGAGAGTGAAGACCCAAAGCCGACACTCCCAGCAGCCTGTTCAGCCATTCCTCATTCTTCTGCAAAGCTCTGTGCTCTCTCTAGGGAGACCCACTGTTGGCATTTGTGACTCCCATGGCCCCAGCAGAGTCTGTGCTGGAGGATAACCATTGCTGTCTCAGCACAGCAGTTTATCTGCGCTTCCAGGGACTCTGGAACAACACCACTGCCATCCTTATTGGAAGTGGAAACAGAAGCTGAGAGTCTCAGTGACTTAGGCTGGGCACCGATCAGGCATCTGGTACCCCAAGGATGCCAGTTTCACAGTTCTGGTGCTTATCCGCCACATCACAAATGCCTGCCATTGGGACCACTTCTTGAATTCCTTCCAGTGCCTTCTCTTAACTGTGTGCTGTTACAAGCAGCTTTCCTGCGCTGTGCAGGATCCAGACACTCCTGTTTTAGCTCCTCCCAGGAAGCCTGATGCTTGTGTACAGGGCAGGGCGTGCAGCCAACACCTGTCAGGCAATATTGTCACGAGTAGCAAAAGACTACGCTCACTCCCAAAGTTGGAGGTAGCCAGCTGTCGTGCACAGTCAGAGAAGATTAGCCAGAACCAGTGAGTTTGAGGGAAATAAAAACCTGTCAAAGGACCACAGGTGTCAAGATGGAAGCCAGAGAGAGAGAGAGAGAGAGAGAGAGAGAGAGAGAGAGAGAGAGAGAGACAGACAGACAGACAGACAGACAGACAGACAGGCTCCTTTAGGAAGGAATGACAGCCCTGACCCTAGTGACCATGTGCTCTGAACCCTTAAAGAACCATGGTTCCTTGCCTATAAAACAAGGTTGACAATAGCGACCGATCTGGAGAGAGGTGGAAGAGATGAAACACAGTCATAAACTACTTTGAGCACAGGACCAGGCATACAGGAAGGACTCTGAGTATACGAGTTGGTGGTGGTGTAGTACAGCCCTGCTAAAGAGTGCAGAGTGGGGGAGGGAGAATAAGTAGGTAAGATCTAAAGAGGGAGCAAAATGGTACCTCTCCATTGACATCATATGGATAAGTCAGAGAGAGAGACAGAGACAGAGACAGAGACTGCTGCTGAGTCACAGGAATTCTCTGGACAAGCACTATGGCTGAATCATCTGCCATTCTAACCCCTGGCGTTGGCTTTGCACAAAGGAAGCGCTCTACTAATGAACGAGAGCCGTCCCAGTGGCTGGGTTTCCTGACATCATAAGGACTTTATACTTCTTCCTCTCTTGATTCACCCCGTCACCTTTTATATGTCCCAGTGACAATTCATTGCTCCTCTGCCAATAGATCTCCAGCTTTTATCATGTATCACAGTCCTCCTGGAGAAGTAGGAGGCGTTGAGGAAGTCTAAGATGGAGCTGTAATTGAAGCAGCCAGACTTAAACAGTGAACAATTGAAATACAACGTATTTATTACCCTTGGCCACCTCTCACTGCCTACGCCAAACAAGCAAGGTCTTCCCCTTGTCCTTGTGAGCTGTGAGTGAAATCCTAATTTCACTCGAATCTTTACTTGCTTGTTCCCAAACCATCCAGCCCTCAATAAGCATTCGACGAGGAAGACATGGATGTAGTCTATCAGCATAGAAAGTAGCTGTTTATCTAGCCAAGAACATCAAAACACAAAGCCCTAATGAGACTCTAACAGCCTGCCATCTGAAGGTCACTTCTAGCTGGTTGTCACTACCAATGGCTCTTCCCAATTCTTCCACCAGCACACGCTGAACCTGCAAGAGGAAGGCACTTCAGTGGAGATTTCAAGGGAGAGGCCGTGAAGTATGTTGGGTTGCCCAAGGATTAGAAAAGAAAATGGAGATTTGCAGGAGAGCACTCTAATGGAATCTATGCATGCACAGACACTCAGCAATATGCTCGTGGGTGGCTCATGGGCTCCCTGGGGCAGGGATGAGTGACAGCAGAATTGTGTGGAGGGAGAAGTTGGACTGTGGTGCATTCTAGTGTAGAGCTCAGCCCACTCCATAGTGTGCGAAAGAGATGAATTGCATCATCAGAGTTGGCCTGAGTTGGTACCTGCAGTTGGGGCTCTTACTTTCCCTGCATCAACGGATGATGGATGTGGGATTCTGAGGGAGAGATGTTACTGGTTCAAGGTCTTTCTCAAATAGGGCAATTTCCAAAGAAAGCCAGATGTCTGTGTGGCGGGGTATCCTGCATTTAGTCCAAGTGGTACCTCAAGTTAGGACAGGCTTGGAGCTAGCCACCCACTCTCTCTTTCCTTCAGTGAAGAGTTAAAACACAAGAGGAGTGGTTGAGATGTTGGCCTCTGAGTTCAGACAGGTCTCTCACAGAACAGCCACCCCATCTGTCTTTCAGTCAGTCACTAACCCAATTGATCCGCTACCACCATCTCACACCTTTAGCTCATGTCAGGTTGTCGGTAACATTCCATACACCTGATACCTGAGTGATTAGGCACTTGCTCCATCCATCCAAGGCCAAAACAACTTCAGCCAACCTTCCCCACAGCCAGGTATGTACTCTGCCTTCCCTTGGGGCCCAGGATAGAGTGTGCCCCCACTCTCCAGTGAGTTTGGACATGAGGGAGGGAGAGATCATCAAAGGAAAGATTCACCACAGGGAACCACTGCTGCTGGGGTTTGAGCAAAGCAGTGCCTGAGGAAAGCACACAAGGAGTTCTGAGCTATACACCAAGAAGCCAGCCATTCACCGCCATCTTCCTCTGTGAGGGTCTCCAAGCACTTGCTTTTTCTGTATGTACAAAACCAAAATATGCTTGCAGACCCTGTGTTGCAGAAGGCTGGGTGGAGCCACGGCAGTGAGAGAAAAAGATTCGAAGTGGCTTCTTTAGAAAACGAGAAATATAAGGGCACAGAGAAGTAGACATGTACACGTGTGTATACTTGTATATACCTGACCTTGGCGTTGGTGTGTGGAGAGTGTCAGGCCCGAAGCAAGAGGAGAGTAGAAAGGACCCAAGTTAGGCTTCAAAGCCAACCTCAGGGCAGGGAGAACCTTACAGAGATCCAGGAGAGACCACACGAATGAACAGCAGGGCCGCAGGAATGCAGGCTAGGCAACTCGGGCAGTTCTGGAGCTGGGCTACGTCTGTGAAAATGCAGGAGCGTTGGGAGAGGTGGAAAGGGCAATGGGGTTTACAGGGGGTCTCAACACCTACTATGCAGAAAAGGGGTAGGAATGGGGATGAGGGAGGAGAGCTGCTACTGTGACTGAGGAGTCACAGGGCTGGCACTAGCACCATTCACTCAAGTCAGTTTCAAGAGCTATTCACAACTAGGGGTGTGGGGTGCTGTGTTGATCACCTAAATCTCCTCTAACCAGGAGCATGCTAATAACCCTGCCCCGAAGCCCCCTTTCCCTCAGGATTTCTTATCATTCAGCACAGCCAGGCTTCTGTTTGCTGGGCTATGCATTTAATCTTTCCACAGACATTTAAGGAGCATGACTAGAAGTCCCAGGGCTGGGAAGGACGCTTGCTGCATGGTCTCTCTTCTTTCAAGGGCTCCAAAGAGAGAAAATTGGGAGGCATGTAGTCTAGACTGGTAGATGCCTAAGTTTGGTTTTGTCTCTCTCTGGCCGTATGACCAAGGTTGGGCAAGTTACACCAGTCCAGGAACTGACTCCATCTCCTTTTCTATATCAGAACAATGGAGGTGCTTGGAGACAGGGCTGTGAGCAATGTAGATGAAGAAACAACAGTGGCCAAGAGCAGGCCTCTTCAGAACATCAGGGCTGCCAGTTTGGAAGTATCAGCAACGTGTCCTTAATGCGGACATGTTTTGCGAACGTCCTCTTGAACCTCATGGTGACCCCAGAAGGTGACCCCACAAGTACTCTGTCAGTGTCTGAGTATAGTCCCACAGCAAGTGGGAAGGTGCGTTGTGGAACACCGGACACAGACACAGTCCAAGTGAGGCTGATGTGGATTCATTCTCACAACACAGACTGGTTGATCGTGTGCTTAACATGGTCCTAGGACAGTGGGTCTCAACCAGAGGTTACTTGTTCCCCACCTACCGGACATTTAGCAATGTCCGAAGACATTGGTGATTTTTTTTATAGATTTGCAAGACCCAAGGGGAGAGGGGTACCATTATCTAAGAGGTAGAAGTCAAAGATGTTATTCATCATTTAGCAAGGCAAGAGACAACCCCAGAACAAAGAATTATCCATTTCTAAATGTCGAGATTTCTAATAGCAATGTACCAACAGACCTGGTCTCACAAAAGACAGATGAGGACCAAATAAATAACTGTAAGTCCATTAACTAGCGGGTCCTAAGGAAAAATAACCAAGAAAGAATGCTAGTTCCCCAGAGACCCAATGGAGGGAGAGTGGAGGAACGTGAGAGGGCACATATAGGTGCCCAGTGTGAGGGACAGAGACCCTGGGAGGAGGAGAAAGGCCTTCTCAGGTGTGATGGGGAGGTGGAGCACATAAGGGAACATGCTGAGGGATGGGGTCAGAGAATTATGATGACAACCTGGTTAGCTGTATCAACAGTGTAGGACTCCCTGAGGACACAGGTCATTCCCAGTATCTGACTTCTTGGTGCCACACATTTTCTGGAACTAAGCTGAAGAAGATGCCAAGCTGACGTGCACTTTGGCTTAGTGGAGGCAGTTTCCTGCATTAGGAAATTTACATGAGACAAATTGTCCCTGCTTTGTTCTGGCTTGGGACAGGAAATGAATTTAAATGTGCTGGCACCTTTTCCTTGTGATGGCTGGTTGACATTCATGCATTTGAAGAGAGTATCTAACAGCACATATCATGGGAGAGAGAGATGCGGGACACAAGCTAATCCTGGGTACAACTTCAACACTATCCTCTTAGCCCCTAAAGAGAAGACAGACACATCCATTGATCCAATAAGTAGGTTATGAAGATAAGCATAGGGCTTCGGGTGATGCAGAGATGAATCGAGTACAGACTAGAGTAATAAAAAACACTTAAGACGTTGATCTAATAACATGAGGTAGGAAGTACCAATTGTCTCCAGGTAACAAAGGGGTATGACGTAGACAAGTTGACATCACATAAGGCAGGGTGATGGGTAGGTAGTGCCCATCCACATGCCAGTTCTGATCAGGAGCATTCAGAAGTCTGAAGTCTTATCTGAATGTAGTGAAAAGAAGTTCTGTGTTCAATTATTTATGTCTGCCATGTGGGAGAAAGATTGAGCATCTGAGCCATCTAAGCTGCAGTGGAGACCAAGTAAGACAAAATACACTCTTTAGAGTGAATTGTGTCCTCCCAAAGATACGACAGTGTCAGTGTGGGAATAGGGACAGCAGCTGAAACTTAATAAGCCACCTTGAGTGAACATCTATTAACCCCTTCAATGCTAGTGTGACAGAAGAGAGGGAAAGCTGGGTTTTGTGACAAATACCTGTAATCCCAGAACTCCAGAGGCTGAGGTGGAGAAATCACCAACCCAAGGCAAGCCTGGGCTACACAGAGATACTAGTCCTCAAAAGAAGACTGAAGAATAAGAAATAGCGTGCTATTAACACAGTAGCATAAGGGAGAGACAGACATCACTGCTTCAGATAGAAAGGGTGATGGTTCAGAAGCAGGACAAGCTCTGGGCCTCTAAGTCAAAATCCCTGACTCAATCCTTCCTGTCCTATTTCTTGTTACCCAGAGAAGGCCAGGTTCGGCCCATAGAGCAATGAAAGCTCTCCCTGCATCTTTATTTATTTGCCAAACAAATTCTTCCTTCTCAGAGTCTTCTTACTCCTACTTAGCACTAGCCACAGGGTCAGGCAGATTTCCTACATCTCCTTTGGTGGGGTTTCTTCTTTGGGGCACCTAAAATACCCTATTAAAAGGGAAGTCACTTGGAGATAGAATTTAGTCTAGCTAAATACAGCCAAGTTCCAGGATCCTCTGTCTGCTTGTTACTTGGGCTGGGATTGAGCCAAGGACTGAGCATAGATCTCAGGGTCCAGAAAGAGATGGGACTGTGCCACTAACACTACAGAGAACAGGTCGATAGTGATTTGAGGTGTAAGATGTGGTTTGATGCACAGGTGATGGGACAGGGAGGTGTTTCCAGTCACCATCAGATGGTGGAGAACTCCAGACTGGAAGAGGTTCCTACCCTTCCTAGCCAGTGTGGAAAGTTTACAGGGCCCACCTGCCTGGACTGACGGAGCTTCAAGACTCAAGAAAGAAGATGACAGACCAGAGCCATAGTCCAGGGATCAAGCACTTATATAATAAAATTTGAAAAGAATTTTAAAAGGACATTTTTGAAAGACAGCCAAAGCAATGTTTTGCAGAGACAGCGGTGTAGTCTTTAAAGCACACCAATTCTCAAGACCCGAGCTGAGAAGCCCCAGCACACTGCCCATCCCAGAGGCTTGCTGCCATGCCTTCTGAACTTCTCTCAGTTCCCTTAGCAAGAGCGATTTTTTAATTCCTCCCCGTTTTTAAAGAAAGGAGTTAAAAGGAAAGGAATATCAGGAAAAAATATCACATTGTCGTAAACCTATTGTGCAGGAATGGCCAGGTATGAAAAACATACCAATGGCTTGTCCAGTGATTCTGAGTAAGTGTCTACGATGTGCCCAGCATTTGGCCCTAAGGCTGGGGCAACTTTGTGACTGTGAAAGTGAAAGAAGTCAGAGAAGGAACCACACAGGCTTTAGGAGAGCTGAAAGAAGTTCTGGTGGGCCAGCCAATAGCAAACTTCTGGGAGCCTGTGTAGGACACCACAAGGGTATCCAGGCATAACCGTGTGCAAGTCAGGATTGTTCACATAGAGAGAGAAGACAATGATATTTGAGGGATACAGGTCAATGTGTCCTCTGTGGGTCACCTTGATGTGGACTGGGGAAAATCACTCACATAGTCACTGCACTGATGACAAAGATCAAAGGGAAAAACCAGTCACCGAAAGGTATGCTTTTAAATATTAAATATTTTGCATCATTTAATGCTTACCGGAGTCAGGGTTCACAGCATCCTCTTCGTTTTATAGAGAGATGGAGGTTTAAGTTCACATGGCCATTGAGTGAGAGACAGAACTGAGCCCAGGGTCTTCTGACGTCAGGTTCATGCTTGTTTATTATGCCTCACCCCTGCCTTAGCACTTTGAGGCACCTTCAAGGTGCCCCTGCTCAGAACAATTTGCACAGTAAAATCGATTGCCTTTTATTTTCTGAAAGTCAGATTTAGCAGAGAGCCCAAGACAAAATGAAAGGGGGGGGGGGACTAGTGTATAGAGGAATTTAATCTAAGCTAAAGGTAGGATAAAAGGGGAGACAGTTCAGAAGTCAAGATGACCTGTTTCCCTTTCAGAGGACTCCAGCTCAGTTCCTAGCACTCACGTTGGTCACCCGTCTGTAGCTGCAGCTCCAGTGGCTCTGACCCTCTCCTTTGGTCTCCAAGGGCACCAGCAAAGACATATATATAAATAACAATGAATCTTCCATTAAAAGGTTAAATAGAATTTGGTAACAGAAAGATTTAATGATAATGTCTAGCTCCCTAGATGAACTCAGATCCTTCTCGCATGCCACCCAAAAATGTATATGAAAAATCCACACATCTACCAGAGAGTGCTAGGTTCCTCTCCTGACATCCGTGAAGTCCTGGGTTTGATCCTCGAAGTTCTGGGCGTGCAATAAAAATTCAGGGTCGTATTGCATGCCTGTGACCCCAGCACTAGAGGGGCAGAGGAGGACTGGACTTTTACAACAATCCTCAGAATTTAAATTCATGTCCAGCCCATATGAGATCAAAACAGAACAAACACCTAGGTGCAAACGCCCTCAACAGAAGGAAGCATGAGAGAATGTCTTTGTGGACTTATAAAGTCTTCCTAAATTAGATCCCTAAAGCATAGAGCTAAGAGAAAACTCATGTAGATGGATTTAAATAATCAGCATTAAGGGTTTATGTTCAACAGAAGACACGGAAGGAGCAGCGCAGTGACAAAGAGTTACAACATGGCAAAGATTTACATCTAGCTATACATGAGATTCCAGTCAACTAACAGCAGAGCTGGGAAATGGGATGCGAAAATGGCTGAGGGATATAATCATGAAGCTTAAAAATGGAAAGAATAGTCAGTTGGTATCGAAAATGATGCATAAACCCATCACCAGTAATGGAGACACAAAAACGAAGCCAACCATGTGATTCCATATTCTCGTCAATGGATTGGGAAGACCAGAAAGCAATTACCAACAGTAAGAATACAGACATGTTACAAAACAACAAACCCAGTTCCAGGTGTGGAGCAGAGAGAGACCCTTGGATGAGTCTCAAGGGGACAAACGTAAGGCTCTTCTTGTCAGCACTGAGGTATGTGGGGGAAACTGGAAGGACGCTCACAAAATATGCTGGAAGTTGTGTGACAGTCATCAGCCCCATTTGCCAATGGGTCTCAATGCCTCCTCCCATGAGAATCCTGATGTGGTTGACATTCCAACCTCTTTGGAAGGTGGGGATGGCCATGTGATTAATTCTAGACCCTTTTGGGACAGAAGGATTCAAACATTATTATGTCATTTGCCCCTTTCCGAGCAGAGACTGTGTGGACAAGTGTCTTACCGCTTCCTCCCCTCTCTACCCTGATGATGCTCCAACAGCCCCACCTCTCAAGCAGAGACCTTATTAAACCGAAGGACATGCAGTATGGTCAAGCAGCAAATCTCCATGGTTAGGAATCTCCACAGCCATTGGGACAATGGTGGTGTTACTGCATGTAGCTTCACCGACCTTCACTGGTTTAACTATAGTTTTTATAAATTGATAAATTAGTTGTTCAGCCTGTATCACAGGAGGAGTTTGAAAACAATAGAACGCAGGCAAACAGCTTCTTCATGCAGTGTCATTTCTAAAAATCAATAGCATAACATGTGAACCTGCATGTGTGTGTGCTCACGTGAGCACAAAGGTATACCTCGTGCACAGTTCATGAAGGTATACATGCTCAAGAACACGCATTAAAAACTGTGGATGGGTAACAATAGTGGAGAGGAGATCATGGTGAAGAGAGCATCACTGAAATCTAAACTTAGCAAAATGGCACTAATAGTGATGAAGCAGCCGTGAACTTATGACTGTGAATAAGTCAGTTATCTGTTGTATACGAGACCTGTAGAGAAAAGGAAAGAAGAAAAGTGCAGGGTGCCTCTATTCCATTGTATGTTAATTTCTTCATGTGAAACAACCTTGTGTAAGCATATGGCTCCCTCTTCACCACCAGGTTGTCACTGACCCCAACAGGAATTCACACCATGGCCTCCAGGTGATCACGTTTTGGGGAGAAAAGGCAGGTTATATCCACCACAGCTCCCAGAGGTCCCTACTCCATTGAGACCTACAGAAAGTTGTGTTTTAGAGAGAAAGTATAAAGTGGCCTGGAGGGATGGCTCAGTGGTTAAGAGCACTGGCTGTTCTTCCAGAAGGCCCAGTTCAATTCCCAGCACCCACATGGCAGCTCACGGCCATCCTGTAATTAGAGTTCTAGGAGATCTGACAGTCTTTTATGGTTTCTGCAGGTACTATACACACCTGGTGCATGGACATACATGTAGGTTAAAATACCCATATGCGGTTTAAAAAACCTTAAGAGGGCATATGACAGCAGATAGATGTTGGGTGGAAAACAGGAATGATTCACTGTGGTAGACACTGGGTAGGTGACCCTAGTGACCTGTGTCCTCACTGGGTCAGTCTGCTCAGATACACACCACAGGAAGGGAGGCAGCCTCTCAGGGGAGTGTTCATGGCAACCCTGTTGTATTTGTTGTTTTCCTTGGAGGCATGGGCCTCTGGAAGAGGCCAGCTTAGAAACCTGTTCCTCAGTTTCATTACAGCAACAATATGGAAAACAAGAGAGTGTGAAACAAGGAAGTTCATCAGGGTTTCCCACCCTTGTGTTCATTCCGACATGGACAGGCAGACCTGAGTCTGGATTCAGCCCCATCATCCAGGGAGAAGGTGCACCATCAACTCTTTGGAGGCAGGAAGCAGGAATCATTTAACATAGTATCTCTATCACCTCCTTAGTTTATTTAATGATTAAAGTAATAATTGAGTGAATTAATAACAAATTCATTTTCTTTTAATGGTCTCTATGTCCTCCACCACTCAGTGCTGAGTTAATTCTGAGAATGGGTTCTTGCTCTCCATGTCTAGCAACTGTATGGGCATTCAGTAGAAGCTTATAAATATTTTTATGGGCTACTTACTTATCCGGAACTACTTACATGCATTCCTTTCAGAGACAACTCTCTAAGTCCATTTATCTTATCTGTGGCAGCCCTCTTGAATGTAAATAAGGAATTTCAATGATCAAACCCGTGCACATTTGTATAAGGCTCTTTGATATTCACGATAAAGATTAATCTTTCTATCAGCTCTCTGTTACCATGCTCTTTGCGCAGATAAGTAAGACAAACTACAAAAGCACACACCATCAACCCCCAGATTTTAAAATTTGAGTTAACGGAAGGAACAATGGAGCCAGCAGCCCACCAATGGCATGTTCATGTGGTCCCATATTCAGGTTAAGGTCATTGCTGGACAATGGAGCTTTGGATAAAAGGCTATTGGGGAACAGGATGTTCATATGATTCCCAAGTGTTATTCAAATAATACTTCGTGATTGCAACGAACTACAATGGTGAAATCTTGGAGTCATTGGTTCTAACCAAGGAACCCAAGTGAAGGTCTCCAATTCTGAGACTACAAGACATGTTACAATAACTTCACGGCAGGGAGTGTCTTTAGGTGTTCCTGATAAACACACTGCATATTAACATCAGCACAAAGGAAGCCACATTCTTTAACATATCTGGACTTCTTCCCCTCAAAACCAGCCAGCTACAAAAACATAAAAAGACAAGGGGCTGACCTGGATTAGAAGACTAGAGAGCCTCAGAGATCAAACAGGATGCACAGGCTCTTAGATTCTATAAAAGAACCAAAAGTCAGTCATGTGACATGTGAGGAAAACCAGGTAAGGACTCCAAAACAGCTGGTGGCATTCGTGAACTTGTGTCTTCAGTTATCTTATTGTTATATCTCTGGTTGTAATAATTGTCTTAGAGTAAGAGCCATCATATTCCCATGAAATACAGCTGAGGTGTTTCATATGAAGATGACATAATGTACAGAAGTATTTTAGCTTATGTGTTTGGATGTTTTGCTTGCATGTGTGTCTGTATACAACATATGTCTGGTGCCCATGGAGGCCAGAAAAGGATGAGAGGGTCCTTAGAACTGGAGCTGCAAACAGCTGTGAGCTGACGTGTGGGTGCCGGGAATTGAACCTAAGTCCCCTAGAAGAGCAGCCACTGGGAGTTCTCTTCACCACCGAGCCACCTCTCCAGCCCCTGAACCTTACTTTTAAATTGTGCAGCAGGAAGAAGAATGTGGTGAGGATAGAGAAAGTGAGGGAGAAATAACATGCAAATGTGAAAAAATGTTCCATGTGGAGGCTGAGATGGAGAATATTCAAGTATTAATGTGTGTGAGGGAAGCCCTCTTTCTTGCATGCCTGCCATTATGTCTCTTCCCTACCCAAAAATATAACTGGTAATTCAGATGTGTAGGCTCATTTCCTTTTTGCTCAACATATATGTATACATAAACATATATGTATATATATATGTGAGTGTATGTATGTGTGTAAATTTATTGACAGACTGTGAACTTGTACATTTTCCAACTTACTCTCATTTTTTAGTAAAGTCATTTGTTAAATTTACCAATTAGGAACTGAGAAAAATAATTCTTTACTCTTAAAAGCTATATTTTTACTCATTTGTTGCTAGTTAAGGGAAGAAGAGAGAAGGCAGCTTTCAGGCCCCAGTGCTGCCCTACTTCTAGGCTGCTCCTCAGCAGGCATCACTAATCAATCACCATACACATTTCCCCTTAGCCACAGTATTTTCTACACCCTTAACTTGTACCCTGTAAAGTTGCTTCCTGGTATTAGGGCTTGCCTTTCTCCTTTTCCTTTTTAAAAGACATCAGGAAATGCTCACTTTTTCATTCCCAGGAGACTCATTATATCCACAAAATTTTACTTAGGATGCTTGCCTTCTTGAGGTTCCTTATTTCCTCCCTTAGTTAATCACTCCATCAGCATTCCTAGCAGCCTGCTGTCTGAAGGTATCCTAGGGTGTTGACCACTGAAAGGCATTAGCAAAAGGCTCAAATGGGAACACAAAGTAAGGGGAGGACATCCAAGAGGGCAGGGAAGGGGAAAGTTTCAAAAAGGCTGAAGCTCATTCTCAGAAGCTAAATGAGTACACTTTGAAAGGGACTCACAGCAGCCATGTTGTGACTGTGTGTGGTGTGTTCTCACAATGGGATATCCCTGCTCAGGCTCCCATGGGTGCCTGAGTTGGTTGTTACAGTGTCCCAGTGCACAGTCCTTGCTGGCTGTCAGACACCCAGCTGTGAGAAAGGTCAAGCCTCTCATTCTGTGACGTTTCCATTGCTTTGAGTGGCTGCTTATTGCAGAAGATAAGATAGGCCCATTACTGGCTGTGATTCACGCAATGCCAAGCTGGAGTCACTCAGTGTAGTTAAGATCTCTCTCTCTCCTAACGCCGAAAATTCCATCCTGTCACAAAAATGCCAGTGAGGGAGGAGATGACTTGGTAGGACCGGGCAAGGTATTTGGCATTTACAGAGCAGTTTTCTCTGTCCATGCTGATGGGTATTTCCAATAGCTCATCCAGTATACAGAAACCTTCTGCTATGTGATTTTGAGAGCAGTACCCAGCTTGTAGCAGTCTTGAAATAAGTGTGAGCCATTGCTGCTGAAGGCTGGTGCCACCAAAATACAATTTTCATTTTTATGCTTCCCAGAAAACATAAAATCCCCTGGAGCTGGGTCTGGATCAAAGCCTGATACACGTATGAGCTTGGTGGAGAGGAAAGTGTTTAAAATTTGGGTGATGGCTCTTTGCCCTGTGTTCTGTTTACACGACCTCTTCAGACCCTTGGAGTCTACAGCATATGGATTGTTTTCTTATTTTACACACTGGCCGACAAAGGCTTCAAGAACTTGCTCCCCACCACCTCCAGACCAACAGGAACAAATATAGCCTAGGAACACTTTATTTAGTACCAGGCTGGGCAAACATTTCATATCTACTGTGTTATTTTTATTATCATAGCAAATCCTCTGACATGGGCCTTACCAAGATCATCTGTGCGGGAAAGCCTTTGAACTTGAGAAAGTTCAGATGACCTGGTGCTATGGTTTGGATCTTGAAATGTCTCCGAAAGTCTAGTGTTAAAGGCTTGGTCTCCAGCTCATGGCACTAGGAGGGGAAAAGGTAGACCTTCAGGGGTCAGGAGAGCCGAAGAAAGTTCGCTCACTGGGGGGAGGGGGTTCCCTCGAAGGACATGCTGGGATTTCCTGATTTCTTCTTCCTTGCTTCCTGACTGTTCTGGAGTAAGAAGCTTTGCTCTGATGGATGACATTAGCCTAAAGTGATACAGCCAGCTGACCACGGGTCAAGATTCTGAAATCATGGACCAAAATAAGACCGTCTTACTTTGAGTCCACTTTGTCACAGTGACAGAGAGTAATACATATTCAGTAGGTGTGCTGGCTCTGGGGGTCTGACTCAGATCCAGCCGATTTTAAGTCCATGCTTATATTTGTGATCTGTTGGTTACTGTAGCACAACCCGGTGTCTCAAGGTTTTCTTCACTACAAAGAAAGACCACGAACAAAGCAAGGTGCAAAGGAAAAGACTTAATTCAGCTTATATTTCCACACCACTGAAGGAAGGCAGGACAGAAACTCAAACAAGGTAGGAACCTGAAGGCATGGAGGTGATGTGGAAGCCATGGAGGGATGCTACTTACTGGATCTCTCCTCATAGTTTGCTCAGCCTAAGCACTTTCTTATAGAATCCAGGACCACCAGCCTAGGGTGTCTCCACCCACAGTGGTCTGGGCCCTCCCCCATCAATCACTAGTTAAAAAATGCTCTACAGGCTGGCCTACAGCCCAGTCTTGTGGAGGCATTTTCTCAGGGGAGGCTCCCTCCTCTTTGATGACTATAACTTGTGTCAAGTTGACATAAAACCAGCCAGGACAACTGAACCCCCTGTCTTTTAAGATTCAAACACTTAAAAGTTCAAAGTCTCTTTAAAATGTCCAATATATCTCCAAAACTCCAAAGTCTTTAAAAAAGTTTAAGTCTCTCAACTGTGGGTGCCTATAAAATCAAAGTCAGTTAAATACTTTCTTATTCTAAGGGGGGAAACCAGGCATCATTACAATCAGATCAAAGTAAACCAAACTCCAACAGTGTAAACAGTTCAGCATCCAATATCTGGGTTCACTCATGATCTATGGCTCCTCCACAGGGTGTAGGCCAGCTTTTTCAGCTCTTCCCTTTGCAGCACACACAACTTGGTTTCTGGGCTCAGGCTGACTCTGTTCTACTCCTGCTGTTGTTCTTGGTGGTCATGGTGGTTTGAATATGCTTGGCCCAGGGAGTGGCACTATTTGGAGGTGTGGTTTTGTTGGAGGAAATGAGTTACTGTGTATGTGGGTGTTAAGACCCTTGTCCTAGCTGCCTGGAAGCTAGTCTTCCCCTAGAGCCTTCAGATGAAGATGCAGAGCTCTCAGTTCCTCCAGCACTGTGCCTCCCTGGTTGCCACCACGCTTCACACCATGCTAGTAATCGACTGAACCTCAGAACTTGTAAGCCAGCCCCAATTAAATGTTGTCCTTATAAGAGTTGCTTTGGTCATGATGTCTGTTCACAGAGGTAAATGCCTGATTGTGATAGTGGTCATCTTATGGTACCGAAATCTTAAAATGCTAGGGGCTTCTGATTCACCTGAGCTGCACTTTACCAATAGCCTCTCCTGGGATCTTTTTCTGGTGCCATGGCTCAGCTTCTCTGCATGACCCCTTCAATCCTGGGCCTTTAACTGCTACTGAGGGCACACTTTCACCAATAGACTCTGCTGGCCTCTCATAGTGCCAAGCCTCAGCTATTCTCTATGAACCCTTCATCCCCTTTGTCTTAGTCAGGGTTTCTATTCCTGCACAAAACATCATGACCATGAAGCAAGTTGGGGAGGAAAGGGTTTATTCAGCTTACACTTCCACATCTCTGTTCATCACCAAAGGAAGTCAGGACTGGAACCCAAGCAGGTCAGGAAGCAGGAGCTGATGCAGAGGTCATGGAGGGATGCTGCTTACTGGCTTGCTTCCCCTGGCTTGCTCAGCCTGGTTTCTTATAGAACCCAGGTCTACCAGCCTAGGGATGGCATCACCCACAATGGGCTGGGCCCTCCCTTCTTGATCACTAGTTAAGAAAAGGCCTTACAGCTGGATCTCACGGAGGCATTTTCTCAACTGAGGCTCCTTTCTCCGTGATAACTCCAGATTGTGTCAAGTTGACACAAAACTAGCCAGCCAGAGTACCTTTTAAACCAATACAACCTGGGACACTCTTACATATGACCAAGTTTGGTTGCTAACATGAGGTATAACCTTGGCTACCTCTGGAGTACAGCTTCTCAGATTCCACCTCAGTGATACTGGTCTCTTCTTAACTACTGCTAATTTCTCAGCTCCAGCCGACCAGCATCGATGGTAAGGCAATGGTTTTAGTGCTGAAGAGCTGCCTTCTGTCAGTCACAGCTGACTCTCCATCCCCGCCGACCAGAACCACGGATTCTTAGTGCAGAATGGTAAATGGTCCAATTGACTTTTCCTTTTTTCTGAAACTTCCCAAGTCAGGCCTCTATTGTCTATACTGCTTTCAGCATTAGTGTGTGATCTTCCAAGTTCTCACAACAGCTCACCAAGGTTTGAACACTAAAAGGCCTTTCTAGACGAAAGTCCAGAAAGTCCTTCCATATCCCTCCTAAAAACAGTCAGGCCTGTCAAAGCAGTGTCCTACTATTCTGGTACCAATTTCCATCTCAGTTAGAGTTACTATTGCTATGGTGAAACACCATGACCAAAACAAGATGGGGAAGAAAGGATTTATTCTGCTTACACATCCACATCACTGTTCATCATTAAAGGATGTCAGGACTGGAACTCAAACGAGTCAGGGTCCTGGAGGCAGGAGCTGATATGGAGGCCACAGAGGAACTGCTTTTTGGTTTGCTCCCAATGGCTGTTCTGCCTGTTTTCTTATAGAACCCAGGGCCAGCATCCCAGGGTGACCCCACCCACAATGGGTTAGGCCCTTTGCAGCCCGATGTTTTGGGGGCATTTTCTCAGTCAAGGCTCCCTACTCACTGATGACTGTAGCTTGTGTCAGGTTGGCATAAAATCAGCCAGTGCAGCCAGCTTACCTACCCTATTGGTTGTTAGATCCTCAGGCGAGCTCTGGGCTGAGGAGAACTGTTATTCTCTCTCTTTACAGATAGGAAAAGCGAGTTAACTCTAACAGAAGAGTTTGACAACTTGCCAAAGTCACAAAGCTCATAAAGGGTAGAACCAACTGTGACCTCAAGAAAGGAGACCTCAGAAACCTTTTATTTATCCAGTACTTATGGTGTGTGTGTTCACATGTATGTAAACATAGGTGTGTGTGTGTGTGTGTGTGTGTGTGTGCATTCATGTGGAGGCCTGGGATTGATGTGGTTTATCTTCTTCAATTACTTTCCACCTTAAATAGTAAGGCTCGTTTCTATCTGGACCCAGGGTTTGCCCTTAAGGCTAGCCCAGTGAGCCAGGTTACCCGGGAGATCTCCTGCCTCTGTCTCCGCAGTGCTGGGGTTATAGTTGGCCGCCACACCTACTTGACTTTGATGTGGATTCTTGAGATCCAGTCCCCAAGTTTGCATGGTAAGAGCTGCACTCACTAAGAAATTTCTTCAGCCTAGATGTTGCGTTTTTAATGTCACCTGCTAAATGTGTGTCTGTCATCTGACATGTACCAGAGGCCAAGCAAACACTCTATAATGGAGCAATAGCCTCCCAGAGTTCATGGGGACCTCTTTAGGTGTATAGGCATTGTTCCTGGAATCAAGTCCAAATCAAGGACAAACAAGCTCCCATAAAACATGAAATACTTTGGCAGTGCCAGGCCCTGGCAACATTAGCTTTAGCCTTTGCCTGCTATTTGATACTGTTTGAGGAAATGCTCCACATCTAATTGTAGACAGGTTACAACTCTCCAATATCCCTAGTTTTCTTGTGCTTCTGGACTTTTCCCACCATGTCAAGTTTACTCTAGGTGCTGAGATGCAAACAGAGATTTGTGGTTTATGATTTGGGCCACTGTCTTTGGAAGCCATGAGGAACCAGGGTTTAAGCTTCATGTTCTGTCTTCCTGGTCTTAACAAGAACGGGAAAGTGTTGGTAGGTTGGGGCTATGAAGTTGGAGCATCTTGAAGTACACTTAGCTCCCTGACACCTAGGAGTACTCACTGCTGGGGACATTGTCTGGCTTTGCAGGGCCATCACGTGAATAAAAATCCAGGCTCCATTGTAGGGAAGCGCTGATTTGGGATTTGCCTGTTACTGCAGCATCAGCTAACTTATCCTGACCAATAGCTGTCATGTCCTCATGTCAACTCCACGATGACAGTGCCGTTATTACCACAACAGACAAGAAACCAGAACAAAAGAGTCAACAGCTGGCCAAAGATCACACGGCTCATTAAGAGTGGAGGCAACTGTAAACCTGAGGAACAGGGACCCCGGAGACTTTACTCTTATCCCATATTCTGCATTTCCTCACCTACATTTTTTAATCCGTCTGAAATACTAATGATAAAGATTAAGCTCTACAAATTTCTCCGTGTACCTTGGCCAGTGGTTATAGGATAAGAGATCAAACAACATATAACAAAGAAATGCCTTAACAAGGGAAAGGCACCTTGAGTCTCAGCTTACAATGTAATTAAAAGTGAAAATGGGTCAGGGCTGAAGGGGACTGCTCTCTAGGTGGGAAGCCACTTAAACACTCTGCTGCTCATTGATACCCAGATCCTCAGTCTACACTAGAGAGCGATAGATAATTAATAGCATAAATAGTGCTATTCCCCTCCCAAAATGTTTTCTATCTAGTAAAAAAAAAATTGCTTCTTAAGTTAGGGAAATGATAGCTCAGTGGGTCATCAAGCCTGACAACATGAATTTGATCCTCGGGTTGGAAAGACAGAACCTACTAGCATAGGTTACCTAGGACTCTCCACTCTCTCTTCCTCTCTCTCTCTCTCTCTCTCTCTCTCTCTCTCTCTCTCTCTCACACACACACACACACACACACACACACACACACACACACACACACACAGTGTGGTGTTTGAGCACATTCCCCCACACTCAAATAAATAAACTAAAATGTGTTTTTTAACTTAGTCACTATTTTCTTCCCAAATCAAAGCAGATGCTTAATGAGTTAAGCCAACGTTTGAGTCAAAATGGAGTCTTTGGCAATGTTACGTTTTGAACTTGAGCGTCTTTCTCGATGCCCTTGTCACTGTCCTCTGCTGCGTGAGGTCTATCATAATTACTGCTTGTGGTAATTGGGGACATTTGGTGAAGTGGTTCTTTCAGAAGCAATTAATGTGCACTCACAGGAATAGGGCAGGTTTGAAGGTCAGCCCCAAAGCCATGTGGGGAAATCAGTGCTAGTTTAACCTGGGGACTCAGGCAATCGGGGAGGTCTAGCTCTTTGCTGGCTCTTTGTCTACTGTAAGAGTTCAGAGCCTTCAGCTGCACTGAAGGCAGAAGGCAGCTTAGTCTTGGTCTAGAGAGAAGTCCTTCGAGTTGGGGACCTGAACTGAAAGCCCAGCTTCTTTGCCTCCCAGCTTGGGGATTTGGGGTCAGGAGACCGTTCTCAAAGCTTCAGCTCCTCACCTACGGGATGGGAGTAGATATGATGTCCATCTATTATTAGGACAGTAAAAAGATAAGGCACAGGCAAAAAGCCTTGGATAACACTCAGCTCCAAGTAGCGATCATTTCATAGTCAGAGTTAAAGGATATGATTCCTCTTTCCTCATGTATCCTGATTTGGGGTGGGGGGAGGACACCCACTTCTCTAACACCCATGACATTTTGTATTTTTAGGTTTTATTTATTTTTATTTTACGTCTGTGGGTGTTTTACTTGCATGTGCATCTGTGTGTGTTTGATGACTTGGTGCCAGAAGATGGTGTTGGATCCTTGGAGTTGGAATTGCAAATAATTGTGAGCCATCATGTAGGTCCTGAGAATCAAACATAGGCCCAACGGAAGAGTAGCTAGATCCTTCTCTCCGGCTTGCTTTCCCTACCCTGCCCATCCCCCACATTTTTTACACCTCTTTTACTCCTTCCTGGGGAGGAAGAACGATTCATCTCTTCCTGAATTCTGGAGGAAGAACAGGGTAGCAGACCTCAGCCCTTCCCTTCCATCCTCCCTGAGATCCCCATCATGGTCACAGTTTCTCGGACAAGGGCTGCAATTCTCTAGCTCAGCCAAGAGTCACACTAGCCAGCCCCACACAGGCTGAAGTCTTAGGAAGCTGCGCGTACACACTTGGCTACTGCTGTGAACCAAATTAGTACAGGCCATGTAGGGCATACAGCAAACACATGAAGTGAAGTCTGCAGCTCAGCATACCAGCAGATGCAGGGTCTGGTGAGGGTTTTCTTCCTTGTTCGCTGGCGGCTCTTCCCTTAGTGTCCCACATAGAGCCTGTAAGGTTCTCCTGAAGTCTTCTCCAGTGGGTACCTCATCTCATTCATCAGGCTACTGCTTTCATGGCTTAGTACCTTTCACCGGCCTCAAATGGAGAGCAGCCGGGGTAGGAATTTTTGAGTCACAGGAAGCCAGAGGTAGCCTCTGCTCTCAGAGCGCAATCACAGAGAACCTAGTCACACATCTACGCAGTTATCATGACTTCTGAACAGTGGGTTCTCTAAAAGACTGAGGTCCTGAGCCTTCGGACAGTCTGCATGTGAGCAGGCATCCAGAACCAGGAAGACCTGTGGTCACCCACAGGATCTAATCAGCCTCAGGTCCCATTTACAGACCTAGGTCTTTTCAACCTCAAATGAGCCTGGCTCACATGTCCCAAAGGCCATTCCCCAGTGACTGCCCATGAGTCCATCCTGTAAGCCTGTATCTACTTAGTCCACTTTCTACCACTGCTGTCATCTGACCAAGTATGAGCTCAGGCAGCATTTGGCTTCTTTATTAATCTGAACGTCAATATACAGACCCGGGGAGGATGGTGTTTCTTGGAATCGGGAAGTCAGGTCAACAGTGGTGGCCCATTCCAAGTCCTTCCATCTGGGACCACACCAGCAGCTACTCATAGTCTGCAGGACATGGGAGAGGGAAGCAAGCAGACCTGGCCTAGAGATTTACAGCAATACCTCTTACATTCTAGGGGCGTCACAGTCCTAAAATGGACTACGGACTTCATAGCTACAGTTTCTAGTAACTGTAGTTTCTAGTGTCTGGGGTGCTTTAGGTACCAGACTTGGGGGATCAGTAAGAGGGTCTGGTTTCTAAGTCCTGGCCACATCCCATAACCTCTGCTCATTACTCATCTCTGTGTTCAAACCACTTCAGCCAGCTGCATCATTAAGGGCCAAATCAATGACCCCCCGCCTGAGGGCTCCTACATCTCTGCCTACGGGCTCCTGCCCCCCTGCCTGAGGGTTTCTGCCTCCTGTCTGAGGGCTCCTGCCCCTCTGCTTGAGGGCTCCTGCATCGTAAGGGCTCTATCATCCCTGAATTAGGGCTCTTAAATCCCCCTGCCTGAGAACCCTGCATCCCTACCTGAGGGCTTCCTCACCCACACCTCAGGGCTCTGGCACACACTGCTCCTCCCAGAAGGCCCTACTGTGTGTGTGTGTGTGTGTGTGTGTGTGTGTGTGTGTGTGCAGCTCTTTGTCTGACTTCTTTGGAGACCTTCTTCTGTATGTTTTCTCTCACTACTCCAGCTAAAATAAAAACTTCCATCATTCATTCTTCTCATTCCTGGTTCTTGTTCTTCCCTGTAACACACACCCCATCTAACACTCTCTCCTTAGATCAATAATTGAACCCACTGGTTTCTTTCCCTCAGGAGAATGTGACCTGCATTGAGGGGAAGAAATTTTGTTTGTGCTGTTTCTTTGTAGCTCTCAAAACAGTGCGGGACACAATGTCTATGATTTAATATCTGTGGGTGGAGAGAGAGAAGGGGGATGGAGGAGGGAGCAAGGAGAAGATGGGAGAGAAGAAAGGGATTCTGCAGAAATGATGGATTTTTCAATATAGCAAGCAGTAAAGGATCAGCCGCTTTGTTAGGAGCTGAGGCCCAGGAGTTGCCTTCTCTTCCCAAACTGGCAGTGTGGGGGCCCTGCCTGAGAAGCTCATGGAAGCTGAGCTAAAGCTGAGTGGAGATTTTCATCTTCAACTTCAACAGAGGTCACATTTTACTGTTGGCGTCTAGATGATCCAATCTGAAGTATTAAAGTACCTAGTGACACAAGTCCCATGCCTGGCACATAGTAGGTCCTCAATAACCTCTGTGGACTGGATTCCTGATGACTCTTACTCACTCACTGTTCTGTGGCTGGATTTCTGCTGCCGCCCCTAAAGGAGACAGCTCCGAGTCCTTAGGGTACCACCATGCTTGGGAAAGGATGAAGCAAGCAGGACAAGTGCTGAAAGTTTCAGCTGAAGGACTGACCACGGCAGACTGATCTCTTCACATCGGGGATCAATGTGGCTGGTAGATTTGTCATGATAGTGTCTACAGTCCATAAACCAAGAGCTTGGGACAACAGGACAGCTCTCATGTAGAATATCAGTCCACATTTTCTCCATGATGGCTACAGCACTAGGCAGTTAGCTTGCTTGGTAAAATGTTTACCATGAAAGCTCAAAGACCTAAGCTTGATCCCCAGGACCCATGTTACATACTGGGTATCGTGGGGTGTACTTGTAATCCCAGTGCTGGGGAGATGAAGACCAATGGATCCTTGGAGCTCACCTGCCAGCCAGCTTAGTCTTCCTGGTAAAGTCTGAACCATTTAGTGTACCCCTACAAGTACACACACATACACACACATGTACTCACATGTACACACATGTATTCATGTTTACATGCTTGCACACATGCACTCATACATGTACACATACATGTGCACATACATGCACCCACTTGCACGTGTGTGTATATGTACACACTTACACACATGTGCATAGATACACACATGTATACACATGTACATACTTGTATATACATGCACTCACACATGCACTCACACACATGCACTCACACACATGCACTCACACACATGTACTCACATGTACACACATGTATTCATGTATACATGCTTGCACACATGCACTCACACATGTACACATACATGCACCCACTTGCACACATGTGCATAGATACACACATGTACACACTTGTATATACATGCACTCACACACATGTGCACACACACACCCTTGGCATCTCCTCTCTGCCAGCCTCCTCTTCTATCAGGATGAACAGTGGTCCTTCCTCCTCTCAGTCAGGAAAGGTAAGCATTACTCATTCGTTACAACTTACCCATTCTGAGCACATGCTGACCAAGTGCTATGCTACGTGGTGATCTAGGGAGGGACTGACTCATGGGCAGGTCCATCACACTGTACCATCCCCCAGCTGTGGCCTGCATACCCCCAACAGACATGAATAGATCTAGTTGCTCCACGGATTAACGTTTTTATTTCGAGTATGCAAATTTTAATGACTAGCCATCAGATCTTCTGTGCCACAAACTTTGTGTAGAAAATTTTATGCAGAACAAAGTCCGTTAGATGAGCCACAGTTCGCGCTGATGAAAGGCTCTCACGAAGTGTTACACGGGAGGCAAAGGTTCAGGAAAGACTCAGAGAACTAGCCCTGGCCGTAGGTCTCCATCCCATCCTGCAATGTCACTTAAAGGAGTGATTATGGTTTCTCAGCAACCAAAAGCAACTGCTTTTTACTGTTGCTCCATTGTCCCCCCACCCCGCCCCCAGCCTGTAATAGAAAGCCACAGAAGCACTTCATTGGAAGAAGAAAATAGAGTTCTGGGCTCCAAGTTAAGCAGCCCATGGTGAAAAGCTGAAAACAGATAACAGGATAAGAAACCGGCTTTGTGTGTGTGTCAGCCCCAGGAGCTGCCAGTTCCCCCGATGAGAAGGGAGACAGCTGGACAGCGATGCCCAGGCCTCCCAAACACCAGCTGTCCGGGGCAGCCCAGACCCCACCTGCCGGAACAGGCTGCAGCCCACCTGCTGCCTTCTGTACATGGTATGCCATTTACAACACAGGAAATCCAAACCCATGAGAGCGTTAGCTCCAAGGCTGTGGGCCCAGCGCATCAGCTCAGATACCTGTAAGCGCAGTCTGGCAGCCTGGGGAGGTGTGGGAAAGATCCTGCAAGCGAGAGGCCCTTCTGACTCAGACTGGGATTCTGCATGTAAGAGTAGGCATCCCTAGGACATCTAGAGACTCAATGCTACTCATCAATCAAAAACAACACCAGCCTGCAGAAAGGCTTCTGCTGGCCGGAATGAGTGCAGTGTGACTTCTCCTGTGGGGACACAGACAAATGCTCAGCCAGCCCACATAGGTGGCCAACGGCAGATTAAAGAAACAATTCCTGTTCCTGAAGTATTTCCTCACCCTGCTGAGTCACAGGGGGAAACCAGAGCCTGCGTTCAGGCAGGCAGGCAGGCCACTGGGCTGTGTTCTGATGTGTTTAGTTTTTTTCACGTCCCCTCTGAAGACTCCACCCCCACCCCCATCTTTCTGCTCCTTCATACACAAATCCTGGAGCCAGAGAAAAGCTCAAAAGTGTACATCCACTTATGCTACCCTGATTTCCAGAATAGCAGGGCCCCAAGGCTCCTCGATAGGATGATGACCAAGGTGCACCAGGACTACATTGGTGGATAATCTTATGCAAGATGCAAACCTGGTGGGCCAATTGGAGAAACCTTATCTGTTCACTGCTCTGCAAACAAGCACCAAACTCCTCTGAGGGACTTCACCATGAAGCACAGGGTTTTTTGTTTGTTTGGTTTTTGTTTTTGTTTTTTTATTCTCTTCCCCAAATGCTAAGCTCTGCCCAGGCTAGGAGAGTCCAGTCACTAATGAAATATTGCATTAACATTTGAAATGCATAATCAATACAGGTAGTTATTAAACAAGATGCAAGGGAATGGAACAAAAGGACTAGCCATGATGGGACAGCCAAAAGTTCAAATCCTCCTACCTCTCTCCCTGAATTATCCTTATGGGGGGGAGGGACTCCCATGACTCCACAGTCCCATACACTCACTCGATAGTGAGGGAGAAAGGTCCTGGAAGGAAGGCCAATCCTCCACCCACTACAGCCCTCAGAGAAAGCAGTGGGGGGGGGGGCACTCCCTCGAGCCAAATATACAACCCTACCCTCACAGGGATGCAGAATTTTGAATGACCACCTTGATACCACAGAGATACAGGGATCACCAAAAGGAACCAATATCAGTCCCCCTCAACCCCCAAGTTAGCTTCCAGTCTACATCGAAACAGGCTACAGAAAGTGAAAATTGTCTGTTTCTGGGTCAACAAAGGTCACCCTTTGCTGAGAGAAAGAAAACGGAGCTCATGTTCCCAGATGGGAAAGTAATGTGAGGTGTCTCTGCTCTGTGACATCCATCACCTGTCATGGCAGGAGGAGAGGCTATTGGACACGCCTGCCAGGAGCCAGTCAGAGGGAACCGAATTTATCTCCAGAGCCCAAATGAAGACAGAGACAGGTGTGTCACCGCAGAGCGCTGTTCCTCTGTTCTTCTAATGCAGGGGGTTCTCAACCTTCTGAAAGCTGTGACCCTTTACTGAAGTCCCTCACGGTGACCTCCAACCACCAAATTATTTCATTGCTACATCCTGACTAATTTTGCTACTGTTATGAATCATAATGTAAATGAGTGAATTTATTTATAAGTGGGTCCCACAGGCTGAGACCCACCGCAATGGAATCTTTCTCTAAAGCTGTCACTTCACAGGAAGAGGTGGGGCATGCTGGGAGTAGAACCTGAAAGCCTTCTACCACTGAGCTACAACCCCCGGCCAGTTTAAAAAATGTTTACAGTTAAAAGCCAGGGTGTAGTTAGAACAGAAGGCTGGTAAAAATGTAACATTCAGAACACAATAAAAAAGAATTTCTTGTTTATGTGATGATCTAACCTAATTGGCACCGCCCCTTTTTACTTGCCAAATCTGATGAACCCATCCCAAGATACCTGTACTAGGAAACAAGAGTCAAAGTCAAAGAATAAATTGGTGGAGATACTGAAACTGACCGGGGTGGGGTGGGGTGGGGGTGGGGTGGGGTGGGGTGGGGGTGGGGTGGGGTGGGGGAAGTGAAATCTTAACCACTTCCTTGGTTGTGTGTATAGTGAATGGAGGATGAATCTGAGCAGGTGAGTAGCCAGGGAGCCTTCCTGCAGCATAGTTATGAGTCACTTTTCCCTTTGGGAAGCCCAGCACACTTCCTTATTAGTAAGATCACTCACAGCTGATGCTGTCCCACACTCTGCCTGAGACAGGGCCAGGGTTGGAGGGCAGTGCTGTGGCCCCAAAGTGCCAGAGGCTACAGTGGGGAGGCAGCTAGCCCAGCGGGGTGCTCACCCCTGCAGCCAGGGCTCAAAGGCTGACCACACACCACCCACAGCCACCTTTGTGTCAGCTGCAGGTCAGGGGGGCTGATAGGTAGACCCACCCTTGCTCTAGCCTCAAGACCTTAGAAAGTAGCAAAATGCAGGTTCACAGAGGACCCCACAACTCAAGGAGAAGGTGTCTTAAGTGGATTACAACACACTGGTGCCAAAAGTCTTTCCTTTGACCCCCCCCTTCCTGGAACCCCACCCTGGTTGATCTCATTTCGGCTAAATGTCACCCCTCTAGAGAGAATCCCTCCCCCAGGTTAAGTTTTCTGAAACAACATGTCCAAACTTGACACGGTGGCTCAACACTCATATTTCCAGAACTTAGGAGGCACCTAAGGCAGAAGAGCTGATGTGAGTTTGAGGCCAGCCTGGACTAGAGAGGGAAACCCAGTCTCAAATAATGTAAAATAAGATGAGGAGGAAAACCAAAATGACATCCTGTCTTTGTCCCTTTACCGTCTGATGTTGCCATGACTTCTCCCCATAATGGAATGCCAGAGGGGTCCCACTTCTGAACTCAAAGCCACATTAGGACAAACCAAGTATGTCACCTCTGGGAGCAAGCTACACCAGGAAGAATCTCCTGCAACAATACAGGCCCATTTATTTCCTGGGTTTTGTGCTTTCTGGGGCCAGTGATTGGCATAATCGAGTTGCTTTGGCCTGAATGTTGTATTTCAACATTCTTGTAAGCGCTGTGTCTTCTAGGATTCAGATGCTCCAGACGGACCTGACATGGGGACTCCGGCCGGTGCCTATCCCAGCAAATCTAGATCCTCGATGAATGGGCAGACGCAGGAGGGTTTCATGGTCCCTTTTAGGCAGGAACTATGCCTCAATAGAAGGAAATTATTAAGACCAATGAGCATCCTTTAGCTCCCCCAAAAGAGTTCCAGCCCATAGCTCTTGGGAAACCTAACATCCAAGAGAGATTGGCTTCAGAATTAGTGAGGGAAAGATGTCAGCTGGCAGAGAGGAAGAGTGGATAAAACACATGCACACCCCCACACACATGCGTGCACACACATACACACACACATGCACACGCACACGCACTCTACCAACACCAACATCAACAACAATAACCAGACCAGCACGCGACAGCATGAGAAAACATACATTTTGCATTACACAAATGATTCCCCCAAAGTTCTGTGGTATGTTAACCATCCAAAGAAGCTGTATTAGGTGGCAAGGCACACCCCCATTGTTCCCACTACACTGCGGTTTAGTTTATAACCTTCCTTCAGCTCTGGCCCACTTCCTCCCTCGGAAGTGTACTCTTTCATAATAAAAGTCCGCTTCCACCACAGAAGAGAAAGAGAAGGGAAAAGCCGTGTCTTGTCACATAGCTCCACTTGAAATGACTCCTCAGATGAAAATGTCAGTCTGCAGGTCTCCATCACAGAACATAAGGTCCATGAGCAGGTCTCTCTGGTGGCCTTTCTTCCTTCATCACTTAAAATATTGTCTGGCAGACATATGGCATTCAGGATATATTACCTGGAAGGCTGGAGAGCTCTAGAAATATTAATATAAATGTATGTATAATATGTTTGAATATGGGTATACACATATCTATGGGTCTGCATATGTTTTTGTGTACACATGTGACTATATACACCCACACATACACACTGAATATGCATATGCAAACCATAAGCCCAATTACAATTAAGTGTAAGCCATGAAGTATGGGGGAAGGCTGACTGGATAAAAGTCCCATGAGAATACAGCCCCACCCCACGCCTACACCCTGCCTCCGCCACCACACATGCCGCTCACCCATTTCTCTCTGGAATGTACAAGCTATTCACTTTTCAATCATTGGGCCTGTTGCCTTTCTTCTAGAACCTTCTGTGTCCCTGTCCCCACATAACTTAGAAGCCTATTGGTTGGTCCCTGATGCTCGCAATGTATAGCCAATACTCTACCTTATGACTAAATAGCAGCCTCTGTGTGTGTGTGTGTCTAAGTATGTATGCACATGTGTGTATGTGATGCCAAAGATGTTTGTCCTTTGTCTTTCCTGTCTCTTGAGGCTGAGCCTTATGAACCTGGGACCTGAGCTTTCAGCAGCTGGGCTGCCTGACCAGTGAGGTATAGCTTCGGCTGCCTCCATTTCCTCTTTGCTGGAGTTACAAATGCACACCACAAGTAACAAGTGTGATCTCTGTGGATTGAGCTCAGATCCTCATGCATGGTAAGCACTTTGCAAATGGGGCCATCTCCCGGCCCCCGAGTCGTACATTCTGATGTCCTAGGTGGCCAACCATTTCCCAAAGAGACAAAGTCCCCTATGAACACACTTTCTGTCAGCATGGCCTTGTCATTGCCTTTTCTTCTGGCCAAGGATGAAAGCGACATCACATTACTTTTGGACAGGGCTTTTAAGTATTTCTGGCTCTTGGAAGCCAGCCATCATGGAAGGGAAACTACTGCCCAAGCCATGTGTAAACTGAGCCCTGGGAGACATGATGTAAGGCAGAGAAGAGTCCAGAAGCATCAAAATTCAGAATAAATAAGTGTTAATGCTATCATGGGGACATATTTGTCAGCTCCAGCCACCAGCTTGGCCCTACCATACCCCAGATGGACTGTCTACCCTGTAGAGCCCTTTCCTAGCCCCTGACACAGAAAACTGAGATCAAGTAAACCAGTTTGCTACTGTGTGTGTGTGTGTGTGTGTGTGTGTGTGTGTGTACACATATGTGAGTTAACCTTGGGCATCATTCCTAATTAACTATCTACCCTACCCTGTTTCTTTGAGACAAATTCTGTCATTGGCCTGGAGTTGAACACGTAGCCTAGACTGGCTACCCAGCAAGCCTTGGGGAATCCCATCTCTGCCTCCCCAGGGCTGGAATTATGTCTTTGTGTAACTATACCGGTCCTTATGCTTGGTCGCCACACAAGCAAACCCTGTAGGAGCTGAGCAATCTCCCTCGTCCTCTTGGGGTTGTTTATTATACAATTTTAATTGAAACTTATTCAAAGATGAAAAGTCCACCTCATTTAATATTTTACCTTCTTAGTCTAAAACAGGGCAAAGGATCATACATGACATAAATCTTAGCTGCACAGACCTAGCCTATTCTAAATTAACTAAATTAATACTCTCCGAGGCATGCAGACTGCTTCAGTAAGTAAAGCCCCAACATCCCTGCTCTCAGCCGAAGCAAATCCCTGCCCCCAGTGAAAATGGAAGTGTTGGAACTGCTGTGGAGATTTGCAGAGCATGGTCAGCCACTTTAAACAAGAATGTTCTAGAGGGAGTTGGTGAAACCCCAGTTACCCCCCAGTAAGTTTTAAAGAGAACTGGTGGCTATTACCGTCACTGAAAAACATCACAGAAACACTCCATTTTTGTGCCTGGTATCCGAGATTTCTGACACACTCCCTCTGTCCTGAAAGGACAGAAGAGATGGGTCCACTTATAGAAAGGGCTTAGCCAGCAACCAGCAGCCCAGGGGTCTGCCTCCAGTAAAAGCTGTACTGCTAAGTAGTTAAAAAGAAACAGCCTAATGTGAAGGACCCATCATCTCTGGCTCCTGAGACAGTTGACTGCCGAATCACTGTACTGCCATAGCTGTGTCCTGACCCGAGGCACCTCTCCTCATGGGCCCCTGAGCTTCCTTTAGTGAGGCTCTGCCACAAAGTCCTCTTCGTTTATTTAGCCTTTGCCCAAATCCAGAACTTCTGTCTTCCCTTAACTCCATTGGAAAAGAACCGCAGAAGCACCTTATTCAGCCCATAATGGAAACACCGCCTGGACCTCTCCCAGGGCTCCACTCTCAGCAGCCCTGGGTAAACTGATTCCGCTGCTTATGGATGAAGGGGTCTCAGACATGTCACTCAACCCCATCAATAATAGGACTGCTGATGGCTTGTACCTCGTGGGACTGTGTTACTCTAAAGATAAATCAAAGAGTCAGTCTGGAATGGTCAAAACCCCTGCTTGAGATCACAGAGCCCAGGATTGGGTGACCATCTCTCTAGCTCACCCTTCATTTGTTTCTACCTCTTAGCTCATAGCTTTATCCCTTCCCACTCCTGTCCTAAAGCCTACCCGACATCTTCCCAGGGTCAGTTCAAGTCTGGGAGAATACATCACTAGAAGATCTCTTGTTATAATCGCTCTCATTGTATCTCTAGGTGTATCAGCTTTCCTTTGGCACCTCTTCTACTCAGTGAAGTTTGGAACAGCTAATGCCAGTCCCAGCTGCAGGAGTGTGCTCACCTCCAATCCAACAGTCCCAGCTGCAGGAGTGTGCCCACCTGCAATCAAACAGTCCCAGCTGCAGGAGTGTGTCCACCTGCAATCAAACAGTCCCAGCTGCAGGAGTGTGCCCACCTGCAATCCAACAGTCCCAGCTGCAGGAGTGTGCCCACCTGAAATCAAACAGTCCCAGCTGCAGGAGTGTGCCCACCTGCAATCAAACAGTCCCAGCTGCAGGAGTGTGTCCATCTACAACCAAACAGCAGCATAAGTTTGGAAGTCATTTTCAAAGAGTGGAATCCACCTGCAGACATGCTTCCTTTCCGTTCCTGGCTCTTTATCTTACATAAGATGTACATGTGATTTTCGGAGCTAAAGTAGTCATCTTAGGACTATGAAATGGAAACCATGTGCTAAGAAACAGAGAAGGAACCTAAGATGCCATTGAACTCATCTCCTAGCCATGAACTACCTACTGACCTTGGACTACCATAAAACAGAAAGTCAATTCCCTTTCTTGTTTAAGCCACCTTGTTTCGGTTTGATGTCTGCCAAATATAATCTGGCATTAGGCTAGCCAATGCATTTAAATCAAGTACCATTATTGGTCAAGTGTGACACATTCACCTCTGGAGAGTGCTCTAATTGAGAACGAGTCTGTGTTCTAAGTGGCGGAATATTGATTGGGAGGCATCTTCAGTGAATGGGAGCAGGAAAGACACAGAGTAACAATAAAATCCAAGTGCAACTTTTGAAGGCCCTGTGGCTTCAGAAAGAGTGGGGCATAGCCACAAGCACCGAAGAGCTTCCAACTGTGTGAGGTATGGGTGAAGCAGTCCCCAAGTGCCTTTCAGACAGCAAGCAAGAGCCGTGGAAGCTATTTTAGAGGAGGGAGAGAGTCGCAGGCTTTGGTTGGAGATTAAAGCTAAGAGGGCAGGAATAGAATCAGTCCTGGTAGGCACCTTGGGCAGAAACTTGGCGGGGGTGGGGTATTTGTTGTTGAGATTTTCCTCCAAGTCAAAATCAGGGGATTTAAATGCATTGGATGAAGAGCTTTCACTTGACCCTTCAGTCAGGGATGATGCAGGATGTCAATCATGAGGGACTAGGATTGGGAGAGGGGAGAAGGCTCTAGTGAGAAGGTTCACTGTGGTCCAGAGGTTCTTGGTATGTTCTGAGTAGGGATGGTGAACAGGGCTCAGTGGCTTTTGGACATTGTAGCAGATGGAATAAGACTGGTAGTAGGAGCAAGCCCACAGCACGTTTTCTCCTCTTTCTCTCCTCCTTCAGGTGAGCTCCTTGGTTGTCTCCTTTTCATGTCCACCCATGTCCTTGGATACTCAGCATGGCTGAGGGCAGGTTCTCAGCACAATCTTACTGTTTCCCTTCAGCAGATTCTTGAGTTTCACCAACACTGGACAATTCTTCTGCGGGTACATGTGGGGATGTGCAGGGTTACCAGAACTCACAAGGAAGAGATTTGTTCTAGTTTGTTTTTCTGTTTATTGTAATCAAACGCCGACCAAAAGTAACTTGGGAGAGGAAAGGGTTTGTTCCAGCATACAAGCTGAAGTCTGAGGGAAGCCAGGGAAGGAACTCGAAGCAGAAACCTGGAAGCAGGAATTGAAGCAAAGACCATGGAAGAATGATGCTTACTGGCTTGTTTCTTTTAACTTGCCTGATTACCTTCCTCACACAACCCAGCTTCACCTGCCATGGGATGGTACCACCCATGGGGGGGGCTCTCCTAGTGATGGATAAAACACCCAATGGACATGCTCAAAGACCTATAGGATGTAAGCAATTCTTCAGTTGAAGTTTCCTCTTGCTAGATGTGTCAAGGAAATAAATGAAGCCAACTATGGCAGGACTCAATCCTAGAAGCTCTCTAGTGAATCTTCCAGAAGTGTTTTAGCAGGAGGGTGGGGCATGGGAAATGAGATCCCGCTAGATATTTGTCTCTCCTCACTACAGTGGGAAGTTGACCTGACCATGTGACTCTGAGAGTTATGGCGTGGAGTTGGTAAATTATGAAAACAAAAAGTCGCATCATGGTGCCCTTCCCCCCTCCCAAACATCTTCCAGTTCAGATCGACAGACTTCACTGCGCCACCACAGGAAGGGAGGAAGCAGGAAGGAGCTTCTGGTTCTGTTGGGTCCCAGGTTTGCACTAGATCCTATTGACAGCTACAGAGCACAGTGCGTGAATGTGTAAGCATTGTGAGGATGCTGGCAATGCCTCGGCCGAGGAAGAAAATTTTTGCAGAAAGTTGTCTGAGGTTGGCCTCCACTAGGCTCCTTGACATTGAACTAAAAAGAGCCATTTTGTTTCACGGACAAACTTGGTTCTTGGGCCCAAGAAAAGAGTCAATAACTTGACTGACCATCTTTAAACATTGTGAGCTGCAAAGCCATAATCAATAGCTGCAGGTGAAGTGTCCAAACCCTTGGTGTAAAATCCACAGACGTCTATAACCACTCCATTAGGTTTGGAAAAAATAAAAACTGCTACATTTTACCTCTTTTCAATAAATTCTGAGGACTCATGACCATGCCAGGAAATCAGGGCTTCCCTCATTCCAGAATATGAATTCAATGAGAATATGCTCGTGCAGTAAACAGTGCACAAACAAAAATCACACATGTTCCAGTCTTCACAGTGAATACAATGAGGTCTGCTTGTTGGACATGAGGGTTTGTAAAGACCTTAGTGTTTCCTCCATGATTGTATAGGAATGCTGCCCAAGGAAACTCAATCTGAACTCAAAAGCCATAGGGTGCTAGTCAGGGTTCTCCAGAGGAACAGAATTGATGGAATAAGTCTATACATAGAGACAGAGGATATTATTAGAGTGACCGACAGATTGTGATCCAGCTAGTCCAACAATGGACATCTACCAATGGAAAGTCCAATAATCCAGTACTTGTTCATCCCACAAAGCTGAACGTCTCATCTGGTGTTCTGTATATGCCGAAAACTTGTAGAAGGAGGCTCTATTGCCAGTGAAGGAATGGACTTGCTGTAAGAGAGAAGGCAAGCAGAAGCTTCATTCCTGCATGTCCTTTCCATAGATGATATGGCACAGGTTAAAGGAACAACTTCTTACCTCAGAACATCTAGTTTAAAAGTGGGTCTTCCCACTTCAAATGATTTAATTAAGAAAAAAATTCCGCACAGATGTAGTCAACTTGACACCATGCATAGCAATCAATACAGCAAGTCAGACCTCAGAATATTCTGTTAAACTGAATCAGGCACTTGGGCATACTTGCTTGTACACTGATGTATAAATGGAGACACGGTACACTCACACACAGAGATGTGCACACACGGATATGCAAAGCATATACAAATGTACACATAACACATGCCTACACATGTGTAAGCATGTAGACTTAAACATGCAGGAACATAGCACACATTTGCATGCACAGAGGTGCATTGCACACACAGGCACAATTCATGTGCACATGATTACATACAGTATATATACACATTCATAAGCACATATACATTTGCACACACGAAAACACATGTGAAAATACATGCATGCACAATGCATGTGCATTCACACACATGCACACACACACACAGAAAACACTCATGCACATTCATGAGTACACACGCAGGCTGAGTACTTTTTCTACTCCTGAAGTACTAATACTTTCTGTTGCTTCATCCAAATGGAAGCACACAGCTGTTCTCGATGGCTCTCAGGATGCATGGCAGCCAGTCATCTGCTTTACCAGACACAGAAAACTCCTTTTGCCCTCAGGGAAATCTGGTGTGTGATTGAGACCCACTGCAGAGAATCCACAAACAGGATGCATAAGAATTCTGGCCTGTGACAGTGTCTTTAATTCTCGTTGACAAAGCGAGAACAGAGGTAGATGACTCTTACTGAGCCAGCTCCATTTTTCAGTCCCTAGCACAGTGTGGCTTAGTTTAGCATGACGACAGAGAGTGGGCTGCCCACTAGACCCATGAGCCTCTGACCATGTGTGCTCCTTCAGGATGAGTCTGACTGGAGTGAGCACTGGTATCTCGGGACAGGATGACAATGGAGAAGCCCAGGGAGCTTGAGGTGCTACCTCATTCCTTCAGAACCAATAGGAAGGCAGCAACTTCAGCAGCCCTTTGCAGGCACCACAGAATCCCATCGGTGGTCTTGAGGCTACTTCTTTCCAGTCCTTCTCTTCCTTCCAAAAGCATGTATCAAGCAAGGGCTCCCTGACCATCAAGAGTTGCATCTAAGGCTCAAAGCCCACTGTCTTCAGGGCTCCTAGAAAATGCTTCTGTCTCCCACAGCCAAGGATGGAAGAGTGAGGCTAGCTACGGCAGACGCCACTGGGGCTACAGAGATGACAGTGCACAGGATAGGGACAAAATACCTCCACTATCTGGGATACCCAAAGGCCAGGGCCAACTATGTGTCCTGACCAGCCTCAGCCTCAAGATGAGGCCATTGGGGTTCTCTCCCCATAGGATGTTCCATGTGGGTTCTCAAACATCTGAGCAACGTGCAAAAGGTACCACCAGGCAGCACACAAAGGAGACGAGGAACCCAAAAGCCAACCAGGCTGCTGGTTATTGGCAACCCTGAGAGAGACACTTGGCCCCTCCCACTCTGCTTCCTCTTGAGTACATTAGGGTCTTAGCATCTACACCAGGTGGTCGCTGTGAATGCAAACAGAAGTGAGTGACAGAACTTTGCAAACCGTGCACATGTGGAGAATTAGGAAGCATAAGATAAACAAGGCTCCAAAATGACAGTCTGAGTATGCTGATGGATACTGGGCACGCCCTCTGGTCTTCCAGGGGCCCCTTATCTCAGTTCCAGCCCAGCAGGTGTGCTCACTCCCCCCCTACCCAATGAGGGGAGATAAAAAGGCCTCGTTGAGTCCACAGAAACTCTAGGTTAAAGCAGCGCAGATAAAGTATTAGAATCAATAAATGTCACTGAGGGCAAAATGACTCTAGTCCTTCAATCGTAAATCCAGCCGCGACACCAGCAGCAGTGTATGCCTGGCTGGTGCTTAGTAGGCACTGAACCACTTCCCAGATGAAAGATTAGAACAGTGGTTCTCACATGATTCCTCCAGGGGTCAAACGACCCCTTCACAGGGGCCGCCCATCAGATATTTACATTACGGCACATAACAGAAGCAAAATTACAGTTATAAAGGAGCAAAGAAATAATGTGGTGGTTGGGGGTCACCACAACGAGAGGAACTGTATTAAATCTGTGGCATTAGTAAGGTTGAGAACCACTTTATTAGAAGGAACATCAGAGAAAACAAGACCACAAACAAGGAGTCCTAAGGGAAAGAACTGGATGAATGGTTACTTTCTTTATAATTCTACATCTTCATTCTGACTGAGTTAATCGACAGTTTGCCTAATGGCTGCCCTCCCCACCCCCATTCTACTTCATGGGGTTGAGCTGCTGCTCTCCGGCTGTGTCTCATAGAAACAGAGCATTTAAGGGCATTGACTATACGCCAGGTGTGGTGGTGCATGCAGGTGGATCTCCCTGAGTTCAAGGCCACTCTAGCCTACATAGCAAGTTCCAGGCTAGCTAGAGCTATACAGTGAGACCCTGTCTCAACACCCTTCTCCTCACAAAGACTATTAACTAAGTTGCAATGAACCCTTGTGATAAGCTGCCAACATGGCTCACGGCAGGGTGTGGGGATGGCGGGCTGAGTGGCCAGGGTTGCACTCAGTTCCAGGGTCTTCACCGTAGCATCTGGTCTGAGTTTTCCAGGCTGTGCAGTGAAGCAGTAAGTCTGCCCTCTTTGGCGATGTAGGAGGGATTACGTGAGATGGGGGTGGGCAGTGCTTAGCAGACGCCGGCACATGGCTCGCCCACTGAACAAAATCACAGGTAAGGACAGAGAACAATGCCTTGTCGCTTTTCCCCAAGGTACATGCAATATGGAGATATCAACCTAGGGGACTTAGAGGGCTGAGATCCATACTTGGCTGGGCTGTAAGGACTTTCAGCTTCAAAAAGCTTCTCTACCTTTACCTACCACACTCATGTGCTGTGACTCCAGATTAGTCTATAAATCCGCCCCCACTTCCCAAGTGTCTAGTTTAGAAACCCCAGCTGCTGTCCAGACGGCCTGAAGACATGGACTGTGCCGTGTGGAGCTTCTCTCAGCTCGAAGATCCAAGCTGCCATGCTGGCACGGTAGCTGGTTCTGAACTACGGGATGGTGTCATCTCTCACACAGAGAATAGGTACAAAGAAATAATGCCTGCTCCTCTTTTCTTCTTCTCAGACAGAAGCAAGTTCTGAAATACGGAGATTTTTCAGGGCTGAGAATTCAGAAACACAGAGGCAGAAGCCAGCCAGCCAATTAGGCCATGGCAAGCAAAAGGTTCGTGGTTTGGCCATTAACGAGGCCTCAAAGACTAGTTTGGCACTCCTCTAAGTGCTGGGGAGACAGTAGAGTGTTAAACAAATCTGTCTCACTGAGTGTGCACGCTGTAGCCACATTCATTCACTAAAAACATAATAGTTCGTGCCTAGTGTGTGCCACATGCTATAGTAGTGAGAGGAAGGTGGCCAGTAGATATTAACTACCAGTTTAAACTGGTAAGTGCTGTAATACTCTTGGGCACATGGTAAGCACTGTAGGCTGCGTGCTAAGTGTTTATAAACAAACGAGGTGGCCACACGGCCAAGCAAAGAAACTATATCTTTTAGAAAACCTTCCCAGTGCGGTACAGATGGCAAAAGACAGCGTCGAGACCAAACCCAGACTATCTGACCACAGACTGACGGTGGTAAAAACCAACCAGATAAGACAGTTCTTCGAATAAATAAGTTACTCGCCCTATGAGTCTTGATGGCCCCAAGTCCCAATTTGCTTACATCAGGGTCTGGGAATCAGGACTGATCCTGTCTGTTCAGCCACAAAACTTCCCTGCATGAAAAGCAAACCTCTCCAAGCTCCAGAGGCAAGCCAGTTTTTAGAGGCAGCCTTCTCAGAACCACAGATGCTGCCGCCGGCCCTGAGAAATGACAGCAAGCACGTTGACTTGCAAGGTTGAGAAGCGTCTGGCTGGACAGGGCTATTTTTGGTTCAGAGATGACTTTGATGAGTTCTGCCTCTGCTCCCTGGAATCAGAAGTGCCACCTGGGGCACAAGGATGTGGCACAGAAGGGGGCACATTCCTTCTCTGCATCGATGAAAAGCTGAATCCCTAAGGACCAGAGAGCACCTCCTACTTTGAAGCATCTAGCTATTTTGAAGCTACCAGCTCCGTTTAGTTCCAATAATGGGTCTCTTCCATTTCTTTATTCTTTTCCCCATTTGGAGCTCTGTCAAAGGGTTCCAAGCTCAGAATCTCCCTTGCTCCCCCAACCCTCTGGCCCAGTTGCTTCTGGGAGCCTTAGCACCATGCTCTGGGGTCCTCAGCTTAGGTCTCCAGAGCCTCTGGGATCATAGAGGCCAAGGCTTTCAAACTGAGCATCTGTACAAAAGCCCAGCAATGTCGAGACACGTGAGAGAGGAGTCAGCCTGTTCAGGGAGGGTACAGGGTGGGAGCTTCTTTACCTCTCCCCACACCCAAAGTCCTTTGTGGAGCTTGGGCGTGATGAAGCCTGTAGAGCAAGCTTCACAGGTGACAGGCAGAGCACACGTTCCCTCCATCCTCCGGGAAGCATGGTGAGCATCCTTTGGATCACAACAGGTGATGTGAGTGGGTGTGATGGGCACACAGCTTGTGCTTCTTCCTCAGGTCTGAAGGAGCCCGTAAGCACTGAGGCAGGAACACTCCCAGATTGTGTGATTGATACCTCAATGTCCCCTGCTGATAAGTGGCCTTTTGTTCTCCCAACCTTGTGTTGACCCATGGACTACCCAGGCTTCTCATGAGCTGTTCTCAATGCCTTCCCTCATTGGTTCCCCTTCTCTGCCCTACCTCACTCTAGGCAGAGCTTGTTGGTTCCTGGTCCTTTTTCTTCTACATTCTCTTCCATGCTGGCCTTACCTCACTTTGTGACTTTAAGAGACTTCTGTTTGAATCTCCTATGTATCCTACTCTCCCCTGAACACCATCTGTGAGTGTCTCTCAATGAAAGCATCTCCCTCTGAATGTCTGAAAAGTTGCCCATATCTAGCCCTAAAATAGGCTCTGTGGAAGATAGAAGCAGGGGCAGAGCAAAACAGGAAGGGACAAGGACCAGAGCCACTGAGGGGCAGAAACTCCCAGTTCCCCTCACCTTGTTGCTCTTTGAACACAGGTATCAGCATCTTATGGAGTCACATCTTTGCCACACCCTCACTGGGAGGCTTCCTGAGGGGCCTTTGCTGCCACCATGATCCAGGAAGAAAGGAAGCTGACAAGGATCAGTCTTTGAAAGTCCCATGCAGTAGCCATGGTCACCCCTGACTCAGCTCTCTTCCCAGGCACTTCCCTGACCTTGCTTTCTAATCCAGATGGTCTTATCCACATCAAACTCATGAGGCTCTGTGGACCTCACCTCAGTAGCCATCTTCACAGGCACATGTGCATAATAAACTAAGCCCACACTGACCTGCAAGAGGCAAGTCTGCCTTGGCTCATGTCGGGCCCCCTCATAGTCGGCAAGCCAAGCACCTAGAGGGTAAGGGCTGAGGGTCGAAAGAGTGAAAGGCTGGCTCTGCCTACCTGGCTCTCAGCAGTTGAACTTCCCAGAGACATCAAGGAAAAGAGAAGTGGTGAGTCATGCTTAGACGCCCTAAGTTCACCCCAACTACCTGGGTGGTACCATCTGCGGGATCAGGGACAAACAAGAAGACCTGCCACCCAACCTCTGCCTCTAAGGTAGTCACGGCTCTTGAAGGATTTCAGTTCCTGTCCCTGGCAGCCACCCCGACGGGCTCTCAAATACAAATGTGCCGAGAGAGGTTCGTTCCACTCCGTATCTGGCACACCAGATCTTCAGTGATAGCTTTAGCTGGCTCAGCAGACATCTACCAGGACTTCCGCAGACTCCCGTGCTCACATCCATTGAGGGATGGAAAGCAAGGTGAAGGATGTGGGTGGGAATGGAAAGTCATCCCCCCCCCCACACACACACCTGGATTATCCTGAATCACGGGCTTGGCTTCCTGGAAAGAGACAGTTGTCTCCTTCCCAGGTAAAGGAAAATTTGCTGTTGGTTTTTGCGACGCTACAGATCAACGGTACTATGTGTGTGAGGCAAATGCTCGACCACTGAGCTACACTCCCAGCCCAGAAAACAAGTTTATTGTGTTTCCCCACTAAGATATTAGGATTTACCTGATATATCAGTTAGTCTTGCTCTAACCAACACAGATATTGTTAGCAGAAGTGACGTGGTTAACATACACGACATTATTAGAAGGCAGAACACTGAAACCCCGTGTTATGCAGTGGCGCAACTGTCATGTATGGTAATTTAGACATCAGGACGAACGCCCAGTGAGTTGTGGCTCTGTGGAAAGAGGTCAGGGGAGATAACGGTAGAATGTGATGATTAGACCTAACCAGGTTTAACGATTATTAGCTGAAGCACAAATAAGCCAGTTTGCAAGTCAAATGAGAAAGGAATAGAGGCGAGGTGAAAAAGACAACAATTTCTAGAGCCTCAAACAATAAGATAAAGAATGAAGAAAACAACTCTGAGTGTGAACACCAACATTCTGGATGTCTGCTGGCTGTGCTCTGAGCATCCACTAAGGGTTCATGCCAGTTAAAATCTTGATCTTCCCAAGATGGCGTTTCTGAGAAGTGGGGCCTAGTTCAAGGGCTTGGAGTCACTGTGGGTGTGCCTTTGGAAGGTAGCTGACTGACTCTTTGGTAGGTGACCATAGAAGGGTTTTTAAAAGCCCAATTTTAGTTCCACTTCTCTGTCTATCCTTGGCTTCAAAGGTAACCCCACTCCAATAGGAACTTTAATCACTGGCATATGCTATTGCAATTTTCATAGAGTTCCTGACAGAAGAGAGGCAACACCAGTACTATGACCTCGCATGAGTTGGACAGACCTTTTTTTCTTCGTAAATTTAGTTGCCTCATGCATTTCAGCATAGTAACTCAAAGCTTACTAATACAGTGGCACAGATGACAATCCCGCTAAACTGCTCGGGCAAAATCGCTAAGCTTGGGTTTTAGAGGTCTTATTGTTAGAGACCTGAAATTAATCCTTGATGCTTAAAAGTTCAAGCCAAGGACGTAACTAGAAATGAGTTCGAGCCATTAAAGACACGGTGACTTGCAAGACCCACTTCGGGTGTGACCAGGAATAAAGGAGAAAGAAAATCCTCGTGCTGGATAGAGCAGGGAGTGGGGGAAACAATGGAACAGCAAGTTCTTCCCAGAGAGCAGAACTCAGGCCTAACCCAAACATGCCATTATGGTCACGCACACGGGGCTTGGTTGACACGCTCTCATAGCTTCGAAGGACTAGTGCCTGCCATGGTCTCTCTCACTAGTCCCTTTACTAAGAGGAAGTTTCCCCATGGCTGGCCTAGCCTGTCACAATATGGTCTGTGAATGCAGACAGGCAGGGAACTTGTCACTGGAAGGTGCCTAAGCCTTGAGTTGTCCCATTAAATGCAGCAAACGGGCCTGATCATCATTCAAAGTTCTCGAAGACAGAGTCAGGAGCAATGTTCAGAGAGAAGAGAGAATTATGTGAAGCCATGCATGTGGATGCTTGGTAACAAGGCACATGTGTCTGGTGATACAGGAACTGAGTGACTTGTCCTCATCAGCTTTCTTAAGACCCCCTCCTCTTGTCGGGCTTCCTCAGGGCGTTCAGGCTCCACACAGAAGATACACAAAGCAAAACTGGGAGTCAGGACTCTCCCCCTTTGGTGCTCCTAACTCCTCCCCCTCACATCTCACCCAATCAGAGGTTAAATGGACAAGAATGACTTTCTACTGAGACTTGAAAATTATCTTTTATAACAACTGATGTGACCATAACAATCACAACACGCGGAAGTCATAAAAGCGTGTCTGGCCTGTAGTGAGCACTGTGAGTGTAGATATCTGTGGTACAGATGAAAAACATGGGGCTGGCAGGGATGTGTGACCCCAGAGTCGATTCAGGCATATAGTTACCTCTCAGTGAATGGTAATCAGGCGATTTATACATGAGCTTGTTATCTGACTCGAGGTCGCATGTAACAACAGACTGAGAATTAGGAGTTCTCTTCCAGAGCAGGGACCATGGGCACCCCACCGGTGACCTCAGGCCTCCAGCTGACCCCTCACTGCTTTATGGGGTCATTATCATGATGATGTTTCATGAAGCACACATTTGCAAACACTCCAACAAGGAACTGACTCCGGCACAAAAAAAAGCAAATAACCCTCTACTGACCCAAATTCCAAAGAGACAGTTAATTAAAAAATGTACTCTGAGACCAAAGGCACCGCTCAGTGGGGCTCCTGAGACCGGTTTGCTGCCTCCCTGAAGACGCCTAGTTCCTCCTGAGACGGTACGTCCAGCAGAGCCACAACACAGCACGGAAGGGCACAACCAGACCCACGATGGGGAAACTGCTAAGCCAGCATTTAGTACAGACTCAGAGCCCACAGGACGACTAAAAAGCAAAGGGCCTGTGAGCCAACCAACCCACCGCACCAGCGTTGCTGACACAGGGCTCACGTTAATTAATATTTATAAAGTGACTGGGGAAGCTCTGTAAGGAAAGAGTCTATGCAGAACCCCAAAGCGTTGCTATCACCAGTTGCAACGATCTATCTGAAACCGAAGCTGTTATTAGGACGTGCCTATATGAGTCTGGCTCTGTCACAGAGCAGATCTGGTAATTGTCCTCCATGGTAGGTTTGCATTTCCTTCAGTTTATTTTAAATGCGTGTTATTCTCTTTTGTGTGGCCCTCATCATATGATCCTCAAACAAAATCCATCACAACAATTCACCTGCTAGAAGACAGAGGAACTGAGAGTGGAGACTCGATGTTTCTAAGCAGAAAATAATTCCCTGCTTTGGTCAAACTACACTGCCTCTTCTAGCCTTCCCTGCATTTTTCTGCACCCACAACAAAGGTTTATACTAGTATCCCCATGGATTTTTGTCAGAAGCATGCCTGCCCCCCCCCAAAAATATCCTACAATACAAAGAAATGCACAAAGCTAAATTTCATGCATTTGGGCAAAAACCAATAGATACTGCTATTAACATATGGGACATTTTTATCACTCAGTTTAGTGAAGGTGCACCTTCACTAAAGACATCTCTATATTATTATTATTAAAAATTGAAATAAAAGGATCTTTTTCTCTTAGGTCACAACAACCTTCTGGTGACTTAGGCCATGGAGTTGTGCTCACAGGTTAGTCCCTGAAGTAGATACACTGACTTATTTGATACACACACACACACACACACACACACACACACACACACACACACCCCGAAGTGTTGTGTCCCCCAGGTTCCCTTCACAGCAAACATAAGGGGACATTGATTTTGTGTGATAAAGAAGGGAGATACCATGATACCAGATTATCACCACAGTTGCCACCATCCTCTTAGCTCCTACCTGGCACCAGGCTGATGTCGTTAGGACAGAGAATCTCGTAAGTACAAACTTTGTTTTACAGCTGAGGGCTGTCTCTGGAACTCCCAAGAACAAACAAATTGGCAGCCTTGGAATCCAAATTCAAGAGCCGTGACTCTGTCTGATATCAAATCAACTGCCTGACAGAGGCTACGCTTGATGTCCAAAAAGCTGAGTGATCTGACAATATTCATTTAGTCAACAAGTAGTAGAAGGTATTTGCAGTGTGTCTGGCATTCAGAAGGGAAGCTTAGGAGGAAGACATGGGATGAACAGAGGTTGAGAAGGGGTCCATTCTCTTAAGGAGGAGAACAGATCACTGGTGAAGAAGAACTGAAGAGTGAAAACCAACCAGCTCTGAGGACATTCAAGATACAGTGACTAAGGCATGACAAAAGCCTTTGGCCTCTTCTTATTTTCAGTGTTAGCGGCATGAATCGAGTCAAATGTTCACACCCCACAAAAACTCCATCAGTCCTTTGGGGTCTCTTCTATGTTGCTTAGGCTTTTAAAACACCTAAAAATCAACACAAGAAAACCCAGGTCTGAAGAGTTGTATAGCACCACAAATGATGCTGAAACCAAAGCCCTAAAGCAGCTAAGACCCAAGTCCTGATCAGCTGATGCGGGCCCAAGCCCCGCCCAGCGGATGCTGGGATCCAAGTCCTGATCAGCTGATTGCTGGGCCCACGCTCCGCCCAGCGGATGCTGTGATCCAAGCCCCGCCCAGATAATGCTGGACCCAATATCTGCATGGTAGATGCTACCCCAACTGTGCTCTTTGTTTCCTGAACTCTGTCCGTCTAGTTTCATAATTTCCCAGCCTTGGCAGTTTAGTATCTAAACCTAGAGGAGACCAGCTGCAAAGATATGTGTGGGGCAAAGTCGAAAAACCTTTCGAAAGCAGATTCAAGTGCTGGCAAGATGGCTCAGGAGGTAGAGGCGCTTGACAGTAAACCTAAGGACCTGAGCTCGATCTGCAGAATCTACATGGTGGGAAAAGTGACGCCCCCGATGAGTGTCTTCTGACCTCCACCATTTTAGACTGCAAATTGCAACAAACTTGCCAGCCCCGGGTGTCCCCTCAGAATCTGCACCCAAGAGGGCTCCAAAGCCATTAGCCCTGGGTCAAACTGCTTCATTACAGCCTATACTTCCCTAGCCCAAGATGGGCCATAGAGCCTGGAGAGCAAGCAACGGGCCTTCAGTTCTTTCTTTCTATTCCCAGCCTTGGCCATCACGACAGCTTTCTTGGGTCCTTAGCATGACCTCTTATTCATTACCAAAACAGGGGGTGGGGTAGGATGTCAGATCTCAAACTCGGGAAGACGGTCCACGGAGGTGCCTATTTAATACGCCATAGTGGACCTGGCTGTCAGATTCTTTCAGCAGCTCTCAGTCCTTACCTTTACACGGCATGGCTGGCATACCCTGCCCCCACCCCAAACTTCTCCAGCCCTTTCCCCAGGCAGCAGGCTAAAGAGCATGGCACCCTTACTCCCACCTTACCCCTTCCTACTTCCATACCTTTTATAATAGATGGAGAAATGTTGGCACTCACCTCTCAGACCTGGCCTGCTACATCTGTCTAGGCATCTCTGCTAAGGGCAGCCTCAGTTCCTTTTTCCTCATTTGGTCTCCTGTTTCTCCCCTCCCCCTCTTGGCATGGGCTGGCTCAGGAGCATGCTCAGTCTAGGTTCTCCCAGATGTCTGTCTGATTATGCTCTACTTCTTACCTACAACAAACCTTCTCCTCTACCACACCTAGGAGCAGTCAGATCCTTCCTTTTCATCTCCTTTTACATTCACGCTGATCTCCACATGGGCACTTGTGCGTACACACACACACACACACACACACACACACACACTCAATTAATAATTAAAAATGAAATTTAAGAACCTCAAAAGGCAGTTGGCTTCTTTAAGGACACCACTGCAAAACAGAGTACAACAGCTTGTCCAACTCAACAGGCACCAGGCAAGTTCTAGCTAAGTGTTAGGTACTCCCTTTGGCTTGGAAGATGAAAAAACGTACGAAGTTAATACTGCCAACTCAGATCGTCAGGTGTAAAAGATGGACAGGGGCAAAAAGAACAGCAAGTTGTATGGGGTTGGTGCTCAGCTGTGTAGACAGGGCAGTAGGACGGCCTGAAGGGTTGAAAGTTACAGGCACAGTGGCTAGGAGTACGGGTGCCAAAGCAGGCCATCTTTGTTCAAACACACAATATAAAAACAAACGCCCTCCCCCCCCCCCAAAAAAAATAAAGCTCCACTTGTGCCTCCATTTCTTGCACTGCATAGTAGTAATTTGGGTTTTGGTTTGGTTTTTTTGTTGGTTGAGACATGGTCTCAAGTAGTCAAGAGTGGCTTCAAACTTGGCTACGTAGCCAAGGATGGCCTTGAACTTCCCATTTTTCTACCTCGACTTCTGCATGCTAGTACTACAAGATTGGGTTGTTTATTCAGTGCGAGGGACTGAACCTGGAGCTCTGTGCACTTTACCAACTGAGCCACCCCACCCCCGTCCTGGCAGTAGTGCTAGACAAAAGGCACTGAGTTTCGATGTGTAAAGTGATCCTGGGAACATGTTGGCTGCAATCCCCTCTTACCCAGTGTCTACTCCGTCCCTGGCATTTAAACTCTGTTCAATAAGTATTGAAGAACAAATGAATCCACAAATGAATAAATTAGTGATGTTACTGAGTGAAGAGAGGGAAAATCCATTATGGAAGGCGTGTGGTCCTCAGGAAGGCTTGCAGGTCACAAAGACTGCTGTGCGAAACAGTTGAAGAAGCGGGCATAAAGTTTAGTGTATGTTTGGATGCCTGAGACATTAATCACTCATTCCTTAGCTATCCTGTATGCACGCCCAGCCATTTTGAACAAGCCCGTGGAGAAATGAAGAGATCAGGATAAAATAACAGGAAAGGCTGAAGGAAGGGTCCTGAGCTCCAGTTGTGCTGTGTGCTGTGTGGAAGTCTGTGATGGCTTCAAGGCCCAACTACCACTCACTCATCCTGCCCGAAACCAGCCCTGTGGTTTACTCTCCCCTTAAATTAGCCTTACACCAAATGGGATAAACACAAGAGGCTAAAGATCCTAAAAACAAAACCTATTTGGAAAAAGATGGGCTACTAAGAGAGCGGTGGGAGGAGATGAGGGTATGCAGTGTATTAAACCGGTAGACGGGACCCAGAAAAGTCACCCCAAATCCCTCAGTTCAAGAGAATGCAGACTTGAGAGGGAACTGGATGCTGGTGTTGGCAGCCTAGAACTTCCTTGGGGTGGGGGAGGGGAGTGTGAATGCCTGTAGGAACCCCAGGAGGAAGATAAGGAGTTGTAGCTCGGGCTAAGGGGTGGCTGCAGTAGGGACACCGGGAGACTACATTAGGGAGAATATTAAGTCGGTCTGTGCTTTTGGGTTGAGCGCTTACTTCCAAACAAAGAACAATTCAAAACTCAGGGGTTTGCAGGTGGACCCCCCCATTCTGAATAAAAGCACACAGGATGCTTCATATTCTGTCACCACATGTTCTCAGTAAGATGTCCTGTATACTTGCCTGTGTCTGTTGGTACGCTCTGGGGGTTATGCATTAGGGCAACAGGGGAGATGGGAGGACGGGCTTTGTCAAAGAGATTGCAGAAGAGTCTCCAAGATCCAGGCTGACCCTAGTCCCTCCCCAAACACACACACACACACACACACACACACACACACACACACACACAAGCTTTGCTCTTTTTACCCCTCCCCCACAATGATCACATCCAGGTGAAGGAATTCCTTGAGAAAGTCCGTCAGGGTAAAATTACAAACGGTTAAAGCTGGAGCCTTATACCTCAGAAGCCTGCTGGCTTGCCTTCGCACACTCACAAAGCACTTGCACACACATGCGTGGGCACACCCACATGCACACTCTTGGCACCCCGGAGACCCAGCCAGGCCAGACGCATCTCTCCTTTGGCTTGCAGGAAACAGACAGGCTGCAACATGAATGAAATCTACCCAGAAAGGCTGCCTCTTCGCTCCGACCACGCAACCTCGAGCCAAACCGCCTGGAATACGTAACAAAGTTTTATTTCGCTGTTAAAGTCTCCAGTTACTCTTCTACCATTTCCTGTGGAAAATTGAAATTTTGAAATCTCTAGCTCAGTCTTTTGCAGACGGGGACCGTCAGTGCGAGCTCCGGAAAACAAGCGCCCCAGCACCACCCCCATTGGCAGCCAGGAACCTAGGTTCAAACCCACCCTGCGCCCTCCAGTGGGGTGCGATGAGGGGATTTTAGAGCTCCAGAAAATGGAAGCCCATAGCTGATAACCTGTTCCTCCAGCCCAGGTCCCTAGTGTCTCTCCTTCAGCCAAGTGACAGATGTAAATCGCCCGAGTCTGGAATCCTTGGCCTTGCCTGTCGCTATGCGACCCTGACCCTCCACACCCCGAACCCCCAAATCTGGGTTCAGGTGCTCAGAAACTGTTCAAGAAAACTTGGAGCTATGCATTGTCACGGCTCCACCACCACCACGTACATGTACACGTTCAGGCCCACCCAGCTCTATCGTTCCACCTTCGCCGCCGCCAGCCATGCCTTCTTAGCGCACCCACAGCGACCCCAGAGGGCCTGGGGCAAGCGAGAGAACTGCACCGCAGACAAGTGAACCCGCCTCCTTCAGATCTTAGCTCAACTCCTAGGCACTGGCTGGAATGTGGCCCCTTAAAGATCAAAAACCAGGGTTCTAGAAGATATGCCCGAGACCCAAACGTCTCAAGCCTGATCCGGGTAAAATAATATACTAAATTAAATGTAAAATAAAAGGGTGTTGGATTTTGCTCCCGTCCTGCGGGAGGCGCCCCCCCACCCCGCCTTGCACAAAGGGGGCGGAACCCTGCGTGCTCTAGGACCATTACTACCAGTTGTCAACCCCGCGGATCCCAAGCTCAGGAGTGAACCTACGGGTTCCTGGCTGTCTCCACTCCGGCCTCTACCTCTAAGCCCGTGGGGAGAGCGAGTGACCAGAGAGACGCGGGAGGGGGACAAAGAAGCAAACTTGAGTCCGGAGTTGACGGAGTTGGGAGGGAGAAGGAAGGCCACTTACCACTGGCATTCTTCCCACAGATGAGGTGCTGGTAGGGCTGCAAGAGCCCCCAGATTTCCGAGTCGTTGTTGACCGTGTGCTCCAGGGTCTCCACGGTGAATTTGGGCGCTTCGTGAAGCGTGTGGTGGTGGTGGTGGTGGTGGTTGGCGGCGGCGGCGGCGGCGGCGGCGGCGGCGGCGGTGGCTGTGGCTGTGGCTGGCGGGACTGCGGTCGCCGCCGTGGCTGGCGGGGCGCAACAACTACTGCCCCCGCTGGCGCTGCTGGCTGCGCTGCAAGGGCCACCGCTCGCCGCTCCCCCTCCCGGCGTCTCGCGCTCCTTATCCGCTGTAGGGGCACCTGGGCCTGAGCCGGGGCCTGGGCCAGAACCGGAGCTGGAGCCAGGTCCCGGACCGCTACAGCTACGAGGTAGCCCGGAGGCCAACACCCGTGTGTAGATGTCCCGGAAGAGACTCTCCATACAGGCCGTCAGGTAGATGGCGGCATGCTCGTGGATGCGCAGCGCCACGCGGCTGTCCACCATCCAGCGGTACACGCGGCCCACGGAGAAGGTGAGGCCGCAGCGCGCCGACTTGCCACGACCCAAGCGGTCGCCGCCAGCGCTGCTCATGTTGTAGAGAGACAGCGCGGCCAGCGCGGCAGCGGTGCAGTGTGCCGCCAGGCCCCAGGACAGCACGATCTCCATGGCACTCTGGATCTCGTACTTGGTGCACTTGGCGAAGCGCAGGCTCAGGCGCTGCGCCTCTTTAGCGATGCGCACCAGAGCTCGGCTTACCAGCATCGAGAGCTTGGCCAGCGCGTCCTTGGGCAGGCTGCCGGGAGCCGCCGGGCCTGCCCGGGGATCCCGCGAGCGCAGCAGCAGCAACTCCAGTTCCTGGAGGGTCCAGGGGACCTCGTCGAGGTCCGGCAGCAACCGCGAGCAGTGCTGACCGGCGCAGTCCAGCCCCTCGGAGTCTTCCACCAGGGCAGTGTTGACAGTGTCGAAGCTGTTGTGCCGGCTGTGCATGGAGTCAGCTAGAGGCGGCCAGCAGCTCCCGCCATACGGGGACGCCGGGTGCGAGTCAGAACAGCACAGAGACAAGTTGGAGGAGCGCACAGAGTCCGCCGCGCCACCATAACCCGAGTCCAGAGTCAGATCTTCCAGCGTTCGCACCACCGGCTTCTTACCTCTCCTGGCCATCGCTGCGCCACTTCATGCTGCAGCCGCCGTGGAGCCGAGGGGAAGGAAAGGCAAGGAGCAGTGAGCACCGGGGTCCTCGGGGACGGCGGTGCTCCTCGTCGCCTAGGCTCACTTTCCCACCTGGCGTGGCCAGCAAGTGTCACTACTTTCGCCTGCCTCCCCGAGCCGTCACCACTGGAAGATACACGGCGGAACCTGAAGTCATCTTCTGGTGTTGGGGCCAGAGCTAGGGCGCACTGAGCCGCGAGCCAGGCCGGGAAGGAAGCTCCCGCCAGGACCCGCGCCTTTCATCCAAAATAAAAGTGTCTGGTCCTCTCCTCCCTGGGACCAGACGGATGCAGAAGCCTCCGAGCGCCGGCCGCAGGGTCGATAGGACCTAGATCGCCCCAGATACGGCCGCCGCAGCTCGGCGGGCAGCGGGCTCCCCGGGCTCCGGGCCGCGGTTCTCTGAGCTCCCGCCCCGCACTAAAGCGCTGTAGCCAGGCGGCTGCAAAACCCTGCTGAGCCCCAGCAAACCAAGCAGTCAGAGGGCGGGCATATGCAAAGCAGGTCCGTAGAAGAGCCAATGGAATCTGGGGATGCTAATTACTTAGAATTTTTTCTTTTTAATTCCTCCCTTCCACGCGGCCCCGCCCCCCAGGCACGCCCCCCGGCCTTGACCAGGGCTGCAGCTAGGAGGGAGCCGCGGCCTAGGTGGAGGCGTGGAGGAGAGCAGCTATCCTGCAACTGTAGCTCCCCTGGTTCCCGATTTTGGACTATCGACAACATTTTCATTTATAGCGTTATTTGTTCCACTCTGCGGTTCACAGAGTGTTTGCCCGAGGGTCACTTTCTGTTTTGGTATTTTTTAGATTTCTCTTTTTCTCCCATCATCCCATACAAGAAGCACGTTTCTCCTCCTCCCTCTTCAGGCACCCTGAGTAATTCATGAGGGTTCCTCATTTCAGCCCGGGTTTGCTCCAGTGTGGAGGAAAATAAACCAGGAAAGTAGAGGGGGAAGGCTGATAAATACCACTGGGAAGCGAATCTCTCGTCATAAACCACCCGTCACTGGGACTTTCTAGGTTTGTTAGGCAGGCAGGAATCCGCACTCACCCTTAACTCCCAGGGTTTGCGGGGTGGGGGTGGGAGATTCCCAGCCACCCTGCGGTTCTGGTGAACAATCTTCTAGCCAGCTTAGTCCTAAATTTGTGCAGAGGGAGAATATTCTTTTCGATTAAAGAAAGATACAAAATATATGTGTGAGGTTGTTACATTTCTGTGCCTAATGGCATTCGTTGTCTTGGTTATTTGTCTGTCCCCGCCTACCTTAGGAGAAACCTTACAGTAGCTCTCTTACTCCATCTTGATCCTACCAGAAGCCCACCCAGATCTCCCAAAACTACTTCGGGTGTTCCCACTATCCCACTCTCTTCGATGGCTTCAAATTTCTGGGCCCTCGTCACTGTGGGTGGCTACCATCTATGTCTTTGTCTGGATCCCCCATTGGGCTGGGGAGTTTTGGTAAATGTTATGAGCCGATGAGAAAAGAATGTGCTTTGAGCTGTTGGTTTGATTGTTTAACAATGGCCGACAGAGATGGAAGAAGACTCTCAATATCACTGGTCATCAGGGGAAGTACAAATCAAAACCGTAACGAGCTGCCAGCTCATGCCTCTTAGGATGGCAATTATCAGAAAGTCAAAAGATTACAAGCATCAGCAAGGGTGTGGAGGAAAAAGAAGAGTGTATATACCTCATGGTGAGAATGAAAATTGATATAGCCATTATGGGAAATAATGCTAAAGGTCCTCAAAAATTACTAATTAGAAATACTATGTGATCCAATAACCCCACATCAGTATCTTTATCAAAAAGAAATAAAGTCACTATTTAAAAGATCTATTTACTGACCCCCCCATTCACTGAAACATAATTTGCAATAGCCAAGAGAGAATACTATTCAGACTCTGAAAAGAAGGAAATCTTGCCATTCATTAGAAATGACTAATCTGAACAGCATTGTCATGCTAAGAAGTATCTCACGAACATGTGACTCTAAAAGGAATCACACAGGAACAGCAGACTGGATGACAGACTTACAGTTACGGATGATTGAGTTCTACAGTTCTATTACATACATGGTGGTATCCACAGTGAGAATGTGATGTATAGGAAATTGTCTCTAACTGTTCTGTCAGGGGAAAAGGTCACGTGTATGGGTTGAGATGTATGCTAACCATCTTGATTATGGTAATTATTCACAATACATGCATTAAACACCACACAGTACACCTTAAATGCCTGTCACTTTTGTTTGTCACTCAAATCTCAGTAAAGATGGGAGCGGGGCAGCTGTGGATTACCTGCTCTTCCTCCCTCATATCCCATGTCATCCTAACACACATCCATAGCAACAGGTTCCCGTTCCTGTTTTCTAATATGAGAATCTTCCTAAAGCTTGGTTTTTATTATTGTCACACAAAACAAAGCCAAAAAAACCCCAAAACAAAAACGTGAGCTATTTAATTAATTAATTAATTTTGACTCCCAGGTACCTAAAGTTTCCATTCATTAGCTGGTATCCAGATGTCCCACACTATTCTCAAACTTCCTTTCTATAATTTCACACATACATACACACACACACACACACACACACACACACACACACTGAATGCTCTGGGTTCTAGGTCAGATTCTCCCTGCAGTCTGATACTCCAGTCAGCTTGCTGTCTCTTCCATTCCTTCCTACTCTCTTGTGCAGATGCTTGTCTGCCCTCTTCCCTCCCTAAAACCTGCTTTCCTCTCAGTCTGTGGGGCTTGGCCCCCTTTGAGAGCACTGCGATGTTTTTTTTTTTCCTTGCTCTCCATCCATGCAGGAGAAGGTACCCTGCCCCCCACACAGTGCAGTGCTTGTTCTAAAGCCCTTTTCATTTCTCTGCATGTTTTGTCCACCTCAAGCCTATATGCTGAGGTGCTGAGTGTGTTGAGGGTGTCTAGTGCTGGGTGGAGCACAGCGAGCAAGGACCTGAGGACACCTCATGTATGTGGAAGAAATTTGCATAAAGCAATGCATTGTACTGCACACTGATTCATTTGCTCTGTGGTGTGACATCGACCTGGTGCTGGCTGTCTCTGCCACTGTGCAGTCAGATGCCCCAAGCTCCTCTGCTCTGTCCATTTTCAAATGTGCATTTGACCCCTCCCCCTTCCAGGTGGCACACTCCTTAAGAGCTGGGACCTCATCTAATGGTGGCCAGTACTGATGACCATATCTCATAGCACCTTGGATAAATGAAAGCCTGACTTCAAATATTTCACGAAGGTAAAATCCTTTGTAATAACATCAAATGGCCAAGAAATGTGGTTTGAATATGCTTGGTCCAGGAAGTGGCACTATTAGGAGGTATGGCCTTGTTGGAGTGGGTGTGGCCTTGTTGGATGAAGTGTGTCACTGTGGAGGTGGGACTTTGAAGTCCGATAGTGCCCAAGCTCCACCCAGTGTGGAAGAGCCTCCTTCTGACTGCCTTCAGATCAAGATATACAATTCTCAGCTCCTCCAGCACCCAGACACTGCTATGCTCTTGCCATGATGATAATGGACTGAACCTCTGGAACTGTAAGCCAGCCCCCTAATTAAATGTTTGTTTTTATAAGAGTTGCCTGGGTCCTGGTGTCTCTTCACAGCAATGAAACCCTGACTAAGACAGTGAGTGACAGAATACACAGCCAAGAATAAGCACACCAGCAGAGTGATAAAGGTCCCACAGGATTAGAAAATTCACTCTACAAAAAGCAGAAAAGAGGACAAGGGAGAGGATGAAGAGGAGAAGGAGGATAAATAAATTGTTCAAAATCCTACTTGACAGAGATAACCAGTACTAACACTTTGTATTCCTTCTCTTTTAAGTTTTCCCTTGGCTGTTTTCTTCAGAAGGTGTATGTGTGTGTGTCTGTGTGTGAATATATCAACACAGTTGAGGTTTGTGTTAGTTACTTCTCTCTTGATGTAATAAAACATTATGACTAAGGCAGCTAATAGAAAAGTTTATTTGGGTTTACAGTTCCAGGTGTCTGAGTTCATGGTGGTGGAGCCAAGGCAGCGAACATCTGGAGCAGAAGCCGAGGGTTTACATCTTAATCACAAGCCCAAGTAGAGAGAGGGAAGTTGAAATGAAGAGTTAAGAGTCTTTAACTCTTAAATTAAGCTCATCTCCAGTGAGATACTTCCTCTAACAAGGCCACCTCCTCAGCATCCTCAGACCACACCACCAGCTTAATGGGACTGTAGGGGGAGGGAGACATATGGAGGGGGAATGATCATGTTTCATGTGAAAACATGTCCTGACATAGCACAGTACAGTCTACTCTGAATATACACAAAAAATTAAAACCTCAATGCTTGTTTTTACTTTGGTATATTGTTTTCCAACTTGGTTGCTTCTGCTTCTTCACTCAATGCTGTGAGAAATTTTGGGATGGGCCTTTTGCACCTATATAAGGCTTCAAAACATCTCTATATCTGTTATTGTTACATGTACTAAAGATTAAAAAGAAACAAAGTCATGACATCAGTGGGGTGAGTCGGCCTCCTGGAAACCGAGGATTTAGACGGTTTTGTGTTGGTTACTCTTCTCGTTGGTGAGACAAACACCTGACAATGAGGAAGGAAGGGCTCACCTTGTACCTCGAGGGGGAATTTCCATCTCGATGGGAAAATCATCAGTAAGAACATTTGGTCTCATTGCATCCAGTCTCAGGATGCAGAGAGACAAACAGCAGCTGAGTTTGTGCTCACTTCCCTGACAGATATAACCAAGACAGGAATCTTGCTGGATATGTGCCCTGACACAATACAGGGGGTCTCTTGTGGGGGGCGGGAGGGGCAGTGACTTGCTAATGTGCCTCAAACACTCACGCTGAGTGTTCCTTGCACATTTTTCAAAAGCAACATAAAATGCTTTAGGTAATTCTGTTTTAACATAATGTCTTAGGGTTTCTATTGCTGTGAAGAGACACCATGACCATGGCAACTCTTATAAAAATAACTTAAAAAAAAATCAATTGGGGCAGGCTTATAGTTTCAGAGTTTTAGTTTATTGTCATGGCTAGAAACAAAGCAGTATGCAGGCCGACATGGCGTTGGAGAAGGAGCTGAGTCTTTTATATCTTGATACCCAGGTAACAGAAGTAGACTGTTTACCAACCACACCGAGTGTAGCTTGAGCATAGAGGACCTTAAAGCCTGCCCCAACAATGATAGGATTTGTATCCTCCAACAAGGCCACACCTACCGCAGCAAGGCCACACCCACTCTAACAACGCCACACCCACTCCAACAATGACACACTCAGTCCAACAAGGCCACACCTACCGCAACAAGGCCACACCTACTGTAACAAGGCCACACCTACTGTAACAAGGCCACACCTATGGCAACAAGGCCACACCTCCTAATAGCACTACTCCCTATGGCCAAGCATTCACAGATGAATCTACGGGGACCATTCTTACTAAATCCATCACACACAGGATTTTGGAAAACAAAAGTCTTTCAGTAAAGCAAGTTGGAGTGAACATTAAGCAGTTGCAAAGAATCACAGTGTGTTTATTTCCACAGCCTATCGTGTGCAATATTTTAAGTATAGGCTTTGGAGAGTACACATAGTGTGGCTACGCATGTGACCTTACTTGCAGAAAAATGCTTGATGAAAAACGCATACATGCATGACTAAGGGCTTCCTTGAAAGTACAAAAATGCTAGCTACAAACAGGTTCATTGAGTTTTTAGTGGGCTTTTTTTTTTTTATTTAAAAAATTTGTGCAATATATTCTTATTATTTTCTTTCCCCTCCCCCAATTCCCCCCAGGAGTTTTACTTATTCTAGTCCTGTCTCTGGCTTTTTCTCTTTTAGATTTTTCTATTAAAAATAAGAAGTCTAGCCAGGTTTAGTGGCACACACCTTTAATCCCAGCACTCAGGAGGCAGAGGCAGATGGATCTCTATGAGTTCAATATCAGCCTGGTCTACTAGTGAGTTCTAGGCTAGCCAATCCTGTCTCAAAACAGAACAAAGCAAAACAGAAATCTGGACATTTTTACAATAAACAGGTACCATTTTTATCAGAGCCATAAAAGTACCTTCAATAGAAAATAAGAGTATTCTCTGCCCATGATTCCTGTAAATCTAATTACTGAGGAACTTCATCCTTCAGCAGTCTAGAATCAGAAAAGCCTGTTGACTATCTCAGCAGCCACCGCGCCAAGCAGCCTCGTTTCTGTGGCTCATCTCTCCAAGAATCTCCATGCACAACTGTACCAAGCAATGCCACTTGCGTTTAGAGCCTGGTTCTGGAGCTTACTCAAGCAGGGTATAGCCCAAGCAAGTTCCTCAGCCTCACCGTGCTTAACTGTGCCTTCCTTCTTCACCATTAATTGAGGCGAAAAGCACAGCGTTCCTTAAAAGCTCAGAAGCGAGGTTTAAAAGGAAGCATCAGGACTCTCAGATCTGACACTAGCTGCTGACTCAGCTCCTGCAGTCAGATGGAAGCCTGTGGGGATGTGGCCTTAAGCTCCACCCACCTCTGTTTTCTGCTGTGGCCGCCCACCGGTTGGTCCTGCCTAGCCTCTGAAGGGTTGGAGAAACTGGAAAAGGAAGTTCGCTGTTCACCAGATAGGCAAAGCAGAAGAGTGGAAGAGCCGGAATAAACCTTGAGCACAGGAAGATGAGCTATTCAGAGGTAATTGCAGTACTGTAAACCTTGTGTTTCTTTTATGGTGAGTCGCACTGCAACACCACCCGTTTTCAGAGGTGTTTCACCTGTGTTTTCCCAGCATTTCTGGTATCCTTACTATGCACGTAGTTCCTAGGAGACACGCCCCCCCCCCATGAACCTCATTTCCCCTCAGACGCTCCTCTGCTGGTAAGATCATCTTTCTAAACCAACTCTCATCACAAAGGAATAGTGCTAGTCTCTGTCCAACCTCATTATCTCCTGTTCAGGTTTCTCACTCACACTCAAAATCTAGCTAACCAGTCCTGTTCTGGCCTACGGATCTGGCTCCTCCGTTTGCACCATGTCTTTGAAACCTTGAACATGCACCTCCATGCCTTGGTAGTAATTGCTAGCTATAGGCAACATCAGCAGTAACCGCTACTGCTGTGGTTTTATTTTTGCATTTTTCTCTGTGCAACAAAACAGCGTTTATAAGTGTTAGACTCAAGGTCACAGAGATCCAGGTTTAAATACTGACAGTGTGTGGCTCCCCCCACCTCCCGTTGTATTTCTAACCTATGGATTTGTATTCACTAAATTTATATACATGTTTCTTTTGTGATATAGGAAGTTGGACGTAGGACCTTGGGCATGCTGACTGTGCAATATCTCCATCCCATCTGTTGATTTTTTTTTTTTTTTTTTTTTTTTTTTTTTTTTTTTTTTGGTTGGGAAGATCATAATGCCAGCCAGTCAGTTAGGATTGGGGGGAGAGGAGATAATGCATGTAAGAACTTAGGAAAATACCCTGAGCACTGAAAAGTTCCAACAACCATGGTGGACTGAATGAGAATTGTCCGTCAGGGGTCCATGTATCAGAACACTCGGTAACACCGTACGGGGAGCTTATGGAATGTTAAGTAATAGGGCCTTGATGGAGGAAGTATGTCAGTTGATGGGACTTGGTTTATAGTCTCACTCCTGTTCTATCCCTTCCCCCTCCACTTCCTGTGTGCATTTGAAATAAGACCACCTGTGCTTCTGAGGCCAACATGATGAACAGTGAGCCAAAAGCCTTCGTGTGTGTGTGTGTGTGTGTGTGTGTGTGTGTGTGTGTGTGCTTCTGAATGTCCCAGTGGAGACCAGAAGTCAACGTATTCTTCCCTAATTAGTCCACAGCTTATCTTTGAAACAGGATTTCTCACTGAATCTAGAAAACTGCCTATCTCTGCCCCGCAACACTGGAGTGGTGCGTGTGCACCAGTGTGCCGGGCTGTCCTCTGGTACTGGGGATCTGAACAAGTCTACATGTTAGTGTGGCAGCTCTCTGCTCTTGGCTGTCACAGCCCACAGGTAGAACTTCAACCTATAGCTCCATCTCCTTCACACACATCACAGGTAACTCCCCATGGCTCTTTGTTTTTCTTGCTTTACGTGTACTTCCTTGTCTTACAACACGAATGCTTGTTTTCTCCTAGCTATATTTGTCCGTTCTTCTCTTGAAAGGTCGGTAAACTTAGAGAAGTCTACCCTCTTTTCTAGAGTAAACTATTTTTACTTCTTTTATGTATTTTTTTCTTCTCTTACATTTTCACACTTAACTTTAAAATGTTTAATCCATTCCGACTTCTCCTTACCTTGGCCAGCATCAACACCACTTGACTTCTAAATCAGACCTTAAATGTCTTCCTATACAAAGGACATCTTCTGTTGGAGAATGTGTTAGTCAGGGTCTTCTAGAGGAACAAAACTGATAGAATATTCACTTTTACATATATATTATGTATTTTATCAGAGTGACTTTATTAAATTTATCAGGCTGGCTTCGAGAGTATGGCCCAACAATGGCTGTCTACCAGTGGAGACTCCAAGAATCTAGCAATCTAGAATCAATCTAGTTGCTCAGGCCACAAGGCTGGATGCCTCAGCTGGCCTTCGGCGTACACTGGGATCCTGAGAAAGCAGGCTCTACTGCCAGAGAAGGAACAGATTTGCCAGCAAGAGGGAGAACAAGCAAGCAAAGAGAAAATGCCTCTTCCATGTCCTTCATATAGGCTGCCACCAGAAAGTGTGGCCCAGACTAAAGATGAATCGTCCCACTTCAAGTGATTTTATTTAGAAAAAATCTCTTTCACATATATCCAGACACTTGGCTTTTAGAAAATTCCAGATGTAGTCAAATTGACTACCAGGAAGAGCCATCATAAGGAAGTTGGTCCATTTACTGTTTTATTACATCTGGGAACATCACATGAATTCCTCAGAGGCAAGCCCCAAATGTAAAATAGGGAAGCCGGTTCAAACCGCCTCATAAGCAAAGTATCTGGCTGCTTTCCATCAGAGATATGAGACACTCGATTCAGATGAGGCCGGAAAGATGAAATCCCGGCTTCTTTCACGTGCTCTCTCAAGCAGGCTATTGTGGAGGAGGGCAGTGGTAGTCGAGGAAAAAGCATGCTAAAAATTTGTTTTCATCGGAACACCTTTCTAGAGCTTTATTCATTCCAGCCTCCTTTAAGCATTTTAAATAATGTCCAATGGAGTGTTTCAGGCACTATTTCAAAACCGATTATGTTTCCTGTCCTTGAGGACAATGCATTGCTTCAATAGGCAAGGCTGTGATTTTAAAGCTCACCAATTCCATTCTTCCTCTCCTTTACTCTTTGCCTAAACATTGTGGCTGAAACCATTAGTCACAAAATGAAGCAATTAACATATCTCTAAATACACTTTAGGACAAACACAGTGGCTCCAAGGCCAGAGACTCTCTATTCCGGCACTTGCAGACTTGTCCACATAGCAGATTGTCAGCCACTGATTGCTAAATAAATTAGTGAGTGTTCCCCGGGGCCCGGGGAAGGAGGAATAGTTATCAATTTCATAAAAAATGGGGAGGGGGAGATGCTATGAAATTTTATAGGGAAACCAACGTTTTTAAAATCACAACTCTGATCAGTTTTTGTTTGTTTGCTTAGCGTATAGATAATTTTCCACTGTGTGTCCCACAGAATGTTAGCTCTATAAAATGGAAAGCAAAAAAATTCTTGAAAGTGAACCACTGAATATTCTCTCCTACTTTTGGAGATTCGTGATGAACATTTGCACATGGAAGCCCTTGTTTAGGGGCTGGGGAAATGGCTTGGGGGTAAAGATGCCAAACCTGACAACTTGGGTTAAGTCCCCAAGATCTGGTAAGTGCAGAAGAAAATTGACTCCCACAAGTTGTACTGTGACCTCCACATTCACATCATGGTGTGCTCTTGTACACACGCACGTGCGTGCACACACACATGTGCACACACACACACACACACACACACACACGCACACACACACACACACACACCATAATAAAAAAGTAAGGTCCCTGTTCATTTCTGCAGCCTGAAAACATGTTTTATATTAATTAACTCCAAAGGGTAGAAATGAGGTTTTTTAATATTTTTCCTATTATGTATATATGTGTCTGCTTGCATGTGGCTTTGTACATATGTGTGCAGTTCAGTGGCTGAGGAAGCCAGAAGAGGATATCAGAGTTACAAGTAGTTGCAAACCATCCCATGTGGGTGCTGAGAATTAAACCAGGCCCTTACAGAGCCTTCTCTCCAGCCCCCAGAATTAAGTTCTATTGTGATTACTCACAATGGGAGCCTTGGGGCCTCACAGAGGAGACTTGAATATCTATTGGCTAGAGGAAAGAATAGATTAGTTATCGCTGCATAAAACGTGTAACTTTAAAATAGCAAACATTATCTTACAGGTAATAAGCATGGAGTAGTCAGAACCTCTCCAGAATCCCATGGGCTTCGAAACAAGAGGGTTGGCTGAACTGTAGAATCTTCAAATTTCAGGAGATCCGCTTGAGAGACCGCTCAGAGAGCCGTTGGCGGGAGGCTTTGGTGCCTTGTTATAAAGACCATTTCCAGGCTGACGACAAGTTCATAGCAGCAGAAAAATTAAGACACAGTTCTTGTGGTGATGCATGTTTATTGAGAAAACAAATGTCTAAGTGCCTGGTAGGACCCCTTAAAGAGGTCAGAGGTCAGCCCTTGTAGGTGAGTTCAGGTATGTGGCTTCGTGGTGTGGACAGGTCAGCCTTTTTAGAATACAACACTTTGGCATCAACTGTTTATGGGCAGCGCAGAAATCAAGTGGGAAGGAAGAGGAAGAGTTTGGTCACCTGTGTGGCCTCCTGGCTGATTAGCATGAGTCCTCTTTCATGTGCTTCTTTGTAAATCTCTGACAATGAACAAAATGTGGCCAATGGAATAGTTACTCTAAGATTCCCAATCTTGAATGGGTGAAATGAAACACTGATCCAGTGAGCAGATATTCAGGGTGAAGGTGGTACTGCAGACTTGGAGACACCAAAAAGGACCACACACTTCTCTTTTGGGGTGCTCAGTAGAACTGGATGCCCCAGCACCCTAGGAGATCAGGCATGGTCGAGTGGCATACGTAGCCTGGTGTCTTTCTTTCTTCCAACTTCTGGGGTTAAGGAGCATCAAACTAAGTTGGAGCTTGGGGACTTTAACAACGCTGAGGACAGGACAAATAAATAGAGACACAAGGAGAATAGAAAGCCAACCTCTATCATCCAAGACATTGCAATGCAGAGGCTGTTTGCCACTGCAGAATAATGTAATGTATACAGTTCTGCAGTGAACAGCAACACTCAGTGCCCAGAGTGGAGACTGGGTACAAAAGTGTGAAGGCAGAGGTGGCAGCTTATGTCAGGAATGGCTTTGGCTGTGTGTTTGCTGGGTCACCTGTCTTGGTTCCTGTGATGGTTTGTATATGCTTGGGCTAGGGAGTGGCACTATTAGAAGGTGTGGCCTTGTTGCAACTTGTGTTGCAGTGGACATGGTCTATAGTACCCTAGTCCTAGTTGCCCGAAAGCCAGTCTTTTACTAGCAGCCTTCAGATTGAAGATGTAGAACTCAGAGCTCTGCCTGCACTATGTCTGCCTGAACTCTGCCATGTTCCCACCTTGATGATAATAGACTGAACCTCTGAACCTGTAAGCCAGCCCCAATTAAATGTTGTCCTTATAAGAGTTGTCTTGGTCATGGTGTCTGTTCACAGCACTACAACCCTAACTGAGACAGTTCCTATGTTACAAAGTTGGCTGTAGCTCTATCCCACCAGTATGTCCCTTCTTGCTGAAGTCACACAGTTAGGATTCTTATGCTTATGACCCAGAACTCTTCTAATATTAAGTCTGTTTCATCCAACGGGAATCTATTGATCCCAGCATGCTCATTATTCCCCTACCCACAGGCGGTGCAGTCATGTTTAATATTAGAACTCAATAATGAATAAGAGATACTCCTAATCTCAAGTAATTTGCAATCTCATTAGACAAATGATATGCATACAAATGAAGCTGGTACTGAAAATGAAAACAAACAGGCACATGCGTGCTCTTCACCTAGCAGCTTTCAGGAGAAAAAAAAAATTCCAGAAAAAAGCATGGGGTATACATTTCAATTTCTTCGTGCTTCCCTTCCCTTCCCCAAAGCAAAGTCTTGATTTGAATGATACTTTCTCAACCCAGAACTAAATACCAGTGCCTGGAACACAGTAAGCACTAGGTATTGACTTGTCAAATTACTAAAGGCATGAATGTGATCAAGGACACATAGGCATTGGAGTCAGTGACCAAGAATTTGCATCTTGCTCTACCAATTTTTAGCTCCTTGAAGTTTCTTAATTCAGCCGATGGAGGCCACAGCATGGCCACCATCCACATTGACACAGGAAGCACCGGAGGAAGTGAATAGATGCTGTGTGGCCCAGCTACAGGAAACATGCAACCAATAGAGCATAGAGCTACCTGGTGTACACTAGCTCTCCAGAGTCCACTTCATCTTATCTATTGTTCCCAATAGAAACCATTGTCTGGCATTTCCAAGCGGTTGCATACACTGCTAGGGGCTGAGAGTAAATCACGAGGTGCACGAGCCTTGTGAGAAGCAAAGCTTGGGGAGCTGAGTCTGAATTGCACAAGTCTGGCCTGGCCATTGCTAAAGCCTAGCAGTGTGGTCCTTTGTGCTTCTCCATACTCTCAAGAGTTCCCCGAGTCCACCTCTACACTTCTTCTAGAGAACAAAACCAGAGAGAGGCTCAGTGTGGCTGATGCTGCAACTCAGATGCCTGGGGTCCATTTCTTTCTTTCTCTACTGATAGATTTTGAGTTTCTGAGCCAACCAACCGGACCCACCAGAGCTCCCAGGGACTAAACTACCAACCAAAGAACACACATAGAGTGACCCATGACTCCAGATGCATATGTAGCAGAGGATGGATGGCCTTCAGACACCAGTGGGAAGAGAGTCCCTTGGTCCTGGGATGGCTGGATGCCCCAGTGTAGGGGAATGCCAGGGCAGGGAGGTGGAGTGGGTGGATGGGTTTGTGGGTGGGTAGGTGGGGGAGCACCTTTATAGAAGCAGGGGGAGAGAGGATGGGATAGGGGGTTTTTGGAGGAAAAACCAGGAAAGGGAATAACATTTGAAATGTAAATAAATGAAATATCCAAAAAAAAAGAAGTGGAACATCATGTTACTACTCTAAGACTTTCCTAATGTCTCTGGGGAACCAGGTGACCATGTGACTCACTTCTGGCTAAAGGGGTGCAGACATGTGCCGGACATGAGCAAAGAATGCTTCTATAGCCATGTATGCAGGACCTCTATTTTCTCAGACACCACCTTGTTCTAAGAGTTCCTAGAACACAATAGGAAGGCCAGAGGTGAAGTGAACCTCGTGCGCTTGCAGTAACTCCTTGGGGAGAAAGGAAAACATTGATTGGAAAGCTGAAGGAGCCAGGAGCCTGCTGGGAAGTCACCACACTGGTCCCCCAAAAGCCACTATTGAATTTTCAGTTGTATGGGAAATTCTAAACATTTTGTACAATAGTGGTCTAATCAGCATTTGCTCAGATTCTCTTGTGAGCAAGGCTCGGTTCCCCGCGGCGAGGATATGGCAGGGAACAACAAAAGGCAAGTAAATTACTTTGGAGGTAGAAGAACAAAACTAAGATAGTGAATGTGCTTTGCATCACTGAAAAGGAGAGGAGAGGCGTGAGGTGTACGGAGGACTGGAGCTGTCAAAGACGGTGGGATGGGATGTAAATGGAGGGATCAGGAACAGCTCCAATGAAAGAGTAAGGGATCAAGGCGCCCCGGAAAGATAGCGCCAGCTGAGGACCAGCCAGTGTGCAGGCCAAGTGGAAGAATGTGCAATGAGGTAGAGGAACAGGGAAGAGTCTCAGGTGATGTAGCAAAGGAAGGATGAGACAGGGTGAGAGCAAGGAGGGAGGCAGAGAGGACTGTGTTAAGCAGGGACCAACAAACTTCTTCTATAATAAACAACAAACGACCCTGGGCTGCAATGGCTGCCCAGACAGCTAGAGAGGAGACCTAGGTCATGTATGTACAAACGAGTATGACTGTGCGCCCAGACCTTATTTACAAAGCAGGTTGGCAGACAGGGTGACTTGGTTGGAGGGCTGTATCTTGCAGGTCTGCTAAAGTTTGGGTATTGAGCCCCGGTGTGCCAGTGTTGGATGGTTGCGTGGATCCCTTAAGAATCTTAGTGCAAGGTCATTCCCAGACGACACTGCCCTTGGGAGAAACGAATGTAGTTCTAGTGGATACTGCCCCATACTCATGAGAAAATACTCATGACAAAGAAGCGAGCCAGCCCCTCCCCATCCTGCTGGCTTCCTGGCTGATTGCTCTGTGTGTGTACAGTCTACATGTTCTACAGCCCAAAAGGACTTCACTAGAACCAGTGCCGGGCTCTTTGGGTTTTCTACTTAAGCTAAATAGCCCCTTTTCCTTCTAAGTTACCCAGAATCAGGCATTTTTTGTCATGCCAACAGAAAATGGGCTAAGACAAAATGTCTTTAAAAGGTCAGTATAAAGACTTGTCCATTTCCCTGGAGTAACTGGCCGGCCTTTGGAGGACTTTTCACATAGTGATGCAATAGCACATATTAAGAGGATGACTGTGGGTGTATGGAAGGGAATGGAAAATAAAGAGAGTGAGGGAGCAGTGGAAACAACTGGGGAGGAGGTTGGGGATCACAGCACTATACGAGCTCACACCATACAAACGATATCTCACTGGCTTCCAACAGTTAATGACACTGCTACTCAAATAATCTACTCAGTTCACCACAGCTCACAAATGGTTAATGTTAACTACCTCCCTTCCAATCCAAGAGGACCCTGAGCACTCAGCAACCTGATTTACCCAGCAGAACATAAAGAACATGAGCACAGCATCCAATTGCAAGCGAGGCAGGGCTGGGGCAAGGGGATTTTCAAATAAGCAATGAGTAGTTGATTAAATTGGAACCAATACAAGATACCAACACACACACACACACACACACACACACACACACACACACACACACACACCAGCCAAGACCCAAATCCAAGTAAATAACTGGGGGAATAAGGCCTGGATGGAGTCATTTCATTGGCTTCATCATAGGGCCGTCCATCACCAATGCTGAGATTTGGGTAAGAGTGGTGGTGTTAATTCGCTCCTTTCTACTGTGAAGACTTCAGGGACCTGGGGTGGGGTGGGGGTCCGGAAAGAGCTTTTATGGAGAACCATGTCTGTTATAGGGGTAGCCAAGGTGGAGATGCTTTGTGACCATCTGGTGGAGAGCTTCCCTGAGGAATGAGCTGAGAATAGAAGATGGACAGCCTCATTGTCTCATTTCAGTTACTGTTCGCAGCTCCCCACTGGAGGTACCGTCCATGGCCTTCGTTCTCCCTCGTCTGAAGAGAAAGGTCCTCCAGGTGGGTGGACCTTGAACCTGGCCGGGGATGAACTGGTGCTAATCATGAAGTTCCCACTCCCCTGTGTTGTGTCCACAAGGAGGAGGCACCCCACTGTTGTTTTGCAGGAAGTGCAGAAGTTTCTGCAGAGGGATACAGCCCCTGTGCTGGGCTCTAAGACTCATCACTGGTACATTACACAGTCTGCTTCTGGGCAGCCACTGAGCATTCAGAAAAAACTAACAATTCCAAAAACACAGGTGAGTAAGAATTTGCTCCTGGAAAGAAACAGTGAGGTCTACAAGAAGAAATGCACTCAGCTTTGGTCATGTGGTCCATGCACAAACCTGGAGAGGAAATATCTAGTCGTATCAAAACCCCTCTGGACTGGCCAGGCTGGGATCCCTGCAGCAAGCAAGAATGAGAACCTCACTGGGAACCAAATGCTGGCACCAAATCACAGGGCCTCTCAGTGCACACATGACACACTTTGGCCTGAGCTGACATAATATTTTAACCCCCAAACTGGTCTCTTTGTGACTGCCAGCTAATAATAGCCTACGACGTGCACTGATCACAGTGTACGGCAGGAGCTGACCTAGCACGCCATAGAGAATCCCATTTCATCCAGCAAGTTTGTGCTGGAATGATCAGCCCCCCCCCCAGTTACCAATGAGAAAATGGGGGCTTGGAAAAGTTGAGCAAATTGGTATCCATACCCAGCTATGAAATTATGAAACCAGTATTTTGAATCTAAAACCAACCCTTTTTTTTCCGGTATCATTTTCCACTTCTTCAAGGCTCTTGTAATTAACCCATTTTTTTTAAAAAAAAAAGCATAAATAATAAAAGGACAGGTAGCACTTGCAGTCTCTGTCTCAGTGATTTTACTCTGTTCCTGGAGCACAAAGCAGACAGTACGTGAGACAGAGAAGCTTTCCTCCAATAATACTGCACTTATAAAAACAGCCAGGCGGCTGAGGGTGTGACTCGCTTAGAAGAGTCCAGGCCCAGCACACATGAAGCCCAGAGTTGGCTCTCAAGCAACACATAAACCAGGTAGGATGCTGCACCAGTTTAATCCCGGCACTGGGGAACTGGAGGCAGGAGGAAAGGAAGGTTAAAGTCATCTTTGAACACACTGTGAATTTCAGGTTGTCCTAAGAGGCATGCAACCCTGTCTCAAAGTAGAACCAAACCAAATATAATAAAACAAAACAGAAAGTGAACGGGAGTCTGTTAACCCTCTGTTGACTCACTTGCTTCTTGCTCTTACTCTCCACCTTCCCAGTTGAATCTATCACATCTACTACCACAGGATCCACCCCGAATAAGATGCAGAGACCTAGGTGACCCCAGTTTCTTTGTGACAGCAATAAAGGCTCACCTACCAGAAGTCTACTGAAGCTTTACCTTTGTCAGTTCACTTTGACCAACTCCTTGTTGTAGAACCTTAGCATGAGTTATGTAGTGTTACCTATGTCTGCATGCAGATAGAGACGTGTGTGGTGATAGAGAGTGGGTGTGTGCATGCGTGCATGCGTGTGTGTGTGTGTGTGTGTGTGTGTGTGTGTGTATGTGTGTGTGTGTGTATGTGTGTGTGTATGTGTGTGTGTGTGTATGTGTATGTGTGTGTATGTGTGTGTGTGTGTATGTGTGTGTGTGTGTGTGTGCGTGTGTGTGTGTGTGTATGCGTGTGTGTGTGTGTGTGTGCATGTGCATGTGTGTGTGTGCATATGTGTGTGTGTGTGTGTGTGTGTGTGTGTGTGTGTGTAGTTATTGTTAACCTTGTAAACTTGATTGGCTCCACACACACATAAAAGTTTAGAAAAGGAATTGGTGAGGGAATTTTTAGAGACAATTAGATGATGAGTATTTTTTAAATAATCTAATCAATGGTTAAACTATCAATGGATTTAAATTGTAAATAGATTCTCAGGAAATGATAGCTCTGTGGAGGCTGGGGCATATCTTTGAAAGGCATTTCTTGGCCTTTACTTCTTCTACTGTGACTCCTCTTTACTTCCTGGTTTCCACAAGAAACTTCACTCCACCTTTCCTCTGTGGTATTTCTGCTTTACTACAGGCCTAAAAGCAATGGAGGCAGCCAACCATGGACCTTGTGGGACCTTTGGTGCTGAGAACCAAAACCTTTCCTCTCTTCAGTTATTCCTTTCATGTGTTTGTAATAGCAACGAAAGAAATAAAATCTTCATAACGAAATGATCTTATCAATATACAATACCTCTGCTTTTCCCCCATTCCAGATGGAACTAAAATTGGGGGGAGAGGGGCAAATTTTAGAGACTTAGCCAAACTTGAGTGTAGGAAGATTTCTAAATGGGGTCCTGTGAGGTACCTATGGATTCATAGTCAGTTTTATGTGGCTAAGCTGTGGCTTGTTGCCTTAGAGGAAGAGTAAAAAAGAGGAGGAGAAGAAAGCGGAGGAGAAGGAGGACGGGGAAGAGAGAGGATAAGGAGGAGGAGAAGGAGGAGAAGAAAGCGGAGGAGAAGGAGGAAGAGAAGGAGGAGGAGGCGAAGGAGGAGGAGGAGGACTCAGGGAAGGGAGAGGAGGACTTTAAATGAAGAGCTAGGACAGGGATGGAGAGCTTCTCAGGTAAAGGGAGGCGAATACGCCCAAGTCCTGAGACACAGCACTTTGGCAAGTGTAGGGAGCACAAAAAAAGCTGGGGAGGGTTTCAGGCTGAGCAGGAGGAGTTGTCTGGGACCAGTTAAGGCTTTGCAGTGGTGGTAAGTAGTTTAAATTTTATGCTGCCTGCCACTCACCATTTAAAAAAATTATTACTGGCACGTTATGTGTGCATATGGGTCTGTGTGTATGCCACAGTGTGCGCGTGAAAGGCAGAGGGCAACTTGGGGAAGGAGTTCTTCACCTACTAGAAGATCCAGGCATCAGCCCAGGTCTTCAGGCTCTCCTGGTAAATGCCTTTAGTCACCGAGCTAGCTTCCCAGCCCCCAAAGTATGGCTTTTTAATTGCATTGCAATGCAGCAGTAAACTGGTAAAAATGGGACAGCTTCCATTTGGCTGACTTCTTAGAATCAGAGCAGCTACCACCCTGGATCTCAGTCTTCTCCCAAATGTCCACACACACCCTTTGCCACAGCAGCTTTCATAGCACTAATGCCTTCCTGGAATCTGGGCTCCGCGCCTCTGTGCGAGCGCAGACTTGATGAAGCACTTGCTCTTTCCTCCTCATTTCACATCACCTCAAAGACCCTTTCCGCCCTGCTAGAAGAAAGGCACCCGCCAGAATGAAGAACAAGTCATCTCATTCAAGGTCACTGTGGCTCAGCCGATAGCCAGTGATGTCATCTGGGAGTGGGCCTGGCCGTATGAACAGAGCCTAGAAGCTGAAGTCCAGCTCACCACAACCATGTGAGTGAGCCCAGCTCAGCCCAGAATGGCTGAACCAGGCAGACTGGTGAGCTAGATACTTACAGTGATGTGTCATTGAGGTTTCGTGGATGGTTTATTACACAGCCTTACTGTACCAATGTAGGTGACTGATTCATGTCTTAATGTCAAACTGTTTCAATCTAAACTCTTCTAACCCCAAAGCTAAAGAGCTCAGGTTGCATTGTGGATGCATTAGTTCCTTCAGCATGAGTGCTACACCACCCAGAGTCTTGAAGACTGGTCTGCTGTTTATCATCTATGTTAATGCTTGATGTCTAGGTTGGGGTTACTATTGCTGTGATGAGCCACCATGACCAAAAGCAAGTTGGGGGGAAAAGGGTTTATTCCATCATCATCAAAAGCAGTGAAGGCAGGAACCGAAGCAGGGCAGGAACTTGGAAGCAGGAGCTCAAGCAGAGGTCATGGAGGGGTGCTGCTTACTGGCTTGGTCCCCAAGGCTTGCTCAGTCTGATTTTTTATAGAACCTAGGACCTTCAGCCCAGGGGTGCCCCCCATATATCACTAATTAGGAAAATGCCCTACAGGCTTGCCTGTAGCTCAACTTTGAAGACATTTTTTAAAATTGAGGTTTCCTCCTCTCAGATGACTTTAGCTTGTGTCAAGTTGGCATTAAACTAGTCAGCACATGTTGTGTTTTTTTTGTGTGTGTGTTTATTATCTATGTTAATACATTGTTGTGTGTGTGTGTGTGTGCACATATACATATGTGTGCATGTGCTCATAGTGTGCATGGGTACAGAAGCCACGGGTCTATGTCTAGTTAGGTGTCTTCCTTAGTCACTTCTCCACCTGAGATTTTGGGATAAGCTCACTCATCTGTGGCTCTCAACTTGGCTACACTGTCAGGCCACCAAGCATCATAGATCCATCTGTCTCTGCAGCCCTGAAGTGACAGCTGCTCACTGCTGTGCCCAGCCTTTTATGACAGTGTCGTGGAGAAAACTCGGGTTTTTGTTTTTAGGCAGCAAACCTTTTTGCCAAGTGAGGCACCTCCCCAGATGCCTCTATGTCAATACTCAAAAGCTATTTCCTCTCTGAACCCCAGCTCCTTTATTCACAGAAAGAGTTTAAAAATCATATCTACCCAGCCACAGCTGTTAGAAGTATCAAACCAGAAAACATGCTGTCAGTGTTAAACGTTCCCTGCAATGTGTATTGATAATCATCAGCCTTTGCATGTACTGAGAACACAGCACAACAGCAAAGGAAATTAAACCATCTCCCGACAGTGTGCCTTAGGGGACAAATAAAAGAACGGGCTTAGGGCCTTGCATTGACATCGAATTCCTGCTAGGAAGCCGGACAAGAATGGCAGCCTTTTACCTGGAACATAATGTTTTGGTTGTAAATCATTTTCAGGTGACTGATTGAAAAGGAAAACCAGAAGCTAAGAAACTGTCTGGTTAGTGTCACCCAAGGGCTAGAGGGCCAGCATCATCCATCAATACAAAGAAGCAGTGCCCACGGAGTGGCCTAACTGTCAGGACCCCTGGGCTATCTAGGCTGATCCAGCTGGACCCAGTTGAATCAAATTGATTCATGTCAGGTAAGGGTTATCTCTCCTCTTGTTTTCTGGGGTGGGAGGACTCTGCCTGGGCTTCCTCTCTTGGCTCTCAAAGCCCCAACTTTCCACCACATCCTCAGAATACAAATGTGCTGGGCCTTTACTCTTCCTCTCCTGGCCTCACTTCTCCCTGTTTCTCCACTCACAGTTCAGGAGCAGTGGCCTCCACCACGTTCCCTCTCTCTCCAGTAATCCCATTCCCATATATATCTGACAACCAGGTCAATCTTTAACAACCGTGATCCCGACGGACAAAAGCCAGGGAAGAGAAGGTTGCCGTGCTCTGTGTGGAAACGTGACACCAACTGACTTCCTGGATACAATAGGCCCAGATAAATATTGTAGGCTCCAGAAAACCAAAGAGTCCTATGATACACCTCACACTGGTCTCAGACTGATTCACAACAGTGGCTTTGTTATGCTGAGGAGCCCTGTTTCCAACATAGGAATGTCATTAGCAAAAAACATGGAAGAGCTTTCTGGAAATGGGAGCCTTCTTCTATAGGCATCAGTTTCTGAGGGTGCTCTCATTTTCCCCATAGCCTCCTGTACCAAATGATCACCCTGTTGGTCTTCTGGTATCTATTGGGGGAACTACACATGACAAACTAGAGTCCCATCCTCCAAAAATTGCATGTAGTTTTGGCAGCCAGCAAGGCCTTGGCTCAAGGAACTGAGCGTAGACAATGAAAGACCTAGCTGCTACCACTGAAACTTCAAATCATTCTCTGAATTTGTGTTTTCCCATCTATTCTGCTGGAGTGGCTAGCTAACAAGCCACCAAAGGATATTCCTGTATTCTTATCAGGTGCTGGGATTACCAGTGAGTACCACTATCTTAGTCAGGGTTTCTATTTCTGAAACATCATGACCAAGAAGTAAGTTGGGGAGGAAAGGGTTTATTCAGCTCACACTTCCATATCACTGTTCATCACCAAAGGAAGTTAGGACTGGAACCCAAGCAGGTCAGGAAGCAGGAGCTGATGCAGAGACCATGGAGGGATGTCACTTACTGGCTTGCTTCCCATGGCTTGCTCAGCCTGCTTTCTTATAGAACCCAGGTCTACCAGCCCAGGGTTGGCACCACCCACAATGGGCTGGACCCTCCCCACTTGGTCACTAGTTGAGAAAATGCTTTACAACTGGATCTCATCAAGGCATTTCATCAACTGGGGCTCCTTTCTTTGTGATTAACTCAAGCTTGTGTCAAGTTGACACAAAACCAGCCGGTACAACCACCAAACCTGGCTTCTTACAAAAGTCAGGTTTTCATGCTTACACACAAGTGCTTTACTGACTAAGCCCCTCTTCAGCCCTCTTTAGCATCGTTCTTACCAGACTTACTAATGTTCTTTAACTATGACTGTACTGAGCACCTCCACGAGAGGTTTTTGTGTGCTTGTGTGATTATCACAGCAGTCCTGACACGTGCATCATTTCAACAATTAGGATAAGTTAAGGTCTGTGACAAGACAACCCCAAGGTTCCAGTGACTTAACCCAATAAAAGATTGTTTCTTGTTTAAGTCACAAGGGCAAGCCATCTGGAAAAAGGAGGGAACTCTGTTCAGTGCAATTACGTAGGGGCTTTGAACCTGCCAACATTTTCTGGGATCTCAGGACTACTGTCTACAGGTGGCAAGTGAGGAAAAAGAGCGAAATCACCCATGGAAGATTTTTATCAACCAGGAATGAAAGAAACATCACTTCTGCTGAGTTCAGAGGACAAGTCAGCTGTGTGGTCATAAGTAACTGCAGGCACAGGCAGCTGCGTCCAGAGAAAGAGGAGAGCTCCACTTTGGCAAACTCTAGAACCTCTAAGTGGTTCTCTCTATGTTTGGATGGAGGGAGAGAAGTCCAATGAAGCCATGTCCCTTAATGTCACATCCTACTCGATGGGAGCTCTAGACCTCAGGCCTACTCTAGTCTGGCATTGAAGTCCACCTTTCTCCACTGTTCTAAAAAGTTCATCAACTCTTACCCAACCCCAACCTCACTTTGTAGCCTAGGCTAGCCTGGAAATGGGAATCATCCTGCCTCAGCGCCCTTAGTTCCTAAATTACAGATACGCAACACATTTTTTTCCCTACATTTCTCGGTCCATCTATCAATAGTGTGACATGCCCACTCAGATTTTTGTGTGGGGAATGCTTGTAAGCATAGTCCCACAGGAGTGCCTAAAGAGGTTCTCAATTCTGGAATCTTTAAACTTCTCTAAAGAGGCTCCCAGTGTTTGTTGTGAGAGAGGAAAAGACGGGAGCTGGCCACTGTAATGCATACCAGACCCGTCCATCAAAGTTCCCCAGGACACTCTTGGAAGTTATTCTGTAGTGTGCTTACATGTTACTTTTCCCATCCCTGGCTTAACATGCTGTTGGGTTTCATGCTTCCAGTGTCGATAAAGCCTTATTGTGGACGATGCATGTCCTAAACGTCTATCTGTGTATGTCGACAGATAAATCAGGTGCTTGTAAGGCCCACACAAATAAGGGAGGATAGTTATTCCAGGTTGGAAACCTCTGTGTTTGATTCCCTGAATCACTCCCTCTGTTCCAACCCAGTACTTCCCAGTAGACTCGGTTGTCCAAGCAGCACAGCATAACTGAGAACCTTCACAATTTAAGCATTGTTGCTAATTTAATTTCACTGACTCTAGCTCCAAGCCGGCAGTTGTCTTGTTCCTCAGAGACCTGCAGGCATGATGTTCTCCTGCCAACGGCAAAGGCACAAGAGGCAACGGAAATCATGACTCTTGAAGTCTGGAAGTCTTGAGGTCTCCCTCTGCCCAGAGTCTGCTGGCTAAAGTAGGTCACAAGGCCAAGCTCGGTCGCTACGGGATGATAGGACATGCTCTGCTCCTCGGAGGAGCAACTGAAAATTCATACATGTAAGGTGAAGACACAGATATGACGGGACATTTCTGAGCAACGCTGCAGTGTATCACGTGGCTGCACCTCCGTTATGCAGTGAGCAGACTGCTCTGCACATCACGGCTGTAAATGAGTGTCTTTCGGATGCATGTATAGGATATGCTGAGTCAATTCACCTCTCTAGGCTGAAAAGACAATCACTCGTAGGTAAGGGTGGACTAACGGAGCAGGGTAATATGTGGAGAGATTGCTTGTGTGTGCCCTTCTCTTTCCTCCAGGAGGGAAACTAGGTGGAGCTTATGTTCAACAAACAGAAATATCTAGCATCCTGGAGATGATCCAGCTTTTAGTCATGTCTCAGCCAGGGACAGGGAGGATCCCACCTCACAGAGAAGGTACAAATGCACATGTGCACAGACCCTACATAAATATCACACACACACACACACACACACACACACACACACACACCACAGAAATCACACACATATCAAACACATATATACTCCACACATGCTCACACATAGCACATACCACACACACAGCACACACCACACATTCCACACTCACCATGTATACACATACAGCACCACATAACCCCACACACCACACATACTACACAAAACATCCCCCCAAATACGCACATACACACACAGCACACATATCACGCACACACACAAACGTGACATACGCACATCTCACAGGGTTCTTGTCCTGACAACATGAAAGGGCTTCAGTATGGATGATGACTGCATTGTATGAGGCAGGAAGATCCTGCATGTTTTCTAGAAACAATCCTGGACCTTATGAATGCCCCCAGGACAGAGAGTTATGAACATGAAGGACCACCTCCAACTTAGTAGTAAAGACGACCACCACCCTTCATAAGCATCTCAGATCCTCGGACCTTAGGGCATAAGGGAGCCTCTAATAGAGTTAGACATTACATTTCTCACATTTCAGTGGAAATCAGAGTATAGTGTCATAATAGCTCTGATTTAGAAGAAATATTAAATCAGTGAATAGTCATTCGAATCTAATAAGCTGCACCAAAGTATAAGCTGGGAATTTTCAAGCTAAGGCTTTTTCATATAAAAATAATATTTAAATATGCGGAGGACATTTGTTACCATTTGTATGTGAAGTCTTTTAAGTGCAAAGCCCTGTACATTACACCAGGGGAGAGGTTTTTATAAGACAGGGGACCTTCCCCCCTCTTTTCCGGCATTGAGCGCTCTTTTGTAAAACCCACGCAATCTCAGATTGTGAAGTTGAATTAGAAATAATGTTTAAATTATGCAGGTTCCCAGCTGTGCTGTGATGTTTGCACACTTTCTAGGAAATGACTAATTATAATTAGTGCTTAAATACAAAAGAGGTGCGGTCCTTAAGTGGAGTAAGGGAATCCTGCTGGCTATTTCTATCCCATTACACTGGGGCTGCCGGCTGCAGGGGCTGAGGGAACGGCTGCTGCTGCCCACACTCCAGGTGAGAAGATGAATTTAGATGTTTGTAGGTCATGGGAGGACACCGGACACAGAACAAGCCCCAGCAGTAGGCATCCAGTTTCAGGAAGTCACCGTCAGAAACACAGTGAGGAGCAGCAGCTAGAACGGAGCCATCTCTAGACCTGAGCTGCCCAGTCTCTCTCTCTTTGCCTGTGGGAGGTCTTTTGCTTCTCCAAAGGCTTGGTTTCCTGAATTACAAAGAGCCAACCATGAATGTGTGGATGTCTAGCTCTCTCATATTTTTTTCCAAAACAATAGCCAGAATTTGTCTTGAAAATTTCATAAACGTATACAATGTATCTTGGTTGGATTCATCCCCGATTCCCTCCCTTCAGCTCCTACCACCTCCCTCCCAATTTTATGTCTTTTTAAAAAAATAACTCATTACGACCAGTCAGTGCTACCTACATATGTATGTGTATAGAGTCATCCCCGGGACCTGAGCAACCTGTCGACTTCAAATGTCCCTTCTCCAAAGAAGAAAGACTTCTCCCTCCGCAACCATCTGCTGTCATTTCTCCTCAGCTAGGAGCGGGCCACTGGGACTCCCTGCCCTGTACTGTGCTGGAATCTTTAATTTTCTTGATCTCAAGGAAGTTCTGTGGGGGTAGCCACGGGTATGGAGAATTCACCTACGTAACAGCCGTATCACGTTCAGAGACGGTTGTCTTCCCCACCTTCTGACTCCTAATTAGAAGTCCTTCTATCCCCTGTTACATTATGTTTCCTAACCCTAGAGAAGAGTACAATGAGTAGCAATACAGACACTCCATCATCTCATGAGTACTCAGAGCTGCTCATTGTCAGCCATCATTTTTTCCTTGATTATTCATTCACTTTACATCCTGATCTAACCCCTTCCTCTTCCCCCAGCTCCTCCCACAGCCCCTCCCCTTCCGGAACTCGCTCCCCTTTTTCTCTAAGAAGTGGGTATCAACCCACCCTAGTACTTAAGTGATACCCTGGGTATCAAGTCTCTGCAGGACTGGGTACATCCTCTCCCACTCAGCCACCATGTTTATGAGTGCTTAGGAGGTGTCAATCCTTGGGCTGAACCCTGTGATTTGGAAGGTATTGTAGAGAAACGAAACCTTCCCTTCCGTGCACCTTTGGTTCCTTTGGCTATTTTTATCATGTGGCTTCACCAACTGGCCACTCTTCACCATGACAGACAGGAGCCAGGTCTTGTTCCCCGTTAGCTAATGCACTCACGGTATCTCTCATTCTGTCTTGGACATAGCAAAACACCAGATAGATATTTAGAGAAACGAAGAGATGCTTTGACGTGTATCGACAGACAATGATTTAAATGCATTAGTGTTGCCTCGTCTGTACCATAACCTCGTTGGAAACATGAAGAGCCTGACATTTCTTCTGGCATTTACTAAGGTGCCCAGCAATTCTGTGCATGTAATTACTCCTGTGTTCTCATGAATAATTATTGAGCCCCTCCTACGAAGAAGGCACAAGGCTATAGAACTGAAAGGCATCCTGTCTCTTGGGACTGCCATGGGGAAAGATAATCAGATCGTTAATGAAGCATCAATCCTGTCGGTATGCAAACACGATAGCTGATCATTCTCCCCGCCCCCTCCTTACTCTCAGATCCTGGGACTACTCAGAGACCAGACACCCACTTCCTAGTGATTTCCATAAAATACTAGAGTCTGATACACTGTTTTGATCCTTTGGCTTCCTCATTATCAAGCAGCGGTCTGGTCATGTGACCCAGTCTGGCCAATAGGCTACAAGGGTCTACCAGTGGGTTTCTGGGAATTGTTTTCCACCCTGTTAAACGAGAACGCTACTATGCAGAAAGCAGTCCGGTTGCTCTGTTCTTAGTGCTTCGATGTGGTCGTGTGACACTAAGGGAACACATTGTTGAATTGGTGTTGAGCTGTATGTGTCCGGGCTGGTGTCTTAGAATCTTAAGAAGATTCCTTCCTTCCCTCGCAGTTTTGTTTCGTTTTGTCTTGTTTGCTTGTTCGTTTGAAGACAGGGTCTCACCATGTAGCCCTGAACAGTACTGGAATTATGTATACTAGGCTGGCCTCAAACTCACAGAGATCTGCCCACCTATGAGTGCTGAGATTAAAGGTGTGTGCCACCACGCTCAGCCTCCTCTGTGTCTTAAACCGCTGAGAAGACAGGTAATGAAGACAGGTGACAGGCAAGCTGTTGTCACGGGTGAATGCTCAGTGTGAGCCTATAGTCTCAGGGGTGGACCCAAGCTTTACTTAGGCAACTTTAGCACTAGTAATAGACAGCATCTGAAATGGCTAAGTGAGCACGGATACCGCGATGTATGGTGCCTGAGCATCTTGTACATTAAAAGAAGCATCAAGAACCAGCACAGACACACCCTCTCATCAGCCACTGCATGACTGACCTACACACAACACATGTTATCAGCCTCAGGTTTGCCTTGGTCCTCGAGACTCAGAAACCCCTGTGACTGAAGCTACCTTTAGGCAGGCATGCTGTTCACACTATGACCAAAACATCCTCACCAGTTTAAGCATCAGCAAGGAGAAGCAAAGGATGCTGGGAGGCAGCAAAGGGAAACTGGTTTTAACTTGGTGAGGGATGGAGAGTGCCTTTAAATTTATACCACTTTACCTGACCCAAAAGGATAGGAGAAAAATGCTTCAAAGACAGAGGGAGCAGCCTGTGTGGAGATCCAGAGGCATCAAAGAAAGGCTGGTGTGGCTGAAGTGGACTCTGTGGGGGTGGGAGGGTTAGTGAGATCTAATGCTGGGGAGAGGCAGCTATTGAATCCTAGCTTCATAGAGGGGATGCAGCAGTGGGCTTCTCGGAAACAATAGTGAGATGTTTGCAAATCAGAATGCCCCTTAAGGAGGGACCAGCATGAGGGAAGGGGAAGGAATGACCTAGGCATAGACAGACTGACAGACAACAGCAGATGGCCCTGAGGGAGTTCAGGATTTAGAAAAGCCCTTCAGAGCTGATGCAAGATAGGTCAAAATAGCAAGAACTCCGTTTCTCCACACAGAACCATTGTTGCATGTAGGGTCTCTGGGGGGAGGGGGGAGGGAGGAGGTACTGCTGCCAAGTTGTACCTTGAAACCCTGTTTTGAGCACTCTCTCTTGTTCCCTGTGGAACATATGTCTTTTGGGGGCAAAATTAGGGTTTTAACTTAAAATATTAGAATTGTTTAAAGGCAACACATATCATATAAAAAGCACATACTTTGGACCAAATATTTAAAAATCCCTAAACTTCTTTAGGACAGGAACTGAGCTTTGGCGAATGTGTAGTGACATCACAGAGGGAGGGAAGTAGGTGACTACAGTGAGACCAGAGTGGTGTGCCTGGCAGATTTGCACAGATACAAATGTAACAGCCTCTCCTCCCTCCCTCCCTTCCTCCCCCCTCTCTTCCTCCCTTCCCCCTCCTCTTTTCTTCCCTCCCCCCTTTCTTTATCTCTCCCTCCCTCGGCCCTCCCTCCCTCCCTCATAGGCTGACTATTGATCCTACCTTATGATTTATAAGAATAAAAGCAAGATCACAGTCTCAAGTCTTCCCATATTCTTCCTTACAAGCGCATCTCTTTCCTTTGTGATCTTTTCTTTAAGGAAGGGGGTGGTGTATTTTGCCAAAGGTAACCCAACGACTGCCTTCATCGTTCTCCATGCAACTTTTAACTCTTTGGACCAGGCATGGCTATGTTCTTAAGTCTGGATTAATGGACACCATGTTAAGCCTTGATGCATTGAAGGGTTAACCACATACGTATCTTCACCCCTGTGATAGGAATAAGCTGTCAGAAATGGAAGCCTGAGAGTGGAGACGCTTGGGCATAGGATTCTGGTCCCGTGAGAGGTGTCAAATGAGGACTTTGGGGTCACTGCAGTTTCTTCTACCAACAAAGTTGTTCTTTCATCTGAGAAGTCACTCCTTTAATGAAGGTTACCAGAAATGCCCCCTAAGCCAGCCTCGGAGGTCACCATGGCCACACAAGAAGTTTTGGTAGGCAGTCCAGTTTCTCTTGGTCATGATGATTAAGTCAGAAAGGATTATGTGATCTCAGATGAAATAAATCATCTCAGGCTTTTTGGTTTGTAAGTTTCTAAAAGAGGCCAAGGGCTAGGGAGATGGTTGGTAGTATTTGCTTCAAAAGCACAAGGATCTGACTTTAACACCTGAACCTGCAACACCTGAACTGTGTGTGGTAATATACGATTGTGATCCTGACGCTGGGAGGTGGAGACAGACAGGCGCTCTGGGGATTACCCACAAATCAACCTTGTCTACCGGGTAAACTGTGTCTACTGGGTAAATTTTAGGAAAATTAGAGACTCTGTCTCAGTAAGAAAGGAAGGTGAATTCTAAACAATGGCATTCTGTGTCATCTTCTGGATTCCATATGCACATGCATATATTATATATGTATGTAATGTGTGTGTATGTATGTAATATATGATGTCAGATTCTAGAATAGCAAAGGACAGTTTTAGACACTCACTCTTATGGTCATGTAAGAAACACATACTAAATGTCTGCTAGTCCGAGATGGTACGATAATAGTGAGTATAATTTGATGAGTTAGTCTTGGGATCCAGTCACAGTTTTACATCCCTGGGGTATGTGGCAATAAATTTTCTGATCCCAATTTCCTTGCCTCATCAAATATAATGTAAAATATCAATAGCAACTTGTGTAACGTAGCCTGTTTCAACAGCATCCAGTCTAACATGTTACAGACACTTAAAACACAGTTCAAAACGTATATAATACATAAAGGAAGATAAGGTATTCTTCAGGCCATTCAGCTATCTGAGGAATCAAATCACCCTCTGTCCAGATTTACTGAATTCCCTTGAAGAAATGGAGAATTTATACCTAGCTTACATAGTCAGATAGAGCAACCAATGAATGACAAAAAATAGTTTATTTTGGCTCATGGCTTTAGGGGCTTCAGCCCATAATTGGTTGGCCCCAGATATTTCCTCTGTAAAAATGTGTATTTATTTATTTAAAGTCAAAGCTTTGTTATATAGTCTGCCTGACTTAGTAACTGTGAGCCTCTTGCCTCATCGTCTTAGATGCTTTAATTACAAGGAGTGTACCCGCCATTCCTGACAGCCCTCAGTCCCTGCAGTGACATAATCACAATGGCCTAGAGGTTTCTTGTGGGCTCAACCTGTCAACATTTGCACAACCCACCAATAGCAAATCCAGGAGAGAGGAATTATTTACCTATGACCTTTGGGAGATGCTTAGGTTCCAAACTTGAGCACCATTCAATATCAAATAGAGCCAGGAAGGATTGTCATTAATTTAAATTTATTCAAGTAAAATATTACCAGTGCTCCAACACTCTTCTTCTAAGATGGCAAGGTTAAGTTCATATCAGCATGTTTTCTCTCATAACCAAACTGAAGACTGGTATGACAATTCTACAATGCTATCAAGCAAAGGTAGCAGATATTCCTAGCTGTGTGTGCTGGTTCTGGCCTTCACTTGGCAGCTAGATTCACTAACCTCTCCCAGGACCTCACCCCATATATCCTATCAAACACTTTGTTATAAATAAGATAGGTGTTATTTGTAAATTCAGTGATTAAATCCATAACTTTTCAAGTAATGATAGGAAAAGGGTAAAGAAACAAGACGTGATTTCTGCATTGAAGAACTCTAAGGCTGATAGAGTAAAAAGATCAAAACAAACTATTGTTAAATAGAGTCAGAGGATTATGACCTAGGACATGACAGTAACTCTGTCTAGACAAGTCAGAGACAGCTTCACAGAGGGAAGAACTTTTGGCGCTTGGCCTTGACAAGTGAGTAAATGTTAGTCAGCAGAGTTTATGTCATGCAGTGGCAATGAGAAATCCCCAAATCTAAAGGTATCAACACAAAAACTTCATCTCATCTCTACACAAAGCAGAATATAGACATACGTGGTTTGGAGGCCTTCCTTGTTGACTCAGAGGACCTGGCTCTTCCAGCCATTGTTTCTCCTGTCTCTTGAGACTTCAGCATCTTCTCTACACACTCTAAGTCCAGCTGACCTGGCCATAGCACTGTGTAAAATTGGAGAGTATGAAAGATCCTAAACCCCAAACAACACCATCTGCAAGTGTCCATCTCTGCTTGCATTCCATCGGTAAGTACCAATCACGTGGCCCAACCTTAATGCAATAGATGCCAGGAAGCAGGCACCACCCCTTTTCTTCCCCACAAGGGGGCAATTCTACAACATGTAAGGGCTACGCTGATGAGCCACCTCTACCTCTACACATGGTTACAAGGCAGAGGAAGGAAATAAAAATGCTTGAGGAAGAGGAAGGGGCTTTTGCAAAATCCTGAAAGTATGGTTTATATTGCAGTTACAAAGTGTATACCACTGTGATTAAATTTCATGTTATGGGGGAAGAGCAGGGGCTGGGGGAAGAGATAGGATGGATAGGGAAAGTCTTTGAAGGAACTTGAGTTTATCCTTATGAAATAAAATTTGTGTACTTCTGACACCTGGTGCCTGGTGTCAGAGACAGATAGTGTAGGAGGAACAGGAAGTGTAGGAGAAACAGGAAGTGTAGGAAGAACAGGAAGATGGAAGAAATAGGAAGTGTGAAAAGAGAGATAGATGGAAAAAGTCAGAGGCAGACATAATGGAAGCCTGCCATAGGGGAATGAAGAAAAACTGGGGGAAGGCTTTGAGAAATATGAAGGCAAATTTGTTGGATGCAGCAATCATGGGACAAAGCCATGGTGCACATGCTCCAGTCAAGTAGAATTTTGTTTTTCATCCTCTTTTATTTCCTACTCTGGTGATGTACAGGTGTAACTATAGAGAATCTACTTCACACGACTAAAGGCAACTGTCTAAATGCTACAAGGCTTTGTACATTGCCCAGTGGCCAGTGGCAGAGATGGACAGCGAGTGAAGAACAGGAAGTGTGGGAAGAGCAGGAAGTGTGGAAAGAACAGGAAGTGTGGGAAGAGCAGGAAGTATGGGAAGAGCAGGAAGTGTGGAAAGAACAGGAAGTGTGGGAAGAGCAGGAAGTGTGGAAAAACAGGAAGTGTAGAAAAACAGGAAGTATGAAAAGAACAGGAAGTGTAGAAGGACAGGAAATGTGGAAAGAACAGAAGAAAGTATTTAAGTCAGACAGAGGACAAAAGAAACCACCTGCTAGAGCCCCTCTCAGGCAGCCAGGCCAACTGACATCCTCTCTTGCACCATAGTGTTTCCTGTCAGTAATTTCCACAAGTCAGCTCTCTGCTTTCGTTTCTCACGGTTCAGTTTTAGACACCAGAGTCCTCAGGACTCAGAAAGCTGAACACGATGAATGGATGCATACCCACATCCCTCAGCTTTCATGCTAGGCTTGTCTGAACTGAAGTTCAGGCTGCAGTACCACGAGTTCTCTAGGTCACTGGTGTCACGTGAGCACCTGCCTGCGGTATATGCTTTCCTTAATTTATTTCTTAAAGAAGAGTTATTTTTATTCATGTGTCTCTGTGTGTGGAGTTGGGCATGGAAGTGCAAAAGCCACAGAAATGTGAAGAAGGTGGAATTTTATTTGCAGGAGATTGTGAGCTGCCAAACATGAGAGCTAAGAACTAAACTCAGGTGCTTTACAAGAGTAGCATGTGCTCTTAACTGCTGAGCCATCTCTCCAGCCCTAATTCATCTTTGAGATGAAAGCCTACTCAAAGGTTATTTATGTTAAAACAGCCACATCTTACTTTTCAATCTAAAATCACATTAGTCATTTAAAAAGTGCAATATCATTATAAATAAAAAACAAACAAACCAGTTGAATCTTCTGTATGGCCTACTTAGTGTTTCTAAACTAAAAACACAAATTACTAATGCTACTGAATGAATACATAGAACGTACAGATTTTGTGTGTGCTGATAATGTCACATTTATTCGGTAGTTGCTTTTCTCACCACTGTGATAAAATACTCAATAGAAGCAATTTATGGAAGGACAGGTTTGTCTTGGCTCATCCTCTGGGGAGAGAACACACCACATTAGGGAGAGCCTGGCATAATGCACAACCATGTGTAGCTGCTATGTCACACATCTTAGCAGATCAAGAAACACAACTTGGACTCAAACAAGAGCAGGGTATAAACTTCAAGGTCCACCCTTAGAGACCTATTTCTTCCATCCATCTAGACTCCAATCTGAAAGGTTTCATAACCTCCCAAATACAGCTTTATCTAGAGCTCAAGTGCTTAAACAGGTGGGTTTGTGTGTGTGTGTGTGTGTGTGTGTGTGTGTGTGTGTGTGTGTGTATGTGTATATGGGGGGTGGTGTTCACATTCAAACCATAACATTACTCATTCTTAAATGCTGTATGGACAAGAAAACATGCAGATCCATGCCAAAATAAAAGTCTGGGCCATCCTTGGTGTCTCTATTAACTTCCAGTCATTTGTAAAGCACACATTTGTGCTGAATCTACAGCTCTGTGCTGACTTCTCTTCGTCCGAGCATTATGAAGGTGCATTTGTAAAGGCTGGCAGGACCTATCTCAGCCCACAGTTTTCTGTCTTTATCAAATAATAGACAACTTAATTTTGATCCTTTACCTGGCTTCTACAAATTTTTGGTGAGCCTGCCTGATCTGACATCAGACATACAAAATTCTGCTCTTACACAAATTCTAAACCCCAAGCTGTGAATGCCTACACGTCCATACATTTTTTTTTTTACAAAAGAATAGAAATATATAAAAAGAAAAATCTGTGACCTATTCATCAAAATTAATCTTTTAGCTTTGTTTCTAGACTTGGTAAATTTGTTTCTAGACTGTCCAGGGTACAAATGTGTCCTGTGGGCTTGGGCATCCAATCATTCTCTCATGGTTTGCATGGCAGCAAGATGGACATCTTAACAGATGAACATCTGGACCCAGCTTGACGTCATTCTTCAAGTTGACCCTTAGAAGCACAACTGTAGGACCAACGTGTATCCACTTTTCAAAGGATTCTGGCACCTACTGCCAAATTGTCCTTCATAAACTAATTTTTCTTAACATTCTGTTCCTCTTGTTAATTTGTTTATCCAAGAATTTTCAGGAAATATTTTCCTGTGGCTGAATGATGCTGGGATGCACCACCGCTTACAACCCTTCTTTTAATGTGTGCTTCCTACCAAACCCTAGAAGCATCTTTTCTGCCATTCCCAGGATTCTGTTAATTTCTCCTTGGGGTTTTTGTTTATGCTCTTCTGGGTCCCTGAGAGCTCTGAGGTTGCTCTTCTACTAAAGATGATGCTCAGCATGACCATGTTCTTCACCAAATTCCTGTTGTACTCACAGGCATTTCCAGAGTTTCATCTGGGTTAATCATGTTTACCAAGCTCGACCGAGACACCTTGAGCAAATGCCAAGATTACTGTACTAAACACTAATATGCTAGAAAGGGAAGTGAGTCTCCCAGCCCGCCAGCCTGACTTCACTATGATTAAATATATCTGATTAATATCATTTCCTCTCTTGAAGAGCTGGCTAGGCAGCTGGATTAAAGAGGAAAGGGAAGAAAACTAATATCTATATAAAGATTTTTGAGTTAATTTTTAATCTCTCTCTCTCTCTCTCTCTCTCTCTCTCTCACACACACACACACACACAGACATACACACACACAGACATACACACACATACACACACACACACACACACACACACACCGCCAAGGCAGTCTGCTAAACTCTTCATGAACACAAGCTCATGTTTATTACGCATTAGAAGGCCTTGATAGTTCAAGGTGAGAAAACTGGTGCCCACAGAAGTCCGGTGTCTCATCCATGACTCAACAGTGGAACTGGGACTTGAACGCAGGTCAGATGGCTCTGCAAATAACAGACTCAACCACTGTGCTTTGCCAACCACCTCAGTTACTAATGTAACCCCATAAACATTCATAATGATCCTGGGAGCCAGAAAACTGTAGTTTTAAGCTATAGATAAGGAATCTAAGAACGGAAGACATTAAGACATTTATGGGAGTTACAGCAGAAGGTGAGCTGTGATGTTAGTTGGGACCCAAACCTAGAATACTCATTTCCAAACCTACTATGGTCTTAGTGTAGATGCAGGATCCTGCCCAGCTGTCTTGTAAAAAGTAATGACTCTGAGACATTAGACAGAGATGCATGATGTCCATTAGGCAGATAAATGAGCACACCCAAAGAATATTGATTAGTTGACTGTCATCCCCGTATGGAAGTTGATTTCTAATGGAGTGACCCCAGACTCTAGTAAAAGCCCTGTCTTGACTATAAATGACTAGATCATCTATATCTAGTCTGTGTCTGCATGGATTTAGTTTGATCTGCGTGTAGCTCAGAGGTTTCAAGCTGGATATCTAAGCCTGGGCTCAGAAGATGGACTCCCCTGTTTTGATTTCTCAGTGTCTGGTGAATGCCAAAGTCATAGACAAAGAAATGAAAATGATGTCAGAACTAGCCTGCTATGTGTATCTTGAGCTCATTAAAGTAAGACCAATCATAACAGTTACAGAGTGACCTCTGGCATTCAAAGCCAGTAAGGATGGCCTGTTGATAGAACATTCTGATGAAGATCCATATAATTCCATTGTAGAGGTTCCAGGGGCTTTGCTTTCCTATAATATTCCAAAGCAGTATTTGAATAGTCTAGAAAGGAATAAAACTACAAGAATCGTAAATGCCACAAACCTATCAAAAGTACATGAAAATTTAAAAGTGGCATATAAAGGAGCTTTCTGTTCATTCCTTGGTAGAATAGAATGCAGAAAATAAATTTTATGTTACAGTGTGTTATAGAGTGAGGCCTGTCCTGTCTGAGTCAGCACTGGACACTTCTCTGCTGTAGGCAGACGGCCCCTTGTCAGAAGGAGGATGCTGTAGACATCTTCAGGCATGGATAGGGAGTCATAGTCATTGAACTCTGGGGTTTCCTTCAGTCTCAACATTCTAGAATTCTAGAGAAGGAGGAACCCTATTTTTTGAAGGTAGGTAGATGAAGACGTGTTTAAAGGGTTCTTCGTGTTAACACCTGCTCAGACGCCACCTCACCAAGACCATTTACCAAAGAGGAGAACTTGCCCCAGCCTCAACACGCCCCCTGCTGTTGTGGACTGCAGGTTTTCCTTGAGTTTGTACATTAATGACATCTCCTGGGGGTATGGGGTGGGCAGATGGCCCTGTTGCTTTAGCCTGAAGGAACGGTAATCCTGAGAGTAACCTTGTATGAAGGCAGACTGTCGGAGTGATAATCAGAGTGAGGACCCCTCTAAGAAGTTCCTTAAGATCCCATGTCTCCAAATTCCCCAAGCTCTGACGTTTTCTTGTGAACAGCAAGCATTATATATGACATCCCTGTGGCTTTTACCCATTTACAATGGTTCTCAACCTGGGGGTGGGGGTTACCACCCCTTTGAGGGTCAAGTATCAGATATGTTGCATAACAGATATTTACACCGTAAGCCCTGAGAGTAGCAAAATTACAGTTATGAAGGGGCAACAAAATCATCTTATGGTTGGGTTCCACAGCATCAGAATCTAGATATGCTAAAGGGCTGCAGCATGAGGAAGGCTGAGAACCACGGTGTTTGAGAATCTTCCCAATCTAATTTTGATTCTGTCCAGTTGCAGCTTTTGGAATGAGAGCCTTTTGGGTGGAGGCTGCCAGTTAGTGGTAGATCGGTACTGGGCAGAAACCTTTTTCCCCCAACGTCTTCACGTTTCCAAGCGGGAGGACTAGCACCAGATTAACACTTCTCTCTCCTCGGAGATGCACTTATTTTGGATCAATGGATGTAAGACTCAGCCACCTCCTCTTCTGTCCCCAGTCAAATGCCCACGAAGCATTAGCAATAGCTCTGAGCAGATTTATCCCAGCAGGAGAGACCTGCATTTGGAGACTTAAGATCTGTGCTGGATAACCGTATTGGTGCGGATAACCATAGGAAGCAATTTGGCCAGATCTAAGCCACGCTTGTTGGTTTAACGCTGGTAAAGCTCACACTTTATCTGCCGGACTCCTTGGGATTTCTCTCAATTAATTAGAAATTCAGGCGGGGAGCAGGGGTATCATTTATTAACTCTCTACAGCTCCACAGTAGAGGTCTCCCACTTGCAGAAAAGGCCATCTGATGTAGTCCTCTCATTTCTCCAGCCTTTCCTCACACTACTCCCTGCCCTCCTTTTCAGCCTTGAAGAACATCACAGCGTGTGTCATTTCTGTCCCTGTATTAATTTCTGCATTTACGCCTGCACTTATATAATTCCTTCTGCTTGCATACCCCTCCACGGCAACCTCTACTCCAAGCACTGTTTATCCATAGATCTGTCCTGATGCTTCATTTTAAGGAACAGCACACCCAGGAAGCCACCCCTGAGTATCACTTTCCCACCAAACTAAGACTTAAGGTTGGGCTCCTACTGCAGTAAAGTTTGAGATGAACACACCACATTGTTTTACAGCATCTCTGTCATGGCTCACCTGTGAGCTTACTGAGAGGAAACTATGTTCTTTTCTGAATCCCTTGGGAACCATCACAGACAAGCACATTAAACTGGAGTAAAATCAATAGGCAAATTAGTGGATAGTGGGTGATTTTCAGACCCAAGGCTAAGCTCAACCAGGAAGGCCATTTGAGCAGAACCAGAACAGGTTAAGGTTATGGTTGAGGAGATCTAGCCAAGCTTTTAGCCCTCAAAGTGTTTGACGTAGGGAGCAGGAAAGACAGGAGGAGTAAGAAGGTAAGACTTGAAGCAGTGCACGGATCTGACCAGGAGACACACTACACAGCCGAGTCTATAAAGGGCAAATGGAATGCCCTGTGAAATGTGTGGTCTGGAGTAGGCCTGTAGTTTGAATGTGTGTCCCCAAGCACACAGTCCCCCAAATAATATGCTAATTATTTTGGGGAGGAGGAGCCTCAGCTGTGTGATTACACAAAGTCACATCGCTGAGGCCTCTAGGAGAGAACTGGCTTTGTAACAAGAGAGCGTCTGCCTGTGTGTGATGATTCCACCATGTGAGAATAGAACAAGAATTCTCATTAGATTCCCAGATGCTGACACCATTGCCCTCGGACTTCCAGAGCTTTGGAACTGGGAGTCAAATAAGTGGCTGCCTTTTAATTATGATTTGGTATTTTGTAATAGCAACAGAAAACAGATGAGGACCAGAGGAGATGAAAGTGTGGTGCAGGGACTTGGTTAGTTGAGAGCAGGAGGAATTGAGAAAGTGAAGAGGAGGAGCCTGGTCTTTTTGACGCTAAAACCTAAAAACGGGAGCAATCTTGGACAAGTTTGTCTCCATGGGAGGGACTTTTCTCATCTACAATCTGGAGCAATCTCTCTTACATCACTGCTCCGTCCCAATGCAGCTTAACCTTAAAGGGTTCTCTACCATTCTACATGCGTTGGGGGGAAATTCGTTCCTTAATGGAAGTCCGAGCAAGCTTCATAACTTTATAACACATCAACTTTACATAGAAATGCAAATCTATAATAGACTGAATGTCGGCTTTAGTATATTGGCTCAATCCAAAGTACTTCCTGTATTTTGGGTTTAGTTCTTATTAAATCAATGAAATTAAGCTAAAGTATCCCTGAGGTCCCTTTCGGATCTGAACTGGTTGGTGGGCTATTGTTTTCTGTGCTTTCTGGGCATTTAAAAGTCTGCCTCTCTCTGTTCTCAATGAGTTTATGGTCTCACAGTCTAACAAGGCTGACACCTTTAAAGTGGATAAGAGAAATATCACACGTCTGTACCACGTGATCAGCTTCCCACTGCCACCACATTAATGAATGGACTAGCAGTGGGCACCAAGCCAACGCTTGGTGGATCTAATTTCTCTACCAGGAATATGGCACTGGGCACCGGCGCGTGGAGCAGGACGCCCGCCTCACAGGAAGGCTGTAGGAGAAATGTCTCCAGAGGGAGAAGACAGCGAGAGGCCGGAAGTTGCTGAGAGTGTGTGCAGAGAGCAGATGGAATGCTGGAAGTCTGCTGCTCCCAGAGATGGAGAATGTACCTGGATTTCAGTGAGCCAGTTCCGGCTCCCTCTCCTGAGGACCCTCCCGGCGCTTCCTGTTCTTCCATTCCAGCTTAGCGAGTCTAAATTCCAAATTCCTTCTTCTTCATCCTGCAACAACGACAGCTTGCCCAGGATAGTTCACTCACGGGCATTTTTCCTCTCTTCAACGATTCTTTTTCTTAAAAGATTTCTTTTTCGTTCGTGTGCACAGGTGTGCTGCCTGTGTGTATATGCATGTGTAACATATTAGTGCTGTGCCTTTGGAGGCTAGAACAAAGCACCAGAGCCCTTGGAACTGAGGTTACAGATGTTTGTGAGCTACCTTGTGCATTCTGGGAACCAAATCTGGTCCCTCTGGAAGAGCACCCAGGGCTCTTAACCGCTAGCAATCTCTCCAGAGGCTACTCACGAACAATTTTCTATGAGAACCTTACAACAATTCGATGAAACGGATATTATTTCTCCATGATTACCATGAATAGCAAAGCCTAGAGAGGGGCAATGGGGCCTGTGCCAGCAGCTAATGGTGCTCGAGCTGAGACTCAAATCAAGCCGGCTGGGTTCTGGGACCCTATGATTCCCATCAGACCTTCTTAGGAATCTTTGTCCACGTCAGCCATTGGCTTCTTCAAAGAACATTTCCCTGTGACCTGCACAAAACACTCACGAGTTCTGAGCAACGTTCCCGGGCCAACTTAACAACGTCTAGCTATTCTGAGTTTTCCTTGGGGGAAGGACAGGCCTAGAGGAGTTACTGAAAACACACAAGTTGACTCCCATGTGAGGCAAACAGAGCCAGAGACAGGGGCAAGGGATCTGAGAAGATGGCTGGACCTCCCCGCAGCGGGGCCCATTAGGAAACCTGGTGCTTGCTGGCAGAAATGTCCTGGTGGTGAATCAGAGCCTGAGGAGAGGAACTGTTGTTTCTTGTGGTCCTACCAGGCCCCACTTTGAGAGAGGGACTATTAATCCTGAAAGATCCCTTCCAGACCAACACCCAGTGGTAGCATGTAAAGCACATTTAATGACTCACGGTAAGCATCCTAATGCAGACAAGTTGGGAAGCATATGTTTAGATTCTTTGAACGGCGAGAGTTCTTCGTCACCTAACGCTTTTATCAAGATGTCCGTTCTGCCTTAAGCGTTCCACGTTCAGAGTGTGAACATTGTAATGTCACCTCGTGCTGAAATCACCAGACTGCGTGGGAAGGGAGCGCAACAGCTCAGGGCCTGCCTTCCGTGCTCTGTCATACCATACTGGGCCCGTTACCCGAAAACGTAAGTTGTATCCAGCACTGAAGACCCTCACAGCTCTGCCCTCAACCCAGGGTCTCTTACGTGCTCTTAACCCAGATGACCCATTACCAAATAGTCAAGTGGAGTTGGGAGAAACCAGTGAAGCCAAAGCGAGAAAAACAGCGAGAGAGCATGGGGCGGGGTCTTACCTCATGAATAGTATTTAAGTTGATCAGAGCATCGAATGCAAATCGCATCCCCTCTGCCATGGCCTTTTCCTTTGGTTCGATTAAAAGGACGTAGTTTTAGGAACACTTCAGCGCCTTCAGTGATGGCAGACACATTAACAAATCTATGCCTTGATCAGATTCACTGTTGTGCAGCATTGGGCAGAGGCCAGGGGTATCCTCACGGTTTCTGTGGAAAGCTTAAAAGCAAAGGCTCTCTTCTTGGTTTCTCCGTCATGGTTCAGGTGTAAGGCACCGTGAATGAAGGAATTTGTCAGGGTTAGCTGCAGAGTCATGGGTGTTTTCATCTTATTTTATTTTTAGGGGGAAATGTGTCTGAACGGTATGGTCCCCCTCTCCTTTCCTTTGGACGGGATGGAGCTGCGGCGGTTAAGGCAGCTAACTCCATCTCTAGAATGAACTGTCTAGCCAGTCTAACCTTAGATGCCGTGGGGCAGTGGGTTCTACACCTTCCTAATGCCGAGGCCCTTCAGTACAGCTCCTCGTGTTGTGGTGACCCCAACCATAAAAAACTTATTTTCACTGCTACTGTTCCAAATTGTAATCTGATATGCAGGAGAGATGATGTGAGACCCCTGTGGAAGGGTCCTTTGATCCCCAAAGGGACGTTGATCCACAGATTGAGAATCAGTGCTTGGGAGGCTACATCCAGAGGTTTGTAGATTTGAAGCCACTGGAGGTTATAATCAATACCTTGTCTTATAATCATATACCCCAACACTAATGTTTTTATTTCAAAATCAGCTAAATAATTTATTAACCCTAAAACAATACCCACTGAATAATTACCACACCTTCTGCTTTTTTTTAATTTTAAAGAATTTATTTATTTCATATATGTGAGCACACTGTCACTGTTTTCAGACACACCAGAAGAGGGTATCAGATTCCATCACAGATGGTTGTGAGCCACCATGTGGTTGTTGGGAATTGAACTCAGGACCTCTGGAAGAGCAGTCGGTGCTCTTAACCACTGAGCCATCTCTCCAGCCCTTCCATACCTTCTTCTTATGTTGCAAAGAACCTCATTTCCATGCTTGCCACTTAACCCTCATGGCCCTTCCAGCTCCCAGTACTGATATACAGTTCTTTCACATAAGAAGTGTAAGAACTGACTTTCCAGGGAGAGTCCTGTCCACCAGGATTCTTCCATTCCTCCTCCAGGACTCAGTTATGTGCGTGTCCTGTAGGACACAGTTCCTCACCTACCCAGGATGCTGCCCGCGATGATTCGTCACGTGTACCAGCTATGTCTCTTTGCCGTTGAGCCGTATGTGTCTCACACCATCCATGTTTTTCCAAATGGCCTCCCTTCCCCCATCTCTCCCCGAATGGGAAGGTAACTGCTGATAGGATGAACTGATACTGATTATGCCACAGTATATTTATGGGAGGGGTTTCCATGGCCCTGACTGCTGTATCTTTCTGCAGAGGACTGGGATTTTTCCAGACTGCCCTGCTCACCCACCTCGAGTCTTGGATCTAAGTCAGGGCACCTTTCTCCTCCTCGCCTCTTCTGCACTGATGAGAAAATAAGACGACATGCAGCCATGCATGCCGAAATGTGGTGGCCATGTTCCGCGGTCCCTGCCATCCTTCCTTCCCTCTGTAATTACACATGCCTGCTGGGCCAAGCTAATGAGTTGTGTCCTGTCATCTATGCTTATCTTTGAAGGGATGGAAAATTTAAGAGACCTACTTGGGTTCCCAGACCACTGGTAGTATGGCGGTCTGGCTGCTTATTAGAAAAACCCTAATTTAGATCAGTGGTAATCGGGAAACAGAACCTGTCAGTCGGTGTAGTGGACCTGTGTTTTCTGCTTAGGTTGTGAAGTAGCTGTTCCTGGTTGTCAACTTGACTAGATCTGGAATGAACCACAATCCAGAATTGGAAGGCTCACCTGTGATCCTGATCTTGAGGCTGGAAGATACAAGTTTCTGACCTGGATCTTGGCATGGAGATCTTGAGGCACAGTGGCTATGAATCCCAGGACACCAAGGCAAGGAGATTTCTGAGTTCAAGGTCATCTGGGACAAAGCAAGTTCCAGATCCAGGCGTGGTAGTACACACCTTTAATCTGGGACAGGTTCTTCTGCTGGAGACCTGCATAAGGACATTGGAAGAAGGAAGACTGTCTCTCTTCACCTGCTTGCCTTGTGGGACTGAGCAGCTGCTAGGTCCTTGGACTTTCACTCACAGCTGCTGCTGACCATTGTTGGAGAGTTGGACTACAGACTGTAAGTCATCAACAAATGCCTTATTATATAGAGACTACCCTCAAGTTCTGTGACTCTAGAGAACACTGACTAATGCAGGTTGCATTCCTTGAATACTAGAATTCAGAATTTCAGAGCTAGCAGTTCATCGAGCTGTATTGTCCTCTTCATCACACTCCCTAGTGAAATCTTGGAGCCTAGTGATTTTCATCTCTGCATGTGTGGGAGAATCACCTTCCCCGCGGGAAGTTCAGAGGTCTCTGTAATACTGTGTGGCTGCTTGTCGGCCTTTGCAAAAGAATGGTTAGCAAATTCTCATTCTGCCAGAAGACATGAGTTCTGCCACAGGGCAGGGGAAAATGGCTTCAGGAACGAGTGAGCTTAAGCAGAATTCAAAGTGATCTTGAATTACACCCACATCTGTGCATCTATCAGAGACAGGGGTGCATCCAGAGCTCGTCATGGATACCTTTAAAATGATTGTGAAATTCCAAAAATCCTCCCCCCAAAAGCTAAGTGTTATCTACACTTCCACATTACACTCATTCTGGGGGCATTGGACACCTGGTAACTCGGCGTGGGGGCTCATCTACAGCTTTTACCTCTGTCATCCTGAATTCTCTGTGACCTAGGAGCTATGGGGTGGCCTGACTTAGATTCTTTTCTTGCTCTTTTTCAAAACTTTTGTGCTGTGCCTTTAAACATGACACAAGCAAAGTGCTCAGGCACTAAAAGTCATAGCGTCTGGTAACATCTCAGGGAGCCCTGGAGTCTTTACTATTCGGATTATTTACTGAGACCTACTAGGGACAAGACTCTGGGGTAAAGTTATGGGCAAAATAAGTCTAATTCGAACTCATGTGCTTTTCACAGCCCAATGGGACTCATCTCTCCCACCTCACACATATACAGGACATTACGTTCATTGAGTAGAGTTTTCCCATTTGACTTAAAAGGCTCTCTTTGCCTCTGCCACCATTTTTGGGTTTGTGTATCTCTAATGGCTGCATGTGTAAGTTAGCTCCATGTGTGTGCATGTGTGTTCCCGTGTGTGTGTGTGTGTGTGTGTGTGTGTGTGTGTGTGTGTGTGCCTTTGTGTGTATGAGTGTGTATGTGTCTGTATGCACACACATGGGCTAGCTCATATGCCTATGCATGCATATGTGGAGGTCAGAGGTTAAAGTGAGATGTTTTTCTCTCCATCCTTTTTGGTTTTGTTTTTGTTATTTTAGGACAGAGTCTCACTACAAGCCTTGGCTGGTCTGGAACTCACTATGTAGAGCACGCTGCCAAACTGGCCTCTAATTCAGAGAGATTTGACTGCCCCTGCCTCCCAATTGCTGAAATTAAAGGCATGAGCTACCAAGCTGAACCCTCTAACTTCTTTTTTGAGACCAAGTCTTTCCCCGAGCCTGGAACTCACTACCTTGGCTAACCTGGCTAGTCTGTGAACTCCTTGAATCCACCTGTCTCTGTGCCTCTAGTACTGTGGTTATAGACACATGTCTTAGTTAGGGTTTTATTGCTGTGAACAGACACCGTGACCAACTTATGTCTTAGTTAGGGTTTTATTGCTGTGAACAGACACCATGACCAATGCAAGTTTTATAAAAGACATTTAATTGGGGGCAGGCTTACAGGTTCAGAGGTTCAGTCAAGTATCAAGGCAGGAGCATGGCAGCATCCAGGCAGGCATGGTGCAGGAGGAGCTGAGATTTTTACATCTTCATCCAAAGGAAGCCAGAAACAGACTAAGCATCCTCAGGCAGCTAGGAGGAGTGTCTCCAAGCCCACCCCCAGAGTGACACACTTCCTCCAACAAGGCCACACCTTCTAATAGTGCCACTCCCTGGGCCAAGCACAAGCAAACTATCACAACACACCTCTGCATCTTGCCTTCACATGGGGGCTGAGAATCAGAACCCGGGTACCCTTGTTTGCACAATTAAGAACTTTATCCTCTGAGTCATCTCTCTAGCCCTATAGTTGACTAGACAAAAAGTCTTTCTTTTGAAAACTGCAAAAATCCCTGTCCTTTGCCTATTCTCTTAGAGGATATTATCTTCCACCCCTGCCTGTTTCCTTCTACCCACAATAAAGGACAAAGCTAGGTCATGTTCTTCTAGACTCTGCGTCTCCCTTCTGCTTCCTATTTGTGACTCAACATTCCCTACCCAAATGTTCCCAGAGTTTTTGAGGTGTAGACCAAGGCCACACTGTTAGTTGACATATCCCTGGCCCAATGACAGGCTACGGAACAGTTGTGTTCTGGGGACATGTGGAAACTTGCTCTTACGGGCTGTTTAATCCATGTGATTGTATGAGGTCGCCTCCAGAGAGGTGTAGTGGTTAGAGAGCCCTGAGTTGTGAGCTGGGGACTGAAACTGCCTCTCTCCAGGTGGTCATTTTCCTGCTATAAAATGGAGAACTGTAAATTCAAAACTGGCCTTCCAGGACATTGCACTTTTGTAATCATAGAAACATAGCTGTCAGAATAGGCGAATACAACATATTTTTGGTTTACAGTTTCTGAGCCTGATTTATCACATTTAAGAGTTTGCATAAATGGTGCTTGGGTCTCTGAGTCCTTGTTCCAGGTCCCACAACTGCTAAGGCTGTTTAAAGTACATGTACAGTGTGAATCTACCTAGGCTGCCTGGGTTTCTGAACCTTTCCTTCACTGGTGCCTTGTGTAATAAGAACACCAACTTTAAAAATAAAATCTCATGTGTCTGTCTGTCTCTGTCCCTCTGTCTCTCTGTCTCTCTCTCTGTGTATGTGTATGTGAACTTAGCATGTGCGCATACATGCATTGATATGCGTGTGTGTGTGCATGCACAGGAGTCATAATAGGATATTAGGTTTTCTGATCTCCGCTCTCCACCTTATCTCCAGGAGACCAGGTCTCCTGCTGAACTTGAAGTGCAGCTGCCATTCAGCAAGTCCCAGCAATTCTCCTGTCTCCACCCCTCATAGCACCGGAGCTGCAGACACATGTGATCATGTTCTTCTTTTTACATGGATTCTGGGTTCCAAACTCGAATCTCCATGCTTATACGACAGTGTTCTTACCCACCGAGCCATCTTCCCATATCCCAAATAAAACCCTTACTGATACATAATGTGGATAAATAAACACATCTCAGATGGATAGCACATATACACAAAAGTACACAAACACAAGTACACACAGCCATGTGCTAACTTACTGCAATGTGACACAGAATATAAGCTCTTTCAACAACTGTCCCCCCCGTCCACTTCTCAGAAAACCAACAGTCTATTTTCTTTCTTCTTTGTTGAACTTTCTGTACTTAAAATCATAGCAAACACATTCTCTTGTTCATGACGTCTTTCCCAAAATACTGTATTTGTGACTCTTACCCATGTTACATGTAGAAAGTTTATATTTTACCAGTATATAGTATTCTATCGAACAAGGAACAGAATTGACAAATGACTACACTTTCACATACATGCATATATGCATGCATGTGTGTGTTTGGAAGACTTGTTAAATTGGTTTACAAGATACAGTCAGTTGTCCAACAATGACTGCCTCCCCCTGGAGAGCTAGAGACTTTTGTGGTGCTTGGGCCACAGGCTGGATGTCTCAGATCTCAGTCTGGCACAGAGGCCTGTGAGCTTCTGGTCTTCTGTCTATATGGGAAGCTACAAATTCCCATTATAATATCAGCAAAGGGAGCAGTGGCTACAGAACCAATGAACTTTCCATCAGAGTGAGAATAAGTCAGCAAAATGCATGCTCCTCCTTCCCTATCCTTTTCTTCTGGGCTGCCACCAGAGGATACTGCCCTCATTTAGGTTGGGTCTTCCTGCTTCAAACAATCCGATCAAGAAAATCCCTTACAAGCATGACCCTTAACTTTGTGTTTTAGTTGATTCTGCATCCAGGGAAATTGGTGACTCAGGTTATCCATTATAGATCTTTTTACCTATTTCTTATGGTCTCTAATAGATACTTTTCTTATTATTAGAGCATCTAAAAATAATGATGCTATGACTTTTTTGTACATGGCTTTTTCATATATATATATATATACACACACACACATTGAAGTAAGATCATGTGATCTCATATAGGCACATTCAGCTTTGACTAGATGCTACAAAAACTGGGCTGTGTGTGAAGATTTTAAACTATTCGTTGCATATCTTAGACTCATGTTTTCTTTTCATGTTCTCATGTGTCAACTCTGTTAAGTTTGCTTTCAAAGGGATCTGTCCATTTTCTTTAAATACTACGAACTTGCTTCTAACATTCTTTGATTACATTAGTGATAAAGAATCTACAATGACCTCTTTGTTAGTAAAAAAACTGTAACTTTTTAAAAACTCTTTCTTTTAAATGTGTTTGTCTTTCCAGAAAGTGGATCTTTAGTTTGGTTGACTTTCTATATTGTACATCAGATTTTGTTTTTGTTCATCTACTGGTTGCCTTTTCTCTTTTGTCTTTCTGGGCTTAACTTGATGAATATTTCCTGCTTAATACTGTATTCATCTGTTTTCTGCATCTGTAACAGATTCTCATAGACTTGGTGGGCTACAGAAGCGAAGGGATTTTCATCTCAGTTCAGAAGCCGGGCAGCTAATATGAAGATCCTGGCATCTGGTGAGAGCCTTTCTGCTTCTCTGTAGCATGGTGGATGGATGGATGGATGGATGGATGGATGGATGGATGGATGGATGGAGGGAGGGATGGATGGATGGATGGATGAATGGGTGCTTACAAGCACGTGAGAGAGGGAGGAGGCAGGAACAAAATGAAGATAAGAACACTAACTTGCCCTTAACATTATAGATGTTTTGTTTTAATTGTGTGAGCGAGGAAAGATGGAGGATTTGTACATGTGTGTGCAGTGCCTGTGCAGGCCAGAAGGGAGCGACAGATTGCCTGAAACTGGAATTATAGGAGGTTGCGGACCTCTCAAAGGTGCTGAAAGCTGAACTCAGTTCTTTCCCAAGAGCAGTATGTGTTTTAACCCCTGAACCATCGCCCCAGCCCCACTTACCTCTACAACAACCTACTCGTTTCATAAATCGTTCCTGTGATGATGACATTAACCCATTCATGAACTCTTGGGATCTAATCAGCCCCTACCTATTAGTAGCATTCTGGCGACTGAATTACATAAGATTTGAAGGAAATAGTCAAAGCACAGAAGATAATAGGATACTTGAGTTTGGGGTTTTCCCCCAATATAAACACGCCAAGTTCCCGCTCTCCCTTTAAGGCCCTTTCCCCACAAGTTAGGTATGCCTGTTTTCACAAAACTTTTCCATTCTGAAAATCTTCAGATTTGTCTTTGATTACTTGGAAGTCCGTTGCTTAATTTCTAAATACTTAGAGATGCCCTACTTGAACATTGTTATTTATTTCTGGCTGAATTCCTCTGTGGCAGGGAGCACAGTGCTTTATGTCCACCCTTTGAAACTTGTTGAGACGGTGCTCAGGGAGGGTTTTCACTGTGGATGTTGGGTCTCATGTTCTAAATATATCAACGAGGCCACTTTATAATCATGCTGACTTTCCTATCCTTGTTCTCTCTGTGACTGAGGAAGTTAAAGTCCACAGCCATGCATATGGATTTGTCTGCTCTTTTTAACTTTTCCCCTGCTTTCTACATTTTGAGGTGTTTGTTAATGCACATATTTATAATTCATTGTGCACCGGCCTTTTACCATTCCAAAAAACTTCCTTTTATTGCTACAAATTCTCCCCTTGAAGACTGCACTATCCGATGCTAATAATAACGACACAGGCTTGTCTGTGTGTTTGGTGTATCTGTATATTTGTGTGTGCATGTGCCCGTGAAAGCCAAAGACTGATACTGGGTGACTTCCTCCTCTATTTTCACTGTATTTGGGGGGACTGGGTCTCTCATTGAACCCAGAGCTTGTCAGTTTCACCTGGAATGGCTTGTCAATGAGCTCAGGGGACCCTCAAGCATGCAAATATCCTTATGTAACAGTGTTAGGTACAATGAAAAGTTTAAAACTATATCGTTTTACTGGAGCTCATATTAAGAGAGTTAAATCAGACACAAAGATAAAAATCATGTTTTAACTGCTTCATATGTTTTATGTATACTGCTATATAAAACTGTGTGTATATGAAACATGAAACTAGAAGTTTATCTGAAAAAATTATTGTGAATGGTGGTTAGAGGGAGAAAAGAGACTTCAAGGCCAGCCTGGTCTATAGGACAAGTTTGAGGACAGCCAGGGCTACACAGAGAAACCCATGTCAAAAAAAAAAAAAAAAAAAAAAAAAAAAAAAAGAAAAGAAAACCAACTAAACAAACAAAGCAACAACAAAACCCAACGCCCCACCACTATGTACAATGGCTATATGCCAATGAAGATTTAAAATATATTGTTATCTTTAACACTCAGCCCACCCATATATTTGTTTTCCATTTATTTTCCACCAAGCTTGGGCCAGTGGTGCAGTGTCTTCCATCAGTTTAGGGGCATGCCGTCACTGTTTCTCCGCACATCCCTTTCCTCCTTTCTCTGTCTTGTTCTTCTGGGATTCCATACACTCAAGTGCGCAGTCGTCCTGTTCTTCCCATGTCTCTCCTAGGCTCCATTTTCAGTTCTTCTGTCTTTGTTCTCTAGTCTACGTGCTTTCTCCAGACAAATTCTCCAACTCACTGACCCTTTCAGCCTTTTGGAACATGATTATGACTCTGCACGTAAAAACTAAAAAGACTCCCAGCTGCTGCAAGTTCTAGAATCTTCACCTGCTGGTTTAAAATCTCCTGTGTTTGTTTCCATGTGAGTGGGCATGTGTGTATGTGAGTGGGCATGTATGTGAGTGGGCATGTGTGTATGTGAGTGGGGATGTATGTGTATATGAGTGGGCATGTATGTATGTGAGTGGGCATGTGTGTATGTGAGTGGGCATGTGTGTATGTGAGTGGGGATGTATGTATGTGAGTGTGGCATGTATGTGTACCTCCAGCTGCACATAAGGCTCCAGGCAGTGCTGTCTTCCTCCGAAGGTAAAGAGACTAGGAAAGGCAAAGAGACTTCTTAAGTCAGTGATGGACTGGACAGAAACCCAGGCTTCGGTTTTTATGAAGACAAATGGACTCCAAGCTAAGCCATATTTCCAAACTTTATTTTTGGCACAGGGTCTCACGGCACAGCTCAGACTAGTTCAAACAACGAGGAGCAAACACCATGGCAGGCCCTCACTTCTCTTTCTGGTCCTGGTAGCCTCGTGAATCTACTAGAAGTAATCATCCGGTCTTTTACTCGATCATCCTTGCCGTTCTCTGGGACCCCAGATGATGCTTGTCCACCAAGGCACGCTTGAGGGCGAAGGCCAGTCCGGCTCCTCAGTCCTTGCTTCACTTCTTTCTGAGACCTTGGGCTCTTAAATCTTTACAACCTCAGTAGTTCTCCCAAGCATTACTGCATCCAGCGTTTCTCGTTGTCCTTGGCAGGAGAGCTGGTCCGAAATTAGGTAGCAATTACACAAATACCAAATGATTACCATCTATTACAGGCTTGGATATGTTAAGCATTTGTCTAATCTACATATAACCGTTCATTTAAATAGCATAATAATCTAAGAGTCTACATTCTCTTATTTTCTACTCTTTATGGGGAAGAAAAATGGTGACCCGAGGGACAAGTAGCTTGTTTAAGATGATACAGTAAAAGCAGTATTCAAGAATTTACAACAAGAAAAACGAATTCAATGCCTTTTTACTTCTCTGGGGTTCTTTAAACCTTTAGGACTCATGAGGTATAGCTTCTGCCTTATATTAAATAAATGCACGTTTTCCTTGAGTGATTTTCTGTTACTTCCAGTCAAGTAATTTGTAATCAAGCTGGCCTCCCACCAAAGCACGGCATTAGTGATCGTCCTCCCCCAGTTCATTCCTACGATCCCCAGAGCTCCTTGAATCTTAGCACCTTCCTTGTCTCATTTCATTTCCCTTGTTTTTTTTTTTTTTTTTTTTTTTTAAAGAAAGCGCAAGAGATGATGCCCTACCCACCACCTGGCAAACCCCTGCATGAGAAGAACAGGAAATAGGAAGGCTAAAAGCAGGCAGCCACTTGGAAGAACAAAGTCCTCCACCAAGGTTAAAATTCCAGCAGGCCTGTGTTCCAAGCCCCAAAGCACAGCATGAGTAGGAGGTAATTGAACCAGCTGCTGAGAGTCATCAGCCTCATCCCCCAACTCGTTAACCTGCCCCCCTCGGCTATGAAAAGGACCCAAGGCTTCCATTTTAGCAGCATGAGGAAGCACGCCATTTTCTCGCATCATTCCATAAAAATCTCCCCCTGGATCCCTGCTCTTAAAATGAGTAAGAATACTCTTGAGAAAAGTCCCTGCAGATCCCCACAGCTTTCTATTTAGTAAATCCTTACTTTATAAAATCTAGCCAGCTGTTTATGTCTCCGCTGTTAGTGAAATGTGATTCCCATGGTGGGTTCTGGAGGGAGGTCCATCCTGGTCCATTTCAAGGGATAGATGTATGCCTTGGAGGCTTTGGACATGACGGAGCATTTCCTCCTGTCAGTGTGGAATAAAGAAGAGGATGCTAGACAGCCATCTTCTGCAGTGGCTCTGCATCTCCCTGCCACTCAGAGAGAGCACCCTGTCTATTTGTAGAAGGAAAGTAGAGATGGCCAAGGACTCATCAAGAACTCCAAAAGCAGCTTGGGCTGTCCACCTCAGAGGATTCCGACTTCTTTTGCCACTAACAGGGATAATGAGGAGAAGAGACCATTCTATTGGCTGTTGGTTACTACATGATTTAGATCATTAACACGAAGGCATGTGTTTTTATCCAAACGCTACAGAAAATGTGATTTTAAAGATTAGGTAATTTGTCCAGTTACTCTCTAAATAGGGAAGACATGACTGTAATAAAGTCTTTCTTCTTTTCAAAATTCTATGTGATCTCTAAGCCTCTGCTCCCTGTCACACTAAGGAGCATATTCTATAGCAAGGCCATATCTATGCTATGAGATAAAATTATTCTCTCACAAAGGTGGGTAAATGTTGCCAAACTACTACATATTGTTTAACAAGATATTTGATGGAAGCTTCCTAGCTCCTTGAGTGGGTACTAAGGCTATGTACCAATCTTACTGATACTAAAACATTTAAAAAGAGCTAGAGTCAGATACCCACCCAGGACTTCTTAACAGGAGCACATGTACTTTAAAACAGGGAGGGAGTTGTAGTCTTCTGCCTGCTTTATTGGGAAGAGGAAATTCCATTTCCCCTACAGCACAGAGCTGGGCGTTTCCCTGTCTTAACACGACAGTCAAATTTTTTATTTTTCAAAGTTATGGATAAGTTCAAAAAGATTATATATATATATATATATATATATATATATATATATATATGTATGTATATGTGTATATGTGTATATATGTATACATGTGTGTATATGTATATATGTATATATGTATGTATTCACAGTCTAATAAATTAAAATTAGAGGGCCCAAAAAGATGGTTTAGCAGGCATAGAAACCTGCTGCCAAGTTGACTCTCTGAGGTGTATCCCAAGATTCCACATGACAGGAAAACACTTGCCAGGAGCCAACCCTAGCATCTGACAGGTCGTAGCAGAAGAAAGAAGCGGCCGGAGGGGAGTAATGGCTCAGTGAGTCAGAGACCGTGGCTGAGTGAACCTTGCATCTCCGACTGACCTGCAACCAGGATGTTTATTTATACAGATTTCAAAAAAAAGTCAAACATGATTTCAAAGGACATACCAATCATCTTGTTTTATTTCTGGGCAGCGTCACAAGTGCACAGAAAATAGGTACTATCAATTTCAAATCATTTTAGACTCTGTGAGCATTTCCGACAGAACATTCTAGTCTTCAGGAAAGTGAAACACTAAACAGATAGGAAAATGTCTGAGTCTGTCTAGGCAAGTCCCCAAGCCTTGAACCGTGGTTGAGATGTAACTGGTGACAAAGCCTAGTTTAAAAGCTTCAAAGTTTCCTCTCCCAGGCTGCTTGTCTTTTCATTTGTTTTCTCATGTTTTAGTTAAAAGACCCCACTGTAACTTAATGTGAACCAGTCTCCTTATGATTGGTAAAATCTTATATATATATATATATATATATATATATATATATATATATATATATATATATATCTTTTATATTAATTTTATTATATATATATATGTGTGTGTGTGTGTGTGTGTGTGTGTGTGTGTGTGAGACAATGTCCTGTAGACTACATACAGAAGGAAGCTTGTAATCTGAGCTGTTGCCAAATCTATTGTTTCTGAGCTTGCTTAGGGGCAGAAGTGCCAAGAGAACTCTGGAGTTATCCAACTTTTCTGTGCTTTCCACCATCTCCATGGTGACAACGACTCCTGAGGAGGAGTAAGGACAACCTTGCTCCAAGGTGAGGAAGTCCTGGACAAATGCAGCACATAGATGTCAGAAACCCAAGGAGGACAGCACCGTGGCGAGAACAGCGTGGCTCAGTGCTGCTGGGCCAGCATCATGGCTCCTCCATCTTTCACTCGTCATGACTGCTCCAAAAACCGAGAACACGTTCCTCTCACTTCCTTATCTCCTTACACATGCTCCAGTGCGCACACTGGATGTTAAAGACAGAAACTGAACTTAGGCCTTTCAAATATTTACTTACTAACGTATTTAAAAGAAATGGAAATAAACTCATTTTCTGTTGACCTAACATTTTATGAAAAGCACGTACATTTTCAAAAATTAAAAAAAAATAATTGAGCAGCGCCGTTTTTACTACACAGTGGGCAGGATTCTCATACTACCAAGAGAGCAAACAGCTGTATCTGGATACATGCATCTGCTTTTAGGCTATTGATTTGTGCTTCTTTGAGTAAAGATAGAAAGATGTGACTCACACTGGAAAGGAAGAATCGTGTGTGTGTGTGTGTGTGTGTGTGTGTGTGTGTGTGTGTGTATTTCCAGGCTGTGGAAATTATCTGCTATTGCACCAAAGCTTGACAATCATGAAAGCAAAAATTAAGAATATCTATGAATCTGAGTGTCATGCACCTTTGTTGGATTAACATTATTTGGATCCTCTCCTGTGCAGAATAAATCTTTTACCCGTTTTTTTTTTTTTTTTTTTTTTTGTTTTTTTTTTGTTTTTTGTTTTTTTTTTTGTAACATCATATATTGATCTGTCTTTTGGAACCATCAGTTCACTGTGTCTTCCAAACTGACATATTTAATCATTTTAGTCCCAAATGACATTCATTGACACCACCCTTAACATCATTACAAAATGTCTCTAATATGCCAAGCTCCAGGATCATAGCTTCAGATGCTAATTTTATGTGATTCCAGTTTCTGCTTGAAAACTAAATTTGGTTGTTGGCAACAAAACCATCAGGAGCAAAATGTCCCTTGGAAGTGGCGGGTGCCCTTATACATTGTCCAAAAAAAAAAAAAAAAAAAAAAAAAAAAAGATGGCAAATACCCCAGTGAATGTAGCAGTGTTTTGTGTACCTGCTGTTCCTGCGAGGGGAAACCGTGTTCTGTGCAAACAGTGGCTCATTCAGCTTACAGCTCCGATAAAGACACGCTCTTTGCTTAAGATAGGCATCTTCGGTCTGCAGTGAGAACGCTGTAAATGCTCTGCCTGTTCATCACAAACAGTAAGGTTAAAAATGTCTCCGGAATTGAGACTCGCTAAAGTTAATAATTTCCACTTCTTTTAGAATTTAAACCTTTTAATTTCTTCTTGTGAGTGTACAGTGTCAAAGGATTCCGTCTTCTAGACTTGAGGGTATCCGCAATTCTCGTTCATGGTAAACAACCAGCATCAGCCTCTACCACGAGGTTTTATCAAAGCCAATGCAATTGAGAAGGCAAATGTCACTCAGGGAAGGGTCATGGAGACACCATCGTCCTCTTTAGGAGTTCACGGTCCCTAGTCTAAGAACTGCTGTCCTAGCAAACTAGCAAAGTAAGGGTGAGTGAGACTTTACCCCCCCACACACCCACCCAATTCACTCAGTGCAGTGCTTGCAATAACAGGACATTAGCGCCCTCTCTGGACACATGTGGAATTACAGAGTCTATAGGCAAAGCCCGGGCTGGGATGAGCTGGGATCTTGGGATACCATGAAGCGTAATATTGTAAGATCGTGTCCTGAACATGCTTGGCTGAGGAGGAGAAAAGAGGGTCCTCTGGTGATCTGTGCACTTAGAGTGCCTTCATGGCTCTACAACTTAGTGTAGTTAGTGGCTGTAAAATGAATTATTTTTAATATAAATCTAAATAGTAAGTTCATCCAGCAATAGCATTTCTTTACCCTAGCTAGTTCCCAATAACTATACAGAGAGACCAAGATTTATTTCTTGACTTCATATGAATATCTGGCCAGTCAATTGACTTATATTAAACCCTGAGTTAATCTGGCTACCATGTTCCCAACTAATACATCTTCTTCTGACCACTACTGATGGAAGACTGGCTTCCAGGCAGCTAGCAGGAGGGTTTTAAACCCAAGCCCATGGTGACACGCCTACTCCAACAAGGTCACACCACTTAATAATGCTGCTCCCTGGGCCAAGTATATGCAAACTATCACACCAACCAAAAGCCCTCCCTTCCACTGGGCGATAGAGGGTCTGTCTGAGAGTTTCTGTGAAGAGGTATGACCCCAGGCAATTTTTACAAGGAAACATTTACTTGGGGCTGGCTTACAAACCAGATGTTTAGCCATTACCATCAGGGCAGGAAGCATGGTAGCATAAAGGCAGATATGGTACAGGGGAAGTGGCTGAGAGTTCTTCATCCTGATCTCCAGGAAGCAGAAAGAGAGAGTGACAGTGGGCTTGGCTTCAGCACCTGAGACCCCAAAGTTCACCCCCAGTTACACACTTCCTCCAACCAGGCCACACTTCCCAATGTCGCCACTCACTGGGACAAGCACAGCACCCATGGAAAAAGTACTGTGTTCTGCCTCCCTCCCTCTCTCCCTCCTTCCCTTCCTCCCTCCCTCCCTCCTTTCCTCCCTCCCTCCCTCCCTCCTTTCCTCCTTACCTCCCTCCTTCTCTCCCTCCTTCCCTCCCTCCCTCCCTCCTATACTCCCTCCCTCCCCCCTTCTTCTCTCTCTTTCTCTCTCCTTCCTCTTTCTCTTACCCCCTCACCACTGGCTGGAGGAGTTCCTTGGGTGGAGAGAGCTTTGAGTGAAGGAAGATAAACACATGTCCTCTCTGTGTGGGGCCTTTTCTCCCCTGCCTTCATGCCCCCTCCTCTCACCTGGTGTCTCTGGATTGCTAGTGACATCACCACTCCTGTCCTCGGGCCACAGGGGTGGACATATGACTCAGAGTTGGCCAACTATGATACCCCATTTCCTTGTTTCAAATGATCGGTAAGGCACGGGGCCCAGCCTCAAAGTCCTTCTGAGGACTTCCCTGTGGCCCACACAGCCTGGCGAAGGGTGAAGAGAATGGTACTGTGCCTAAGGTCGAGGAAGAGGGACAGGGATTTTGTCCTGGTGCCTTCTGGGTCCATTCCTCAAACTTTAACATTTAGGGTCAGGATGTTGAGTGCCCCCCCCCCCCCGCAATGCTCCACATATAAAAGCTTGATCCCTGGAACAGTAATACTGGGACATGCTGTAGACCTTGTCAGGAAGAGGAAACTTGAAGCAATAGGATTTTCTTCTAAATCACAGCGAGGGAACTCTTGGCTTGAGGGACAGCTCAGTGCTCCAGCGAGTGCTTAGCATGCATAAGGCTGAGTTCAACTGCAGTATTTTCTCTATCCCACCCTCATTCCCCAACAGAAAAACATCCAAGTAGGCTAGGCCTGGTGGGAGGTTCCTAGATTATTGGTAGCCATGACCTTGAAGAAGACTTCATAACTCTCCATCATCTACGCCTGTAGGGCAAGCAGGCTGTGCTACCTGACACGCATAAGAACTCCTGAGGTTGAGCAAGCCCTGGGACTCTCAGAGCCTTGAGAAAGGGGCAATGGAGTTGCTCCCTATCTGCCTCTGTACCTGTAACCATGACACCCACCACAACAATGAGGTATCTAGATAGCCTTAGCCTTCAGCCAGTGACCTTCTCTTTCTGGATATTCTTCCTGGATATTCCTGGATAGCCTTCCCCCAAGAGGTAAATAATCCCGGGTTCACCCCGAATAAAGTGTATGTGCTCACATCCATCCCTAATAAAGCAATATGAACAAGCAAGGATCAACTCAGAGAGCTGCTTCGCTCAAGATCGCCACGGGAAAGGTCTTCGCCTAAAAGAGCAGAGCCTAAGACTCCCAAAGGCTTTTCTCTTCCCCCACCTCTCCAGTACTCTCCAATCAGACTGGCTCCTGCATTCCTCAGGCTCCACTTTCTCCCTTCTGCCTGGCGAGGGGGACCGCGGACCATATACCCCCGTTCCTGACTTCCTCTCCAGGCAGTACATTGGTGGCGCCTGGATACAGGAACCACAGCCTTCGTCCTAGACCCTCCTGTCCCTAACTGCACTTTCCCCTTCCTTCTGGCACATATCGGTGTTTGACACACCCGTGGGAAACTGGCCTTAACTCTGCCTCTTCCAGGGTATCCTGCAGGACACGCCTGGCAGAGAAACAGGAGCAGAATTTACCAGAGGTAAATCGATGGCGCCATAAAATTTCAGGCTGGACCTTCCAGGACTGTGAGCTAAACAAACCCCTTTGCTTCATTAGTCACCTGTCTCGGCGCATTATAGTGAGCCAAAGCTGATTAATGCAGGCGTACTGCTCTGCTTTACCAACCTAGGCAGACTTAGAGTTTTGTAATCTTTTATGATTGAAAGCAGTTTAGATACATACTGGATTCTAGGCTCAGCTATTTTCAGTTCCTAAAATGTGAGCATTTAGCTGATTAAACAATTAGCTATTCATTCACTCACCCGGCAAATATTTACTGAGCATATACTAAGTGTTCTTAGATACTGAGTTTGGCACCAACGATGAACAATGAAACTATTTTATCTGTCTTTAAGGAACTCACAGCCTTTGGGAGATGAAAATGATCACAAAATCAATGAAAATATTTGTTTTAAAATTCAAGGGAAGTGTAGAGAAAGTGCATAAGTATCAGTCTGTCTGGCAGCATCAGGCAACACTGGGAGCTTGAGGCTCCCTGCCAGAGAGACACAAGGGCATTTGAGGCAGAGAAGAGCATCTGCCAAGACAGGGAGGCAAGGGAGGGGCCAGAAGGGGAGGAGTCAAGGGGGCGGACCAGGGGAGGGGCAAGAAGGGGAAGAGTCAAAGGGAAGGGTCAGAGGAGAGGCCAGGGGACCTGGGAGAAGTCAGAGAGGCGGGCCCCAAGGGGGAGGAGTCAGAGGGGTGGAGCTTGGAGGGGCCAGAAGGGGAGAGGTCAAACTGCACGAGCCAGGGGAGGGGCCAAAGGGGAGGGTCAGGGGAGAGGCCAGGGCATCCAGGGAGAAAGAGGGGAGGGCCCAAAGGGGGAGGAGTCAAAGGGGCAGATCAGGGGAGGGACCAGAAAGGGAAGGGCCAAAGTGGAGGGTCAGGGGGGAGGCCAGGAAGTGGGGGTGGGGGCTAGGGAGAAATCAGAGGAGAGGGGCGGGGCCAGAGGGGGAGGAGCCAGAGGAAAGGGGTCCAGGCGATGGACCAAGGAGGAGTCAGAGGAGAATAGGAGTCAGGGTGCTAATGATTTGTATGACACAGAACAACAGAGAGGAGAATGGGCAGGAGCAGGTCATGAGTCTTGTCATGTCAAGGAATTCGGTCTTGACTGATAGACACTGCAAGCCACAGATAATCTTTCACTTTCATGAGATAAGCTGGAAGGTGGAGCTAAAATGTTAAACCCAAACGAACAGCACAATTCCAGGTCTCTTGAACATGGAAAAATGGGAGGCAAAGGGCACTAGTAGACTGTCACAGTGATGGAATGACGGCCCGGGAAGGGATGTGTGATAAGACAGTGGTGGGTTTGTAATGAGACAAGTTCTTCAATCTTGGAGCTTTGTACATTTTGTGAGCCATGACTCTTGTAAGAATTTCAGGATGTGAATCCTCTCTTCTTGGGATGAACATACACAGGAAAGGCTGAGGTTCGATGAATGCTTTATCCTACCTACTCCAGTCACTGTTCTAGAAGCTTCTCTTGCTTGTAATCACACCAAAGCTATGATTTGGTGCTATTATCCACACCTAGTGTGTGTGTGTGTGGACATGAATATGAAGACCAAAGGCCAGTGTCCAGTGCTGTCTCTGAGACAGGGGGTTGCCTGTCTGTACCACACCCATGGACTCTAGGGAATCAGACTCGGTGGCCATGTGAGTTGGTATATTAAGAAAGCAACAGTGTTTTCTACGGGAACTTTACAGACTGGTCATCTCTCCAGTCCAGTTATGTTTGTGACATGTTAATGGTGCGAATGTGCTGTACACATCTTGGCACACCACGTGACTGCCCATGCTTTTTAGAGTTTCTCAGCTCTTCCTCTATTTTCCCTTGGTCGAGACCAGGACAATGGCTCCATGGAACACACACTGTGCCCTTAGCTAAGACCTTCAGAGTTGCCTCTAAATCATATGACTACTCACATCTGTGTGTCCCAGTGGCCCCCAGTGACTGGAATTCATCCCCCCAACCCCTCTATGTGCCAACAGCTATGCTGGGTGCATCACACACGTTATCCCAGCTGACACTGTAATTAGAAGACATTGAATAAATAAGGAACCTTTCAGGCATTTGTATAAATGAATAACATATGTGGACGGTTATGGTGATTTTTCTCAATGGCAACTGAGGCTCTTTGATGCCACATGTCCAAGGTCCCACAACCAGAAAGTGGCAGAGCCAAACATCCCTTCAGACTCAGCTCCATGACTCCCTCCTTCCCGACAGAGAAACTTTTCACATATGCTAGTCTCTGCCGGCTGGCAGAGGGGTCCACAGGAGACTGCCCATTGAAAATATGAACCCCCTGCCTTGTCCCAGGAGTCTGCAGGAAGCAGCATTTACCAGCTGCCCTGGAAGATGGTCATGTTGCCTGGGTGGCCCTGCCATCTGTTCTCAGGGCTCTTCTGTATCTTCCGGTTGCCATGAGCATCTCCTGCCCCTGGGCTTATAGGATTCTGAGAGTACAGCTTTTTAAGATGCCGCAGAGTGTCACGTTGCCTGTCACCACACCTACAGCAATACAGAGAGGCCCTGTGGACTATACAAGGCTGTGCGTGCATGACTCTAGGGAGTGACGAATATTAGGAAATCTTTACACAATGCTAGTAGGGGATATAAAGTAATCCAGCCACCATGGAAATCACTATGGAGGTTTCCCAGAAACCTAGGAAGGCTTCAAGTCAACACATTACAGAGTTGTGTGCATGGGTATTTGTCCCAGCACTGTCCCCAAGAGCTAACTTATAGAAACAACCTAGGTGTCCAACAACATAACATAAAACCATGTATGTACATATATAATATAAAAGGAGAAGTGAAGCTGGCCAGAGGGACAAAGGGGCCTATGGGAGATGGAGGGGATAGGGAGAGGGTGGAGGACATGGGAGGGAATATGTTCAGTGTACGGTATAGTCTCACATGTAAATGTCATCATGAAACACCATGTGTAATGAATACACAATGAAAATCAACAGTAAGTACATTTGAACCTCAGCAGCTATTTGAGGGTACCAGTGCATGGCAGGCAGGGGATACAGACAAGTTCACGCAATAAATTTTGAGCAATAGAGTAGTTTCCCAGATTGTGCATGTTTGAGGTCATAAGATGATGATTCCAGCAGACTCATGATTTGTACTTGGTGGGCTGAAGAACCACAGGCAAGTTCATTGGGAATTTGGGGTTCCACCCTGGGAAATGGATACATCAGTCCTTCAGGGGCCTGAGAAGCTGCAATGTGAACAGTGCCCCTAGGTGACTGTGATGATTTGAGAGACTTAGATAAAAAGCAAGCTTCTCCTTCCCATTTCACCAGAGGCTTCTGTGAACCATCCTGTGGCAAGTGCCTCAAGAGATGCTATATGCCTCTGCTGAGCTCTGGTGGCATGGTTCACTATAGACACTTGATCTGTGCCCACAGAGATGTGAGGCCATGCCATCTCAAATCCAGCAGCCGTGCATATTGCTTCTCTCACCTGCTTCTCACACCTGCTTCTCTCACCTGCTTCTCACACCTGTTTCTCTCACCTGCTTCTCACACCTGCTTCTTCTCACACCTGCTTCTCTCACCTGCTTCTCTCACCTGCTTCTCACACCTTCTTCTCTCACCTGCTTCTCACACCTGTTTCTCTCACCTGCTTCTCCCACCTGCTTCTCACACCTGCTTCTCACACCTACTTCTCTCACCTGCTTCTCACACCTGCTTCTCACACCTGCTTCTCTCACCTGCTTCTCACACTTGCTTCTCTTACCTGCTTCTCTCACCTGCTTCTCACACCTGCTTCTCACACCCACTTCTCCCACTTGCTTCTCTCACCTGCTTCTCACACCTGCTTCTCAAACTGCTTCTCACAAAAGGGCCGAAGCAAGAGTGATGGATGCCACATCTGACACCAGGCTATAAAGACTATCTCAAACACTCCCTCAGCTTCTTGGTTTTGAAGGATGCTGTATTGCTTGCATTTATTGTTGCTATGCCAAAATAGTTCTAGAATCAATTTAAGGGAGGGAAGGATTTATTCTGGCATTCACTTTGAGGAGATGCAGTCCATCGTGGCTGGGAAAACATTGTGGTAGCAGCAGGAGGCTACTTGTCACAGTCTCCTGCACAGAAGCGTGACTAGGCTATAAAACTTCAGGGCTCACCCCCAACTGACACACTTCCTCCAGAAAGACTCTGCCTCCTAAAGGTTCCCCAAGCTTCCCAAGCAGCATCACCATCTGGATGCTAAGTGGTCAACCAGACCACAACAGATATGAAGCGGAGAGCTTCCTCCTGACAGCGTCCATGTTGCAAGAGACTCTTGTATCATTGGCAGTCAGCAAGCCCCTGGGGCACCCAGTGACCATGATGATGTCTGTGCGCTTGAGAGCCATCAAATCCCATTAAACCTTGAAGCAACTGCAGCCTGATGAGGGAGAGTTAGCCAGAGGCATCTGACAAAACCACAGCTGCCCCTGGAAGCAACAGAGCTGCGTAAGGTGGTGTGAATGTGGTGTGATGTAAAGGGTTGGGGGAAGGGGTTAGTTGTTGCTGAGCACAAGCAGCAGGACTCCTTCAGACCCCCCCCCCTCCATGTGAGGCGTATTCTTGGTTGTCAACTTTACCACATCTGGAGTTAACTGAAACCCAAATGACTAGGCACATCTGGGAGTGGTTTTTCCTAATTTAATCATTTGAAGTGGGAAGGCTCACTTTTAATCCAGATCTTTGGGAAAGATACACCTTTAATACAGATCTTCTGAGGTTGGAAGATTAATCCACTTTTAATCTAGACCATACTTTTTACTGGTGGTCCACACAGAAAGAAGCTCTTTACCTGCTTGCCCTCACTCTGGCTAACAAGTCACTGGCATTAAAGTCTTTAATATTTTGATGTATACCAAAGACCGGCTGAGACATCCAACCATACTAGATTCTTATATTGATAGACAGCCATCATTGGGCTAGTTTGACATGGCCTATAGATATTTTAATAAACCCCACATATATATACATTTGTTTCTCTAGAGAATACTCATTGATACAACCTAGATAAATACTAGGTGGGCATGGCGCTTCTCTGTTATTTCAGCTCCAGAAGGTAGAAACACAATGCTCAGAGCAAACTGGTCAGCAGGCCAGTCATATCAGTGAACTCTGAGTGTGACAGAGAGGCTCTGCCTCAAAGAATAATGTGAAAAACAATCAAGAAAGATTTCCAACATCAACCTATGGCTTTCACATGTATGTATACACATGTATAAGTATACATAAGTGCCACACACTCATGACCATAACCATGTGGGCACACATGCACACACAAAGAAGAAAAAGAAGGAGGAGGAGGAGGAAGAAGAGGAGGAAGAGGAGCAGGAGGAGGAGGAGGAGGAGGAGGAGGAGAAGGAGAAGGAGAAGAAGAAGAAGAAGAAGAAGAAGAAGAAGAAGAAGAAGAAGAAGAAGAAGAAGAAGAAGAAGAAGAAGAAGAAGAAGAATAGGAAGAAGAATATGAAGAAGAATATGAAGAAGAAGAAGAAGAAGAAGAAGAAGAAGAAGAAGAAGAAGAAGAAGAAGAAGAAGAAGAAGAAGAAGAAGAAGAAGAAGAAGAAGAAGAAGAAGAAACTGAAAAAGAAAGATGGCAGCTTGCTAATTATGATGGTGTAAGAAAATGAATGAATGTGTTAATAAAGGGGCTATTAATGAATGATGAGTCTCATGAGTGGAGTCATTTGTTCAAGTCTAGGAGGGAAACAACAGAAGAGAGATGAGAGAGCCACTGAAATGTGGCTTTATGGTAGATAAAAGAGGGCACTTGGCATGTAAGGAAAGGGGTGGGGCATGTCTGCGAAGAGGTGGCAGGCACACTGGAGAAGTAGTCTGTGAAGTCTGTGGTCATGAATTTAAAGTAAACAACAGCAGGCAGTTATGTGGTTTTATTTATTTTTTAATCCAGTCACATTCAGCTGCAGGTTGGGCCAGAGCAGGCCACTCTGCATTTAATCAGGGCTTCATCGTGCCAAGAAGAGAAGACAGAGCTGAAGAGGACAGGGATACAGAGAGAGTCACATGGAAGTAACTGTGCTGGGCTGCAGAGATTGACGTGGTAGGTCCCGGAGGGGAACAGAGAGCGTTTTCAGAGGAGGTCACCAGAAATCAAGATTAGAGGTGGATTGAAGGTGTAAGACCTGGTCACAGAGACAGGAAGGAGGGAGGAGAAGCCACCGAAGAGAGTAGTCCAAGACACCAAAGCACAGGAGTGTGGCTGGGGAAGGGGTCATTTTCAAAACTGACATATTCAGCACAAACACCTTCAATTCAGAGATGGTTGATATTGAAGTTGCAAGTGAGGAAGGTAGGAGGAACATGCGAATGTGCTAATAAGGAGGCTATTCATGATTTTGTGGTCCATTATAGTGTATTTATATATTTATTTATAGCGAAGTCATTTATTCAAAACAGCAAACAGAAAGTCTTCCTTCTTGCACAGTGTAGTGCTGGGCTTGTCAGAGGGAAACTCACACTTAGAAATTCTTAAGCTCTCTTGCATGTGGATTACTTGAAAGGTGTCTTCATTTGCTGACCCACTGTGTTTCTTCCAGGATTCTGCTCCTACTATGGGGAAGCACCATGCCGCATAAGCAGGCTCACTAAGGGCATTGATGTTTGCTTCTTTTCAAACATGTACATCAACCCTGACATTTCTTGTGTCCAGTGGTAAAGTGCTTGATACAATTACTTCTTAAAGCAGTTTTATTAGATGATACAAACACCACAGGACTTCAAGCCAGATGTCTGTTTATAGTGTTGTTTGGACACTTCACTCGATAGCTATATGGTCACAGAGAGGACATTTTTTTTCTTGTCAACCATTCATTTACTTTTTATATAAAACTAGGATGATAATCTCTATCTCCAAAGTAGTCGTGAATAGTGTGTAGTTTCTGATTTAAGCTCTGGGCAGACTGTGTTACCAGCCCCCACCCAGGTTCTTTTGGATCCTCGGATGAAAGACAGATACACGGACACACACACACACACACACACACACACACACAAGCTCATTTTTAACCTGTCTTACTGCTCAGTGGCCGGACTCTTCTGAGCCTTCCTTGGCTAACATGCCCCTCTCTTTACTTATTGCTCAACACCTCGAATCTGCCCTCAATTTAGTTGCCCACCTACCTTCTCCTTGTTCAACACCCCTGAGTCTGCTCTGGCTAGTTGTGCGTCTAACCTTCCACCTGCTACCTCAGGCCCAATCTGGGGAGCGGCCAATGGTCACTCTACCAGAGATCTCACATGGCTGGTGGTGCGATCTTACTCTGAAGCATGGTGAATCCCTTTTCTCCTCCTGTGTCTCCTAGCCTGCCTCTGAGAACCTGGAAGTCCCACCTCTTCTGCCCAGCCATTAGCCACTGGTATCTTTATTGATGGATCAAGAATCAATTGGGGAGCAGGACCTTCAGTGGTTCACTTGCAGATTCCTGATCAAATCATCAGAATCACCCTCTACAGTTGTGTGAATTTAACATAAAGCAATAGCAAATGTTTAATGTAAGTCTTTTCCATGGCAAGTAGCACAGCCCTATTCCTTGCTGTGCATTATTCTATATGTTGTGCCAACATTTACTCATTTTGTCCGTGCAGCAAATCTAAAAGGCAGGCATTGTGATGGTCCCTAGGTCTGAGATGAGGAAACCCACCTAAAGGGGTTGAGCTATCTCTTGAGAATCAGGTTGGTGACAGACAAATTGTTGTAGATTTGAGCTCTCCAGTCTCATTTTGGGGTTCTTACTTCTGATCAGTAAAAGTTATTTTTCTATTTATGTGATAAAATACCACAATGCAATGGAAGAAAGAGTTTATATGCCTTGGTTTCAGAGAGATAAGAGTCCACCAGGGCAGGATCAGGAAATAAGAAGCTTCGTGATTACATCTCAACCACACGCAGGAAGCAGGTAGTGAGGACAGAGAAGCTTGGAGAGTCTATAAACTCTCAAGCCCCACCTCCCCAACAAGGCTCCAACTCCTTCATAACCATGACAGCTCCAAACAGTGCCACCAACTGGCTGCCAAGTGCTCACATACACGAACATATGAGGGACATATCTCAGTCAGTGAAGTGCTCAATGTGAAAGCCTAAGTTTGATCTCCAGACTCCACGAGGCTCACATGAAAAAGCAATACACGGTGTTACACACTCATAAGCTCAGTGTCAGAGAGGTGAAGACAAGAGGATGTTACTTGTTGGATGACCAGACTAGCCTAATGGGTAAAGCTCCAGGCCAGCAAGAGACCTTGGTTCAGCAAAATAAAATAGAGGAGGGAGCTGCTGAAGATGTGGGTCAGAGAGTAAAGTGCTTTCTGTCTGGGCGAGAAGATCTGAGTTTGGAGCCCCAGGATCCACATAAAAGCCAGATATGAAAGCCACGTGCTGGAGGTGGAAGGCAGAGAGACAGCAGGCACATCCTAAACTTTGCTGGCCAATTCATCTGGCATACATGATGAACTTTATTTCAGTGACAGGTACCATCTCAAAAAATAAAGTGGAGAACATGAAGGAAGATGCCTGACGCTAACTTCTGGACTCCACATGTGAACTCAGAGGTACACACATGTATACCTGTGCACACTCATGCACATCTTACATATAAGCACACAAAAACTTCTCAAATGAAAAGTGGTGCCTGAGGAACAGACAAGATGATATGGCCTTCTGACCTATGCGGACATGCACACACAAGTGTAAATGCACTCTCATACGTGTGCATGTGCACACACACATTGTCCTGCCCCCGTCAACCTTCACAGCATCCCTCCTCTGGCATGTTCTCAGGGTACTAGGATCTGTCGCCTAGCAACCTGCCAGCTCAGCTTGCATTAGCTGGTTTTTAAATGTCTGTCATGTTCATCTTGTTTCCCCAGCTACGGCGCTCTGTACCTCTCGCTGTAGCTCCAGCACAAGCAGATTTTCACAGGGACAGAGACATACTTTCCATCTCTCTGAGGAAAGTAAAGCACCTCCCCACGAGGGTGGGCTGGGGCTGTGGAATGCTGCAACCAACTCCCGGGCCCATGTCCTGACTTCAGTTCCACACTGGCTGTGTGGTCTTGTGAAAGTCCCCCGCTGTGCTGTCTTCATTTTGTCCAGGTGTAAAATGGGAGGACCAACAAGAGATCAAGCCAGATACAATTTCAGCACAGATGGGAGGGGCTCACAAGGCTTCCTCCCTGACTGAGAAGCTACTGGTAGTTGACAGCTGGGGGTATGGTCACTGGCAGGTCTGTCATGCTCTGGTGAATGGCCCATACTCATGAACATATAGGAAACACTAAATTGACTAAAGAAATTATTAAAAACAAAAGGAAAAGGTCATGAGGATGGGGAGGGGTATTGCATCAGTCAGGAAGTAATTAGAGATGGGAAATAGGTAGATATGACTGTATTTCATTGCATACATTATAAAACTCTTAAATAATACTTTTACATTTAAAACGGGACTCTAAGCTAGTCTTCAATATATTTTCTTCATTCATACAGTCTATTATACCCTAAGTATATTGTTGGATCATTTTACCCTGTATCTTCATGAAATTAACTCCTTGGATTCTCATCTCTGCTCAAATGTCAGCCCTTTAAGGAAGGCATCTAAAGCCTGCACGGCATTCATGTGCACATCCACACAGAGTATTTGCTATCTATCAGATCATCCTCTGCACAAGACTCATTAGGTCTGTGTGTATTATTTCTGCTTCCCTCTCTAGACTATAAGCTGCAGGAAGGCATGTACGTGACATTTCCTCTTCATGGTGATAAACCAGTGCTGAGCATGGGAAAATGTTCAGTCCATCTCTGCTGAACCGGACCTGGATGAGTTAGCCGTGACTGCTTCTGAGTCTACCGTCCACCCAGGGTTAGTTACACATCTGTCATGGCTTCATTTAATCTTTACACGTAGCCTAAGAAATATGTCTGATGGTACTTAAATGTGTGTGGCATACTTAAGGAGCATGTTGTCGTTTGAATGAGAATGGACCCTATAGTCTCGTATATTTGAATGCTTGGTTCCCATTTGGTGGAACTGTTTGGGAAGGATTAGGAGGAGTGGCCTTGTCAGAGGAGGTGTGTTTCTAAGTTTTCTCTGCCTTGCTCTGCCTTCTGCTTGTGGGTCAGATATGAGCTCTCAGCTACTTCTCCAGCACCATGCCTGCCTGCTGCTGCTACCCTCCCCCCCACTGTGCTGGTTATGGAGTCTATAACCCTCAGAAACTGTGTGCCATAAATGGAAAGTTGCCTTGATGATAGTGTTTTATAACTAAGGTGAGGCACAGTGTGTAAGTGCATCCTTGAGGTCACACAATAGGCAACTGGAGAAGACAAGCTTCAAATCCAGCAACTGGCAAAGCCTGTGGCCTTGACCATGAAGCATTTGAGGTAATACAAGACTTCTGTCCTCTTTTTGCCGTAAGTTTTCCTCTCATAGTCCAACCCAGCTGCTTTCTCTGGCACCCAGACAGGCTGCCTTCAAAGTTCACTAGGGACTATTCTGGAAAAGACTCAATCGTCCTGTTTGGAAAGGAGCCCTAGATGGGCTGGAAGCAGCAGGCCCTGCGAGGCCCCCGCTGGCTCACCCTGGCCGGCTGGCATCACCACATGGCCATGATCGATTCTGAGAAGAAGTCACCAGGTGTAAGAGACGCTGGGCCAAAAGCTTAATGGGCCCCTTATCCTTCACAGCCTGCTCCTGCTGGCCCCCACTTTCAGTGGGACCAGAATATTTGGGATCTCCAAAAGAAGTCAAATGGTTTTCCCACCCCTTGCCTCAACATTCTGCCCCCCTACCTGGCATGTCCTTCCAGCATCCTTGTCCCCACAGACTTACTGCTCATCCTCCAAGTGAGAGCTCAAGAGTCCCCTCTTCCAAGAAGATCTCTCTGATTTTCCCTAGCAGGTTGCTACGCTCTCCACCTCTGTGTTCTATTGCAAGGCATGAGGTAGATGGAATTGAAGGCAGGAGAATTAGCTTCACTTGCCTTTCACTCATGCAGGTGATTCAAACACGCCAAGCCATAGCTTTTTCATGTAAAATGGGGACAATGATAGCATCTACCTCAGTTCTGGCATAGGCCATAAATGAGATAAGCTATATAAAATGCCAGGCCTTGTGAAGTTTCAGAGGGAAGTTTAAAGAATCTGTTAAGGTTATTTGCTAATTTGAATTAAGAGTCTGTCGTTCTTGTCACCTGGCGCTGAAGAGTCAGCTGTGACTAACAAGCGACCAGCACCACTGAAGTGATATCTTTGCATTACTGGCACAACTGTGCTGGTTAACTAGAGCTGAGAAATTAGCAGCAATTAAGAAGAGGCCAGCATCACTGAGGTGAAATTTTCTGGGAGGTGTTTCATGGGAGTCAGCACACCGTAGCTGGCAGCTGAACCTGACAGTGTCATCCAGGTGGTACTGGCTCTGAGAGCTTGAAAGGGCGTGGAAAGCAGAAGACCTCAGCAGTTTTGGAGATGCCTAGGGCCATGGCATGACCACCTAGGATAGCAGCGGCAGTGGAGTGGAGCTAGCATGAGCCTAGAAGAGAAACTGAGGCTGCTACAGAGAGCAGAGCTGGAGAAGAGCCAAGCCCTTTGGAGGAGCCCAGATCATGAGTGGATTCCAGACGTTGGAGATCACATTATTTATGTCGTTGGGAGTTTGGTTTTGTTTTGATCTGATTGTGACTGTGTCCTCGTTCTTCCCTCCTGAAGTAAGGGTATATTTAATTTATTTTTGATTTTACAAAAGGCCAGAGTGAAAAGACTAAAACGTTAAAGAGATTTTAGGTTTTGAAAGAGATTCTGAATTTAAAAAAAAAAAAAACAAAAAACCGAATTTTAAAATAATTGAATTTGCAAAGACTATGGGACTTTTTAAGTTTGTAAAATTTTTGATATTGTAATGTTAATATTAATGTGTTTTCTTGGGGATGAACATGAAAAGAAACTTTGTGGCTTAACAGTGATATGTTTGTGTGTCAAGCTGATAAGAGGTTACTTGTGCAGGATAATTTTATGACCACTGCATACAAGACAAAGTCATCTGAGAGGAGAGAACCTCGAATAAGAAAATTATAAGATCAGGCTGTAGAAAATCTGGTAGGGCGTTTTCTTAATTATTGATTGATGGGTTGAGGGCCTAACCTGAAGGTGGTGCCATTCCTGGACTGGTAGTCCTGGATTCTATAAGAAAGCAAGCTCAGCAAACCATGTGGAGCAAGCCAGTAAGCAGCATTTCTCCATGACCTCTGAATCATCTCTGGTCTCTGGGTTCTTGCCCAGTGTGAGTTCCTGCCCTTATTATTTTTGATGAGAAATTATCTTTTCCTCTCTGAGTTGATTTTGGTCATGGTGTTTTATCTCGGCAACAATAATCCTAATGCCTTAAGACACTACCTGTCTCCCTTTGTTCTCTTCCTTATGAGTAGTCAGTGCCCTGGCTGCCATGGTACATCTTCCTGCTGCCCTCCCCCAGACCTGTTTCTCCTCCTCAGTCTCTTTGTCTTTTCTTGTATTCACTTAAATTTGTAAGGAAGTCCCACTTTCAACCTTTCAAAGTCCTTTAAAAAAAATATCCTACAATAAATATCCTATATTAATACAGCACATTAGAGCCTTTCCAAAAAAAAAAAAAAACCCTCTTCACAATACCAAAGTAACACATGCTGCTCATTATACAAATGTGAGAAATGCAAGAACGTTTATGAAAGATTATTTAAGTCACTCATGATCTTAATGAGCCCTGAAGAAGCCACAGTTAACCTGTGCCTTTGTCCTATTGCTGTGAAGACACATTATAACCATAAAAAAGCACATTTAATTGTGACTGGTTTATAGTTCATTGTCGTCATGGTCGGAAGCATGGCGGCACATGGGCAGACATAGTACTGGACAGGTAGCTGAGAGTTCTACATATGAATTGGCAACCAGCAGGAAGGAGGTGACCCTGAACCTGGCTTGAGCTTTTAAAATCTCAAAGCCTAACCCCAGAGACTCACTTCCTCCAACAAGGCCATACCTCCTGATACTGACACTCCTCAGTGATCAAGCATTCAAATCTATGAGCCCTTCCTATTCAAAATCACTATACCATGTTTGCACATTTCCTTCTAGGCTATTTTATGTGATGGAAACATCAATGCATCATTAATACTATGTCACCTAGGAAACAGACACACATCACATACGACACTTTCTTTAGAACTCATGGGCTTCCCAAGGCATGCCCCTAGTGACAGTTGTCATTAGAAAGTGGGTAGACACAGGAAACTAAGACCCAAAGAAGTGGTGACTTCAAGGTCATGACACTTGTCTGTGACCCTTGGATTAGAGCCTGTGTCTCTTGAATCACAACCAAACTCCTTACCTTGGTCTGAAAGAAGGAGGAGGAAGAGGAAGAGGAAGAGGAAGAGGAAGAAGAAGAAAAAGAAGAAGAAGAAGAAGAAGAAGAAGAAGAAGAAGAAGAAGAAGAAGAAGAAGAAGAAGAAGAAGAAGAAGAAGAAGAAATCTATCCAGTAACATCAAAGAGAAGGGCATGTAGAATCAGTGACAAATCTAGGGACTATAGACTCAGAGCCCTCATTTACTGCCCAAAGACATTAAATATGTAAACACCTTTGTGCAACAAATTTGAAACTGTGACCATAGAGAGAATGAGAGACACTTTTTCTCGACCTGATCCTGGACCCTCTCACTCCTGCTGATCCTGATGTAGTCAAGGGTTTGAGTTGCATAACTTACTCTTATTTCATGAAAAAGAAACTGTCAAAGGCTATCAGACATCACAGGCCTCCCTCCCCCACCAGAAACGTTAAAGAATCAGAGTTAGTAGCCACATAAGCAGGAACAACCAAGGTGATTGCTGCATGCTTGGCTGTAGACTGCAGCTGATCATTGGCTCAGCCGATCTTAATTGGGGTCTGGGTAAGATTTTATTCTTTCATTGGCTATATGGCGCATGCATCTCATGGCAAAGGGAGGGGCTCAAGTGGACTGATGGGACGTTCATTCACCATACTTCTTAAAGCTCTTTTCTCAAAAGACACGAGACGCCGTCCCTTCCAGCTCTCCTACAGCTCAAGGTCAATGGATCCACAGTGTAGACTGCATTGTCACAGCACACTACTGAATCACATAGCCAAGACAGGAGTGGAGACAGTTAAGACAGGAGCATGGCTGCCACCCACCAGGCACAGACTCTTCAGTTGATGGCAGCAGTGCTGGTCACTGTAACTGTGGAACGTCTGATTCCACAGCCTCCTACTGAGGAGGGATTGTCACCATATCTAAGGTGGATCCTTTTGTGGTTCAGCAGTAACCGTTTGTCACACAGTACCATTCCATTGCTCTGCATTCCACGGAGGCTGGAGAAGCAAATTCCTGGCTTCTACAAAGGACAGGGGTAGGAGTCGGACATTGAGAGGCGGTAGTTTCAGTAAGTGGGGGAACTTGTCAGACAGAGACAAGATGGTCAGAAAGAACAGCAAATGTGGACATGACAGGGCCACTGCACATATGAACTCAGAGAGCCTTGATGGCCCTCATGACAACTGCATAGTATTAAACCAACCAAAATTATATCAGGGATAGGGAGGAGCTCACAAAGTCCCGCCTCTCACTGAGGAGCTACTGGTAATTAATGGCTTTTGGGGAAAGGGTTCTCAGCTGTTTTGGGGTGAGGCCCCCTGTTAAGTTGTCCTATCATATTCAAAGAGATGGCTCTACACCCATGCACATGTAAGCATCACTCACTGGATCTAAATAAGAGTACAGGAAGTTGGAAAATAAAACAGTTAGGGGGTCATGAGAGGAATTAGAGGGGAGGGAGTTAGGGTAGGTTAGTTCAAAATGTAATATTTGTGCCCAACGTTCTCAAAAAAAAGGAAATAAAAAGTGAAAAGAGCAAATGTGCATTGTAGCTACCCTCACACAACTCTCAGGGACTGAAAGCCCAGCCTTCCCCGTGCACATACTCTGAAAGTTTCTGCACACTCTCATCCCTCTGTCTTCACAACTCCCACCCTGTGTCTCCTCCATAACTTTCCCTGTGGTGGCTAACACAGAGGTTCTAGATGTTTTTAGACACCTGAAGACTACATTTCCCAGATTCCCTTGCAGTCAGGTATAGCTCCAAGGTCGGACCAGTGGGACTGAGTGGCAAGGGTGTGTGAACAAAGCTGTAAGATGGTGTTTCAGGTCGTTACACCATTCCTCACCTTCTACCTTTCTAGCTCTGCAGACTGCGGTGCACTCACTGAGTTCTCATGAGTCATGCAGAAAGGACAGCAGAGGTTGGCAAAGAGGCAGGAGAGAGGAACCAGGTCTCCAGTGACCTCAGAAGTGAATCTGCCCAGCTCCCTAGACGATTGACACACCCTTCTAAATCACTAAAAGCCAAGGTCTATGCAGTCTCTCCTTGATATTAGAGTGCCAGTTCTAGAACTTGGAGTTAGACATATGAGGGGTATGGGTCCTCAGTCTGCCCATTACTAGTATTGAAAAATTAAGTGCAGTGTCTTTGTGAGCTGGGTGCTTTCATCTGTTGAGTGGGTTATACAGTTCACGTATGGCTTAGTTTTTATTGGGCATTTAAGATATTTTATACTGAGATTCATACCTAAATGTTAAAATAAAGCACGTATTTCATGGTGATTTGAAGGAAGACTTTCGGTTTTGGTTGCAAACATCTCATTTATGTGAGAGCTAAAGGCCCACGTTTGACAAACACTTCTACCTAACTCATTCCCACCTCAAGCAGTTATTAACTTCTATAATGTGTAAGATATTCCCGTAGGTGATGTGGGAAACAAAAAGGAGGTAACATAAGACAATTCTGCACTCACGTAGCATACACTTCAATGAAGAATAAAAGAAAGAAAGAAAGAAAGAAAGAAACAGTCGACCAAAGGGGAAGTAGAGTTTTAGAAGCGTGAAACAAGAGAGCAAAGGCAAGGGTCTTTGAAAAGTCTCTTGAAAAGCAGAGACTGTCCCTGAACCAAACTGAAGTATAAGGACTAGAGAGAAACATAGGACATCTGGGAAGAGCTGATATTGCTCTTTCAGAGTCCCCGAGTTCGGCAACCTCCAGAAACTTCGTATTCAGGGGGTTCAGCACCTTCCAAGGGCACCTGTCCTACACTCAGACTCACAAACAGACACACACTCATCCACATAACTAAAAATATAAGTACATTGTGAAAAACAAAATACAGGAAAAGCTCTGGTTTAATTTTATTTGTCAAGTAAATAATAAATATTTTAGTGTGAATATGTATGCCATTTGGCACTGTTAAAATTTTTCTTTCTGCATCTAAAAGTCAAATGAGAATCCTATATTTTGTTTTCTAAAACTGACAGTTTTAAGCTTGTCAGCATCATGGGAGACTGGATAGAAGTAGGAGTTGGTAGTGAACCAAGAATCCTGAATAGCAGTTCCGAGGTGGTGGTGTGCACCTTTAGTCCCAGCACTTATGAGGCTGAGGCAGGTGGATCTCTGAGTTTGAGGCCAGCCTGGGCTACACAGAGAAACCTTGTCTTAACCAGGAAACAAAAACAAATGAACAAACAAAACCCACAAAGGAATACTAAATATGATTTCAGTAGCTAGATTATATAAAGTAGCCCAGGCTAAGAGGGTTGTAAGAGTAAAAAGCAAGACTCATAATTTCTAGATATTTTGACTGTGTGACCACTGAGTAATTCATGCAACCTGGATACCATGTTGATGAATCTAACCAATGAGCCCAGTGTCAGATGGAGAGAAGAAATATTTAGCCATGTTGCAATTCAACAAGTCAGATATAAGTCCTTGGCCTTGTGTCTATCTAGCAGTTGATGGCCTAAATATTAAACATAGAATTAAACTAGAAAGTAGGGAACAGGCCTGCCAAGAGACCACAGTAGACAAGAGTACTTATTCAGCTCATAGAACCTCCATGATGGAAAGAGAACACTTCTCACAAGTTGTTCTCTGACCTCCTCATTCATGCTATGACACACATTGCTACCACCCTCAACACACACACATTCACACACATACACATAGATACACACACATATACATACATAAACATACACACACATATACAAACACATATACATACACATGTATACATACACATAAAACACACAATACACACAAACATACACACATATACACATACGCACACATATATACCCACATACACACAGACATACACACAGACACGGACACACATACACACATAGATATACACATAGATATATACACACACAAACACATACATACACAGACACACATATACAAACACATGCATACATACACACTCACATACACAAATACATACAGACATACACACACATACAAACACACATACACACATATATACACACAGACATACATACACATACACACATACAAACACACATGCACACACATGCAAATACACACACATACACACATACATTCATAAACTCATATATAAACATACATACAAATACACATATACATACAGACACACAGATACACACATGCACACATACATACACAGACACAAAAACATACATACACAAACACACACATATACATACAAACACATGCATACACACACATTTATACACACATTTATTTATATATACACACATGCATGCACACTTTTCTTAAAGACATTTTATATTCTAAAAGTGGGAGCTGCTGTCCAGAACATCTTAATTTGCAAGACAATTACAAAACACAGTACTTGGCTCTGCTCAATATAAGGATCCTACCCACCCCATCAACCAGAGAGACAGCGTATGTGCAGGATGAGCTCAGCATTACCTAAACATGTCTGGGACAAGTACGTCTATAGAACTTGGGTTGAGCCAATCAGAAAGTATTTCAATTGGGACCAGAAGATTCTAGCTAACTGTGTGTTCTATTCTTGAGAAAAGAATTCCTGCTCATGAATATTGTGGCTGTCATGGCAAAGCTTTGTTCTCTCCCTGTCCTCATTAACCCTGCTCCCAGTGTAGGGCATAAATCTCGTCAGCTTGGAGACCCTTCCCTTTCAATCTCTGTGATATGAAATGTGCAAACATTTCTGTATTATGTGCTAAAATGGATACGCTCTCCCGGTGTAAAATGTGCAATAGACTGATAATTTCTCTTTGCTTTTCAGTAATTATTTCTTACCTACTGCCAGGGTCAGCCTGGGCACCAAGAGCTCAGGATAAGATGCTTCCTGTTTCCTGAGGTCTGCTGCTTGGGCCTCCTTCTCCGTATTTCTTCTCTGAAATCACAGCGGGGCTATATCCTGATCTCTGGGGGGTTTTAAGTGCCATACCTGCTCTGAGTCATGAACTGCTGTTTGCATTATTGATCAAGAGGTAGAGTCTGAAAGGTCAGCACAGTGAGCCTTCCTCTCGTGCCTCAACCAAGCACAGGCTTGCCTGGCTGTGAAAGCTTAGTATCCTAGGAGTCCATGAGGAGTTTAATGCGAATGTGTGTATGTGTGTGCAAATGCTCATGGAGGCTAGAGGTCAACCTTAGGCGTCATCTTCAGAGGCCCCCTCCACCTCTTGTTCTTAGAGATAGCCACTCTGTCCTGGAACCCACCGAGTCGTTGGAGTGGCCAGCCAGTGGGTAAACTCCCTGTTGTTTTCCTTTGGTCCCTTGGAATCACCCCAGAAAAGGATTCCACAGACTTATCAGGTCAGCTCACTCTGAGTAAAATAAAAATGGGCAGTCTGCAGTGTCCCACACCCGACAGTCAGGCACTAAAACTGCAAATGGTACATGAAAGTCATAGAATGCTTTCTCGGCTCTCACTACTTGACATGGATTTGAATCCAATGGATTCAGGGCCATTGCAGAGGCAGGAGCCTAAAACATCGAAACAAGCAAGGACTATAGAGAGAGGGTTCACCTGTGCGGTGGATTGGGTCTGAGGCTACTGTCTTAGTCAGGTTTCTATTCCTACACAGACATCATGACCAAGAAGCAAGTTGGGGAGGAAAAGGTTTATTCAGCTTACACTTCCATATCGCTGTTCATCACCAGAGGAAGTCAGGACTGGAACTAAAGCAGGTCAGGAAGCAGGAGCTGATGCAGAGGCCACAGAGGGATGTTACTTACTGGCTTGCTTCCCCTGGCTTGCTCAGCTTGCTTTCTTATAGAACCCAGGACTACCAGCCCAGGGATGGCACCACCCACAGTGGGCTGGGCCCTCCTCCCTTGATCACTAGTTGAGAAAATGGCTTACAGCTGGATCTCATGGAGGCACTTCCTCAAGGAAGGCTCCTTTCTCTGTAATAACTCCAGCTTGTGTCAGGTTGACACCAAACCAGCCAGTCCAGCTACTTATGTTAATTCGTTTTCATCCCCCAATTATACAGGAATCTGCATGAAAGATGTAAGATGCTACAGGTTCCTACCCCCAGTTGGTTCTAGAATGAATAAATAAATAAATAAAGTTGCCATTGGCCAATGGTTGATCAGGGAGACAGAGGAGGGAAGTGAGAGAGAAGGAGTTAGTGCCACCATGTTGGGGAAGCAGAAGGACCAATCCTGAGAAGTATAAAACAGAGAGACAGCCAACATGTAAGAGTCAGGGATCGATGCAGGAGGGCTGCAGGCTGAGGCAGTCAGGATGGAATATAGGCTTTAGTAAGTAATGATTCAGGAATATCAGAGGGAAGAGTGTGCTAGCCACTTGGAGATTTGGGAGTGGCCTCACCATCTAGCTGCTTAGGGCATATTAAATATAAGAAATATAAGTCTCTCTATGTCTCCTTCCCTCCTTCCCTTCCTCCTTCTCTCCCTCCTCCCCCCTCTCCTGTGTGTGTGTGTGTGTGTGTGTGTGTTTCACTCAGGAATCCAGACCATCAAAGTGGATAGCAAGGGACTCGTGCTGCCCCAAGCTGCCAGCCACCAGCCGCCAGCCAGCAGCTGACTGGAGTGGATTAATCTACAACAGCAACACACTTGCTTTCCGGGTTGGGAGTTAAGAGTGAACCACTTAGGGTTGCAGCATCTCTTTACTGATTGCATTCACTGGAACCACCCCCTTGTCAATCATCCTCAGTAAAAACCTCACTTTAACATCATTTACAGGGGCAACATCAAACTAGGAGGCTGTGGCCAATCTTCAGGTCTCCCAAGTGTCTGAGCAGAGGTAGATCCATCGCTGGGAGGCCTGGAAGGCAGAACCCCCTGTGAATGGTTCCAGCAAACTAACCACAGCTATTCAGGTTATTAAAATATTCTGAATGGTCAGCTTACCCTGAATCTGTGCCTCTGATTCATCTTGGCGACAGCAAGTTATTTCTGCTGTAGGAAAAGCCTGGTGTGCTGAACCAAGGACCCCTCCCACCAGCATCCCGGTTTAGCATTTTTCTGGACTAGAGGGAACCTTAATGCTTCTTGTTTTGTGTCTGAAATTAATCTAATGTTGCACTTCTCATACTGGGCTCTAGGGAACAATGATAATTTTCCACTTAATAAAGCTTCCTCTCTTTTTTTCTCCTCAACAGCAGCTATTTTAAATGTTGAGTGTCTTCTGTATATAGTACATCATGCCGCAGACTATCATGAATGACTTTTTATAAAGAGTCAGTGACTCTAGAGACGGTAGAGAAGCGCCTTGGGTTACCAAGGTTACATTCACCTCAGGGGTCTGGTACTCTGCTTTAGAGACATGACCACAGACCTGCATTTTATCCTTTCTCTGTCTGTACATTAGACAGTAAAGCCCTCTAAATCACTAATAAATCACTTGTGCAGAGCCTGGTAGAAATGAACCTCGTATAGATTATTCATTTATGAGTTCCCATGGAGAGGAACTTCATAAAGAAATGGCCTAGAAAGATCCCCATGAAGAATATGACTCCAGATACCCAAAGGAACCCTTACTCTGCTGGACAGAACGTGGGGTGGGTTGAAGACTGCCTCACCTGGGCTCAGCACACACCTGATGAAAGATTAATACATCCAAGTTCACATCCTAGCTTCATTACATGCTAACTCTGTGTCACTCCAAGTGACTTAGTCCTCCTCTGCCTAGGTTTCCTTCTTTATAAAAACAAATATAATAGCATTCATGCAAAGGAACTGTCACCCATCAACACAGGATAGTGACATGAATGAGAACAGCTCACTCTTCCCCTGGGAGACAGGGAGCACTTGAGATCTTTTATTCCAACGGGATTTATCACAGATGAGCAGCACAGTTGGTTGTGGTGAGAAACCCGAGGTCCAAAACATAACCTGAAGATTAGATGTAGTCAGAAGCTGCTGGGGATGGAGGGACAGTAGGAGTTGTCTTGCAGAAGATGAAACAATATCTGAATTTGTGCTGGAGACATGGAGTGATGCCCCAGGTATGAAGAAAGGGAGCAAAAATAATCTGGCCTGTCTCCAAATTGTGTCTTTTGCCAACACCTCCAAAGTCTGCACCTTCCTGAGAATTACAGGGTAAGGGAGCCCAGAGAATATATCTCCCTAAATTATAGAATAGAGCCAGGGAAAACCAAGGATGGATCTGAGAGCAAACAGGAAGTTAATCAGGAAATTCTGACACTTAGGGGAGCCCTCGTTATGAGCCAGGCTCTGAGCTCAGTGCTTGATTTAATTCATCTAAATTTTTTTTTTTTTTGAAATTCACAGTAAATACCAGATCTGTTATTTAGGGAATTAGCATAAAACTTAAAGAAAATAATAAAATATAGGAGAATCTTTCATACTGAGATGAACTGAAGGGAAGAACTGGAACTCACATTTCTTTATCTCCCCAGCACCACGCTTGGCATCCTGCCTTCCATGGTCATTCAATTCACATTTGTTAAACTCAACGACATCCAATGAAATCAATGGGGTGAGGCTAAGTGAAGCGCTTGCCCGGCTTGTTAGTCACTGCCAAAGCTAGCCCAGAGAAGATCCCTGCCTGGCTCTCCCTCGAAGGCCTTTAAGACTCCTGGGCCTCCATCTCTATGACGATTGAGAGCTCCAAAGCCTGGGCTGAGAAGCCCTTAAGATCTGACCACAGAGGGATAAAGATGTCCAGGGAGCCTTAGATGGCCATTGAGTCAAGCCCAGGCACCAGGCTGAGAGCAAAGATAGCTTTGAGGGTAGCTCAGGACCAGCCTGACAACAGCAGCATGAACAACTCAGAGTCAAACTACCAACTGAACTGAGAAAACAGCTGAACTGAGAAACCTGGTGTGCATGTGGCCTCCAAAAGATATGGCCTTTCTAAGATGTTTGGGATGTAATTTGCTTTAAAGTGATAATTAATATAGAAGTGTGTGTGTGTGTGTGTGTGTGTGTGTGTGTGTGTGTGTGTGTCCTATAAAACAGAAGCAAAAAGCAAAGACAGACAAAAGATACAGCAAAATATCAATAGAGATCCTCTAACACCAGATTGGTAGTTCAACGATGAGTCCCTCTAACAAGCCATCTGTGGTTTTTCTTCTTCCTTCTGTCTTAAGCATCGTTAACAGTGGCTTCGGAAACAAAGATTTCTTCAGGATGCTCCAGGTTTCCTGTCATAGCTCCCCAAGATCCAGGCAAGTGGTGAAAGGGATTATCGCTGCATCTTTCACATGAAGACTCCTCATCTTGTCCTCCATAAGGTGCTGAGTCCCTGCACACCTGCACGAAATCATTCTTGTCCATCTTCCCAGGAATCCAACCTCTTTGTTCCAAGTGATCTATTCCACCCAAAGCCAGGCCCTCTTCAGAATCCACGGGCAGTAAGTATGTCTTTCTAATGAACTGAACAGTGTCTCCCTGGAACTACCGTCAGTCACAGTTCTTCACTGACAACTTCCTATAGGCCATGAGTTGCTCTAGGCATAGGATGCGATAAAGAACAAGACAGAAAAAAAAAAAAAAAAAAAAAAAAAACCTTTGTTCCCCAGGATCGTAGACACCAGCGGGTGAAATGGGCAATTTAAAAAAGCAAAACTTATATGATGCTTGCAAATCAAGGAATTGCTAACAGCCCTTGTAATAGGATATTAATTCCTCAACACAGAGCACCAAGAGATAGGACAAAGGATATGGTACTGGGGTGGCGCCTTCATATGGATTCCCATCTTTCCCAGAGGGTATGGGTTAGCTACAATGTGGGCTCTGCCTTGCCTCTCTTGATGCTCTGTTTCCCTCTCACCTTCTAACACTAGTTGAGGCATCACAAGGCCTCCATCTGACGTGGGTGCCTGATGTTCGACTTCCCCATCTTCAGAATCACAAAACCCAAACAGACCTCTTTTCTTTATAAAGTACCCGGTGTCAAATGGCATGTCGTTAACGCAACAGAAAATGGAGTAAAATACTAATGAAAAACATCCAGTAGGATGGAGAAAATAAACCAAGGGCAGCACGTCCAGACTGTGAGAGCTACCGGTTTTGAAAGGATGGTCATGGAAGGCCATCCTGGGGAGATGGCTTCCGATAGAGACATGGCTGAAGGCAGGGAGGGCTTCTGTGATTCTCTAGCAGAGCACTCTGATGGAAGAGCAGCAAGAGTGAAGCTCTGAAGAGATGTCTGCTTGTGAACTGACAGCACACAAAAGCCAGGATGGCGGGAGAGTGATGGGTGGGAAAGAGAAGGTAGGAACGCTGCGTCAGAGGAAACTGTAGGGGCCATCTCGGGGTCAGAGGGTGATACTGTGTATGCTGACTGGTACACGCAGAGCTTTGCCCTAGCTACATAATAGTTAGGATGGGGAATCAAAGATGGCGCTGCATAGACTTCCAGCTTAGAACCAGTAGGAACAGATCACATGCAAATATCAAGAGAAGTCAAAGATATAGTGGGGCGGGCCTAGTGTTGCTCGGAGCTCCTGGTAACCTGCCCTCAGCTGGTCCTGATTTGTCAATGAAGATGCCGGTAGCCAATAGCTGGGAAGGACAAGCAGAGGCGGGTTTGGGAGATTTTCCCAGGCTTCGGACCCAGAGAGAGGAAGAGCAGATGGAGATCTGCCAGGCTCAGGGAGGGTGGAGGAGAGGAGAGACACCATGCCTGAGAAGAGAGAATAGTTCAAAGCAGAGAGGCACAGTCTCCATGTGAAGGAACCAGGAAAGGAAGGCCCAGAGCAACCAAGATAGAACACAGAATTTAGTAAGTTGTAACTCAGAATTATCAGCAGGAGGTGGATTCTACCAGGCAGTGGCCCAGCTATTATGCTGATCAGGTATATCAAAATATAAAAGCCGTGTGTGTGTGTGTGTGTGTGTGTGTGTGTGTGTGTGTGTGTGTCCTCAATTCAGGAATATAAACTATTGATGCGGGCAGTGAACCTGCCACCAGGATGCATTAATTAAAAAATATTGCAGCATAAAGAGAATTCCAATATTTTTTTTAAAAAAACAAGTAATGTCAACAATTTGTAGACGTCTGTATAAAACATAGTTGGTTCATTTAAGAGAGACATATATATTCCCAAATTATTTTAGCAGTAGGGCTTACTATATTAAACACACAGTAGTTAGGCAGACCATTAAACTGTACATATGTGAGAACTCAAAGAGGGAACAGTCAGCGTGCCCTCTGGGAGAAATATCATTATAAACAGTAATAGGTAGAGCTGGCAGGCAAAGGTTTTTCCACATGGTGTAACCAGCCTGGATGAGAAGGAAGGAGAAAACTGAGGAAAACATAGAGTCCGGGGTCCTCATAGGCCAGATAGGGCATGGAAGAGAATAAAGGGCAGGAAAACCCACAGAGAACAAACTCAGGCAAGGAAGACATTGCTCACTTAGAAGAGACAGGGTCTCATCCTGGAAACAGAAAGAGCCACAGGTGAGGGTTAAACCAAGAAGGTTTGGGATAAGAAGCAGACCACAGTGAGCTCATTCTGACAGCCGTGTGTGGGAAGAGGAACGAGGACTGTCAGATTAGAAGGCAGTATGTAAAATCTGATCTTTATGGTCCTTGGGAAAATGCTGGGCTGGAACCAACAAGAGAGGTAAGGAAAAAAACAGAAGGAAAATTTGCTATAGAAACAAGAAATTAGAAAGACAGATTAGAGGTTGGGGTGACCAGATACAGGTGGTTCCAAGCTCCTAATGTGAGTAAATGAAGTAGAAACTTGGGAAGAGTGAATGTACTTGGTATCCTAGGTTTGAGCTGCATTATGGGCTAGCTCTGCAGATAGTCAGATGTAGCAGTCAAACGTTAGATCTAAAGCTGGAGAAAAAGACATGTGTTAGGGTAAATATTAAAACAAGGCTTGACCTTTTATCTTGCACTTTGCCAGCTCCTGAGTGGGGCCATCTGGCACTGTGGGGATCTCTATCTTAGTGCTGTAAGCCACCTCTAAGAACTCAGCCACAGTCCACTTCACTGCCCCTGCTGCTTCTGTCCTAGGTGAATATGACAGCCCTAGTGTGTTCCTTTCTTCCACTGCCCGGTACAAACATGACTCCATAGCCTGGTAACTTATCAAATAGGTTTATATGTTAAATTCTCAGTCCACAAACCCTCTACACAATAAGATTACAACCAATGGACAAAGATATAAACTGCCCTTCTATATGAGATAAATAAACCCATAGAAACCCTTAGAAATAATAAAAACCTCATTAAGCTAGAGATGCACCAAGAGAAACATACACATCAGCTTCCATGTTGCCTCCGGAATCTCCTCCTCCCTCAATCTCTGCCTCCTGCCTCCTCTTCCACCTTCCTAGACCTTTCCCCACCTACTTCTCTTTCTGTCTAATATGTATTGCTTCAACATAAACCTATCAACATGCTTGTACCATTCTATTCTTGGGGATTCTGGGAGTCAAGTCTTATTTGCTTTTCACATAGAGAACCCCTAAATATTTGAAGATAACCATGCTCCTAAGCCCCCCAACCCATCCCACTGAGCTGCCTTGAGGCTAATCACCTTTGTTTCTTCTCATCTCTGCCCACTTGGGTCTCAAACAGAGCACTCAGAAGACCCCACTGTTCATGGTGTGAGACCCAGAGGCATCACCTGGGAGCATCCAAACTGCTCCCCCACCTCCACATCTACTGGATCATCATGTGTGTTTTAATGGAATCCCTTGGTGATTCTTCGAAACATTAGTTTAAAGTGGACTGATGGACACTAACAATTTATACCTGGTCCTGACAGTTACTAGTCATGTTATTTTTGTGGTTTCTCCATGCCTCTATTACTTTCTCTATCAACTGGTGCTAATGGTAGGAGCTATCTTATAAAATGCCATAAAGGCTTAAATTAAACAACTCAAATAAGCTACCTCGTGTAGTTAGAACCCCAGTGTGAGTTTATTATTGTCCAAACTCTAGATCCCCACTGTACTCATGAACCTCCGTATCCTATTTGTCTACGCTCTTTTGAAAGCAGAACACTCAGAGATGAGCCCATCCACTGAGTGTAGTCTGCCCCAACTCTGGGTCAGCTGGACTAGCTCACTCTGAATGCCTGTTGTGATGGTTACTCTTGTATATCACTATCACTTCCCATTACTATGACAAATGCTTGAGGAAATCTGAGGAAGAATTTATTTTGGCTTCTTGTTTCAGAGGCTTTGGTCCATGGTCAGCTGACTCCATTGTTATTCTACTGTGGCAATGCAGGAACCTCCCAGCAGAAAGGCATGGCAGAGGAAGACTGCTGATCTTTGGCAGCCAAGAAGTAGAAAGAAACAGGGGGGTTAAGACATGATACACCTTTTATGGCCATACTCCCAGTGACCTGCTTTTTCCACCTGGGTTTCACTTCCTAGTTTCCACAACCTCCCAAAAGTGCTATCGAACTGAAAATGCATCTAAGATGTGAATCTGTCCATTTGGTCCAAGTTCTCATGATCATATGACTTCTCAGTAATGCCACCAGCTGGGAACCAAGCCTTCAACACAAGAGACTCTGGGGCAGTTCTTCACATCAAAGCCCTAACAATGCTTGTGCCCCCTTTTATTTTACCTGTTTCCTGCAGGTAGAATAGACTCAGTGCCATAGAACGGGTGAGAAGTGAGCTGGAGGGGGGGTTCAGAATACCCGAGGGAAGCTGAGAAGACTTGAGTGGCTGTGTAAAGTGGATGGAGTGCTGAGTGAATGTGGATTGTTGACAGGAGTCCAGCCATGTCAAGGACCAAGGTCAGACCTCTGGGAATTCGGAAGGCTCCCGTACATAGGACAGACTTAGAACAAACAGAGCCTTCTTTTGTTCTGTGTGTTGACAGTAAGCACACAATTAACCAGTGTGTGCAACAGAAGCTTTGTCCTCCAGAATATTTACAGCCTGAGACTGTAGACTGTTGGCCTTCAGAGGCCCCCTCCTGAGACTAGCTGATGCTTTCCCCTGTGCTGGCCATAGCAAAGTTGGTGAGGTTCCAGACTTGGTGCCCTCCGTCAGAGCAAGCACAGCCCCACCCCTGCACCCCAGATGTATGTCTGCATGTGTATCTGTCCTTTTCTCAGTCCTTCCCATCCCACCAGGTGTCCATACCTAAGCCACCTGGGATGTGGGAGAACACCTGTGTCTGCCTGTCCACATCTAGATGACCTTACATGAAGCACTTCTTCATCTGTTGTCTAAAAGGTGGTGGGATCAGAGTCTGCCTGATAAGCCTCTTTGGTTTGGAAACAGTTTGTCCCAAGTATACTCCGCCGAGACCACAGAACCTCGAAAAGTAAAGCTCTAGGCCAAGGGGAGGAAGAAGCAGTGATAAAGAGTTTACCCGGCATGTTCAAGGGCTTGGGCTGGATCCCAACAGCCAAGAGAGGGAAAGGTATATTTTCCTGGATGTCGTGGTACATACCAGTAGTCCCAATAGTCAGAAAGCAAAGGCAAGCTGGTCCTGAGTGCAAGGCTAGCCTGGGCTCTATAATGACATGAGGTGAGTGAGATTGAGCCTCATGAAGGGTAATTATGTCATCGAATTCTCTTCTCATGAATGATTAATTCGAGCTCTTAAGGGACTTGGCTGGACCTGGTAGTGGATCATTCCGAGGTTGTCATAGGCAGATGAACCACTGCTCGGGTGTCCAGCTGCCTCCTTCACACATATTCCTGCTTGGACATAGTTTTCTCTTTCCACTTCTTCACTGGGCTGTGATGTAGATGTAGCATGGGGAAACTGGCCAGGATGCCAGTGCCATGGTGTTCCAGGGACCAAATAAACCTCTTTGTGAATTATGTGGCCTCGAGCATTTTCTTACAATAATACAAAGCATGCCAGTAGATATGGTTACTGCAACGTTTAAATGACTGGAACATTTAAAGTCGTCATACCCCAGGCTATCAGTGACTACCGCATGATTCAGCTCACACAACCTTGGCATTTTAGAGGTACAGAAAGGTTAAATTGTAGGACTGGAGGGACGTAGATTTATCATCGTCTCAGCAAGCAGGACCCTCAGAACACAACTGGATATTTTGTCATACATCTCAGCCTTCGGGAACTGTGTCCCCATTGTGCCTGGATCTACCCAGCAGTAAGAGCAGATGTGCCTCTCCGTTAAGTATGTTAGAACCTAGCTCGTTTGGGATAAATCATGGGGAACTTAAGATTCACTGAATTAATCTTAAGGCCTTTGAGTTTGGATTTACGTGCACAATGTGTCTGCAATTATAAAAAATGTATAATTCATTCCAATGAAAAGTAAGTTTGATTTTTTTCAGCTGCCTGATTGCGTTAATTTTTTTTTTTATAAAAGTATTAGATGGCAGAGATTTTTTCCCCAGGAAAATCTGAGTGTTTTCCTTCCCACCTCTTCCTGTTAACACTGGCAAAATGGCACATCTCTCTGGCCTTGGTGGAGAATGGGGGATGGGGGAAGTTGTATTTTATTGCTTGTTTTTCATTAGCTGAATTGCCACCAGGAAATGGGTGCCTTGCCTGGAACAACAGGGCTGCTGCAAATGGCAGGACCATGGTTACCAAGCTATGATGGACAACAGAACTGTCATCCTGAAGCCTTACCTGGAAAGCTGGTTCTGGTCCAATGAAGGCAGTACAGGGTTCAGAAGGCAGCTTTCCAATAAACCCTTCAGGTGCTTTGTATGGGAACATAACGGGTTTGAACCTTCACAACTGAAAGTTAAGCATGACTGTGTGGCTTGCTTGGGTTAACAGTATGTGGATAAAAATCATTTTGTCATTTCTGGATAGAATTTTTAGCACAAACTGTACACCTAACACATACCCCTTCCTCTTCTGGAAGGACTTATGGAAGCCACAGTGAAGCCTGGATCCCAGGAGTCTGTGTAAAATCAGTGCTGCTGGCGAATCCAAGAGAAACACAAAATGGGCAGGAGATTTAAAATAATAACGATCATAATAAACAACAACAACAACAATAATAATAACTCCCCACAACTTTTGTTATGCTAAAAGACAATAATATTCAGCATCACAGAGCCCATCATGCCTAGCACACCTGACCTATAGTGACCTTGAAAGTCATTACCATTTGCAATTCTTCTAATCAGTGTCCTTCAGTGGCTTGTGCGTGAGGTAGACTTTGAGCAGAATTTAAGAAAAAAAAGTTAAAGAATAAACCTCGCTATTGCTTGCCTCTGTAGAATGCGAAATAACCTCTGGAAAGTACAGTGTTTATTTTAGAAGCCAGCAAAGGCAATGGAATTGGCCTGCAATAATTAGAAAAGGGTTGGTTTTATATTAAACCCAGATTTACTGAGACTTTAGGTTTTGTTCTACCTAAAGTCAGGAGAAATTTAATGCCTGATGTGTCTTGTCATATAACCTAGACCTTGAGTTCTTGGGGAAAGTCTTGAATTGAATATTTAAGCAATTACAGCAAACAGAGCCTCCCAGAGTGTTACCTGCTTTCATTAAATTTCAATCTTGAAGACAGATGTCTTCTATTTTGGCTTTTCATTAAGGAATGGGGGAGGGGGAAGCGCAGTGAATAGCTTTGAGATAAATGAACATCTCGTCCTTTCTTACTAAACCTATTTCCCCTTCCCCTTGAAGTCTCATCTGCTATTCAAGTCACCAGAGAACAAAGAGGTCTGGGAGGTGGGACTGAGGAAGACTGTAGTGGAAGAAGTGACAAGGATGGACAGGTGACTCCAAAAGGAACCAAATGTTTAGATGAGAGTAATCAGAACAAGAGCCTCGGGTCAGGGGTGAGTCAGGAGCACCAAGATGTACAAGCACCCCTTCACCACCACAGCGAGCCAGCCCTGGCTTCCCCTTGTACCCCAGTGCCACTTAGGGAGAAAACACAGTCCTGATGGGAGTTTGGGCTCTGAACTGATAAACTGACAAAGTAAACTGAGACTCTTCTGGGTCCCTGGAGGACTCCAGGGTGAAAGGAGGAACGTGTACCCGGTGTGGGAAAACAGGTCTGGGATGCTGACGCTGGAGACCGAGGCAGGAAGACTGCAAGTTCCAGGTCAGCGAGCGTTATACAGCAAGATAATGTCTCCCCATTATCAGACAGAGGCTGCGGATATAACTCAGTGCACTTACACAAAGCTCTCCTTCAGTTCCCAGCACAGGAAGAAGGAGGAGGAGGAGGAGGAGGAGGAGGAGGAGGAGGAGAAGGAGGAGAAGGAAGAGAAGGAGGAGGAGGAGGAGGAGGAGGAGAAGGAGGAGAAGGAAGAGAAGGAGGAGGAGGAGGAGGAGGAGGAGAAGGAGGAGGAGGAGGAGGAGGAGAAGGAGGAGGAGGAGGAGGAGGAGAAGGAGGAGAAGGAAGAGAAGGAGGAGGAGGAGGAGGAGGAGGAGGAGGAGGAGAAGGAGGAGGAGGAGGAGGAGGAGGAGGAGGAGGAGAAGGAAGAGAAGGAGGAGGAGGAGGAGGAGGAGGAGGAGGAGAAGGAGGAGAAGGAGGAGAAGGAAGAGAAGGAGGAGGAGGAGGAGGAGGAGGAGGAGGAGGAGGAGGAGGAGGAGGAGGAGAAGGAGAAGGAGAAGAAGAAGAAAAAGAAGAAGAAGAAGAAGAAGAAGAAGAAGAAGAAGAAGAAGAAGAAGAAGAACAACAACAACAACAACAACAACAACAACAACAACAACAACAACAACAACAGGTGGTTTGGAGAATCCTTTTCTGAAGAGACATAAAGAATGTCCTCCCCTACCTTAGAAGATTCCAAGGACAAACCAAAATATGATTCCAGCACAGAGCAGCCTGGGGAGCCAATGGGTTTACTGGAATTGCTTACAGAACCACAAAGCAGCTGCATTGGAATGACCTTCCTGGCGTGGACCAGGGCTTCCCCATAGCTGCATATGTAGCGCAGCTTCAGTTACCCTTCCCCAGCCTGTATCCTCTACCCATCCCGTTAGCCAGAGGCCAAGTGCAAGCAGGGCAGAATTGTTTACAAATGGCTAAGAAGAACTGGACTCTCAGTCAAAGGCCTATCCACACACCTCACCACCTCCTCTCGCCAGGGCATCCACGCCCAACCCCGATGGACTCTTGAAGCAGGCTGATTTGATGAAGATGCTGGTAAGGTTACTCAGAGGACCAAGTTCTACAGCAGAAGGGAAAGCATCAAATCTCCTATAATAGATGTAAATATTAGTGCTGAGGCGCATTCACTGAAAGTATGTGACTGAGCTGCACAAATTTCAACAAGAAAACAAAAACATCATTGACGGCACGGCTCGTATTGTGCAAGATGCTGGAAGAGCATTTCAGTGTTTCCTGGAGCGAGTCTGCTGCTGCCGGTCCAGGGGTCACACTTTGAGAAGCCCTGCACTGATTCATCTAAGTCCAGTGCTGAGCTCACTCCGGCTGACACCAAACGCTGGGGGACGGCAGGATTCCTGCTGCAGTGACAGCAATTATGCAATGTCATCATCAAGCTATCTTCTCCATCTTCTCCTCTGCTGACCTTCCTTAGCAGTCCCTGAGCGCTGAGCGGCCTCTGAGCCGCCCCCCAACGGCTTCTGAGCGGCTCCTACAGCCAACCTCATTTAACCACCACATGTACCTTTCTGGTTTTGCAGCCAAGGTGGCTGAAACTTCAAGAAGTCTAGGAACGTGTCAAAAGTGATGGAGATGGCACAGCCAGGCCACACTGAGCAGTCTCTGTCAGGAGCCGAGATTCCAAACCACTGCAGATCACTTTGTCAGCTGGGCCATACTCTTTTGAAAGAGGCAACTTGGGGACTACAAAGACCAAGAACTGATTTATTAAAACCTACACATTTGGATTTTTCTTTTAATTTGATGCTGAGTCTGAACCACCTTAGACACCGAGACAGTTCTAGCCAGTTTCACAGTTTCTGCCACTACCACCATCTCAGTTTGAGAATTCTGTCCTTAAAGATCTCTTCATAATTCCCATCATAGAGGTGAGTGCTTCAGCTTTCTGGTCAGTTCCTTAACACCCCCACCCCCCACATACACACACTCAACAGCTGGGGGAAGGGGCAGGAGAGGGCTGCTTGCTCAAGCATCTAATTAAATTGAATTTTGCTAAACAAAACTTCATCTCCTCCAGAGAGAAATCATATCACTGTTTGAGTGCAGAAGCAGCTGTCCGCAATTATGTTTTAAATAGTAGGGTTTATTCTATTTGATCTGCATGGTTTATAAAAAAGCCTGTAAGGAAAAGCAAGCCCGGTGGCAAACTTGAACAGGAACAGCCTGTGTTCAAGTCCGTTTTGCGCAGTCTGTACTGGACCATGAGAGTATTTTTGTGGTCTCCTTTATTCTGGCCCCGTGGTTGGCTGCTCCCACTGTTCACGTGGTAAATGGTTGCAGCAATGTTCTCAGGTGGCTTCAACAGTATTCTCAAAGCCCAGACCCTAACTTTAAAAGAGCAAATGGGGCCACGAGTCCCATTGGTCAGCTGTCAAGAACACGCTTCCTAAATTTTCTCCTTGGAAACTTGCAATCTGGGTGTTGTGCCGGACACGTATCTCTCACGTTTATTTTTAAGTGTGTAGGAGGGTATACATGCTTCTGTGTGTATGTTTGTGTGCACAAGTATGAGTTTAGGTACCTTCAAAGGCAAAAGAAAAGTACTAGAATTCTCTGAAGCTGAAGTTACATATAGTTGTGACCATCAGATGTGGACAGTGGGAATCAGCCTCTGTAAACCACTGGACCATTTCACCAGCCTCCCAATGTCTTCCCGAGTCCTTCTCGGCTGGAATATGTGTGTCCACATGCTTTCCAAACTCTTGTTTCATTTCCCAAGAACACAGGAGGGAAAAATCAGATAGAGACTCCATCTCCCATCATGTTCTGCTTTCCCTTCTGTTCCCTCTTTCCCTTCTGTTCCCTGCCCTATGGAGAACAAGGGCAAAATCCAGCTGGGCCCAACTCTGTAGGTGTGGCAGAGACACTTTTCCAAGGACGAGTTGAATTCCTATTCCACAATGCCATGCAGCTAGTGACAAAGAAGCAGGGGATGTAGATTTAGGGAAGTTGGGAACAGGAATGGGGAGACTGGATCCATGGGGATTTAGCCCCCCAACTGGTCAGAGATAGGTCCACTAACTTGTTGGTTAGTTCTGGGTTTCCAAGTAAAGCCTCCGACCACCATCCAAGAATAAACGAATACACAGTTGGTTTTGTCATCCACAGCCTATGTTTTCTCCTTCCTGTTCCCTGATAACAAATGGGTGCTCACTGCAAAAGAAACCCACAGAAGTGAAAATAAATGTGAAAGCACACATTCTACCCTCCAGATACAACCACTGCACACCATGTTCTATTCCTCTAGACTTTTCAGTATTTCAGAATTACGCAAATACCCACATTCAGCTTCTGTGTAGTTTTCATAGACCTGTGTGATTCTCCAAACAGAACAGTACTATCCTGTTTATTACGCTTTCTTTCCCACTTCATAATAACGTATAGATCTTTCCCCAGACAATCAATATGTGTCTACATCACTGTTCCTGGTAGCTATTATAATGTATTGACTAGCTCCCTCTTGATGAACATGGGGACGTCCCCACCACTCTTTCTGGGCAAACTAACAGATCCTAATCTTTTTGAAGCTGTGACAGGTTTTCACCTTCCCTCCAAGGTTGGGGTTTTGATGACTTTGTCTTGGGTCTCTCCATCCACACTGATGCTTCTGTGGGTGAGACCACAGCCTGCAAAGGACTGAAATTTCTGTAGCTTGATTCTGTTGTTGAAATATCTGTTGTCCCCCTTCCCACCCCACCCCCTGCCCAAATGAACAACCAGCTGATGCTTGGCCTAACCATTCCAAACCAAAGGAGAGGATTGCCCATTCTCTCCACCAGGATTTCTCCTACCGGAACCTTTCCTGCCTCCACGAATCAGACCAATCCCAGCATGCCTTGCCTGTCAAACCTGTGTTTTTGTTGAGATTTCTTCGGCTAATACTCGTTCTAGAATTCTTCTCTCTACTCACACAGCACACATGGTTATGTCTGGCCTCTCACCTTTCCACACATCTACATCCTCTTGTCTACACACATACATGCACACACACACACACACACACACACACACACACACACACACGTTGTACTTTTTTTTCTTTCATTGCTCTCTACCAGTAAAAAGGCCATGGAGGAGCCTAAGGAGGTTGGAGCACTTATATTCCTGTTATGGGGTAAAAAAGACCCATGTTCACCTCCCACCTTGTCAGTGATCGCTAGACAAGCCACTCACATTGAATCTCAGTTCTTTCATCTGTAGCTTCAGGAAGCCTTGGCTAGCCCCACGGTTCTATGTGAACAATGACTTTGCTTTGGGGAGCAGAGAAAATACAAATGACTACTTGTAAAAAGCAAGAGACTGTTTCTCAGTCAGACATGAAGAAATGATAAAATAAGCAATGGCCTGCTCCTGGTGACAGAACACTGAGTGTGGTGGTTTGCACGGGAACAGCTCCCGGAGCCTCACAGGTCTGAATATTAGGAGCCCGGGCAGTAAAACTGTTTGGAAAGGATTAGAGGTATGGCCTTCTTGAAGGAGGTGTCACTGGGGTACAGGCTTTGAGGTTTCCAAAGACTCTGGCCATTCCCAGTTTCTCACTTTGTCTTCCACTTGCTGATTAAATGTAAGCTCTCAGTTACTGCCCCAGCGCTATCCCTGCTGCCATGTTCTCTGCCGTGCCTATAGGGACTCAAACCCTCTGAAACCCAAAGTCCCAAATAAACCATTTCTTTTATACACTGCACTGTAGCATGGTGTCTTACAACAACAATGAAAAATGTAACTAAAATACTAAGTCATTATAAATCTCAGAGTCAGAAAGAAGTATCCTTATGGAGAATGATGGAGTCTGTTGACTACTCCTCAGAGACGACTTGCTGGTTTTTTTTTTTTCCTTTAAATAATAAAGCCTCACATCAACCCCTCCTCCACACAAACGCATCAAACGTTAGTTAGGTACATAATCACTTAGCCAGACCCAATTCCCAAAGTACTTTGCAGCTCTTACAGAATGTGACCCAGTGGTCCACCAGCAGAAAGGTATATAAGCAACTGCAGTGTGTTTAAGCCCAAGCTTGCTCATCCTTAACTCTTTCCTTCCCTAGCCTGACAGGTATGACTGGGGATCACGGATGCTTTGTTCCAGCTCTGTGATCTTGAAGCCTTCTCCACATGCCTCCACTGCTGTGATGTTCATCCCAAGATCATGGTGCTAAAGAACCCACCTACAGAAGCTGTGAGCAAAGCGAGACTTTTCTTTCCAACGAGCTGTGTCTGTCAGGTATTTATCACAGAAACACAACAAAGTCTGACTGATGCATTCTCCATTTATAGCACAGCAGGATGTCATCTTATTTCAGACTTTTGTGATTACAGATGTCAAGCAGTTAAATTCTTGAGGAACCAGTACATTATAGTTGTGGTTATTGTGGAAGGCCCAGCTTAACATTACAAACTCCATTTTGCTTTCAGACTCCATTTTATGATTCACTTGCCCTCTGAATGAACTCAGCTTGGAAAAAAAACCCAACTTGTTCCAGAAGCCATGTCACCCTGGTAACAATCACAATTCCCCTGAGCTAATAGCCACTCTACCCCTAGTGACACCCAATCAGTTCTTAAGGGGAAATTACCTAATGTATAAAAGTGGTTTGATTAAGCTAGCAACCATTGTTCATACCAAGCTGAAATCATTACTAGCTAATAGAAGTATGTCAAACAATGTCAACCAATCATGTAAATGCCAAGTTAGAAAGTCCCTCAACCTGCTTTACAGCATCCATGATAAATAGGCAATGCTTGTATTAGCTCAGGACTTTCCCACACCTTTCACTGGAGATGTCATGGGGTCTAAGCTCCAGCTTGAATAAAGACTCTTTGCTTTTGCACACAAGTTGGACTCCTGGTGGTCTCCGGTGTTCTGTGAGGACCTCGAGATCAGAGCATAACAATTGTGCAAAAGGTATCATGGTAGAGATGATGGGGACTCATTAATTGGATTCTGAGGAAGAGAGACATGTTTACTATTTTGTGTGGTGGCCCATAGCTCTTAGCTTCAGTACTGTCAGCATTCCCAAATGCCATTCAAAGTGAGGGAAAAGGCAGTTAACAAAATGACTAAATGCCCCCAGGAGAAGTGGAAAAGGAAATACTTTAAAGTAAAGCCATGACTTTTGCAGAGCTGGGATCAGGAGACATTTCTTTCTGCTTCTAGAAAGAGAAGAATTGTACCTGATAGGCACTATAAATTTTGTGGCTGACCAAGTCTCCCTCTGTGGCCTTGACTTCTGGAAAGCCCCGAGCAGATTTGCAGCCCTGTAACACAATACACTGGCTGGCAATATGGATTCTTCTGTGCCTGTGTTGTTTCTGATTTTGTATATGTAACCTGGATTTTTTTCCTTTCTTGTTTCTTCTAATTTGTGTTGCATTTGACATTTCATAAATTCCTTTAAGACTTTAAAATATTTCCGTGGAACAAGGAATTGATGGGTGGATGGATAAATGACAAGAAACCATAAAATCTTAGAGTAGAAAAATATCTTAGAAGCCATGTGATTCAATTCAGGCATTTTTTCCCTGCAATATTCTTTAATGATGACCAATCTAATGGCCTAATCTTAAGATTGACAGTGATTAGAAATTTCTTTCTAATAAAATAGTTAATTGTAGATGTCACCAGAATTTCTTGACCTTAAAGAGAATAATTAGCTTTTCTTATGAAGATTGATCATTAGTTATAGCAAGAGGATATAATACTTTAATAAGTAAGAAATGCAACATAGAAAGCTAGAGAGATGACTAGCTAAGGTTTGCTGTTGTGCCCCTCATCAATTCAAGGCTTCTCCTGTTCTGTATCATAAATAAAAAATGTGGTGCACATCAAGAAACTCGAAAGATCACCCACACAAAGTGAGGGAATGTTTGCAATTTATACACCTGATAGAGGACTTGTATTAGTGTACAGATAGCTGTATAGCTTAAAAAGAAAAAGATGAATAACCAAATTTGGAAATAATTAAAGGCTCTGAATCGATGTTTCTCTACATTAGATATCAGAATGGCCAAAAAGCATACAAAAGATTCTTGAGATCCTTAGCCATCAGAGACATGGAAATCGGCATCAAATGTGGTACCAGTTTCTGCCACCAAGCACATCTGTGTGAGAGAGAGCTTGGCTGTAGACATCAGCTATAACCCGTAGGGAGAGACCAGGGCATGCTGCAGCCACGTGGCAACGCAGTCTCTGCAGTCCCCAAAAGGCTACATGTCTGACCTGCGAATTGCACTCTAGCTATCTACCCAAGAAAAACGAAAATAGGTCTCTCAAAGCCACCACCCTCCCAAGGGTTCTAGCGGCATTGCCCATGATAAGGAAAGCAATTCAAATCCCATCGGCTGACGCATGTATAAAGTGAGGTTTACTTATACTGCAGACTTTTTGTTCCAGCCACAGAAAAATGTACTGAGACTTCCTCCAGCATGGATGGGGAAAGATTCCTCCACCGTGGCTGGAAAATTCTCCAGCATGGATGGGAAATGAATTGAATAAAACAATTTGGAAGAAGGCAGTCAAAAAGGACTAATTCATATCTATGTATAGACTCGATATGAAAGATACAGAATAGGCAAATATAAGTGGACAAAATCTGATTTGGTTACAGCTTGGGCCAGGGATAGAGTGGAAAGGACTGAGGGGACAGAGAACAGCATCTGAGGGCTGCAGAGTCTTACCATGGGATGATGGCACACATGCAAATTTGATTGTGGGGATAGCTGTACAATTTTTTGACTATATAAAATCCATTGGATTCTGTATTTTAATTAGTTGTGTGATTATATTTCAGTGAAGGGATAATTTCTAAATGATGTTTATGTATTGCCTAAACCCTTGTTCTGAGCACCACCACCCACCAAGTACATAGCTAATAAGTTGTGCAGGTTACCTTTTTATTGTCAACCTGGCACAACTCAGACAAGAGGGAACTTCAGTTAAATATTTGCTCCAATCAAACTGGCCCATGGCCACATCTCTGAGAAATTGTCTTGATTGCTGACTGATGTGAGAGGGCCCAACTCACTGTAGGGAGCTCCATCCACAGGCAGGTGGTCCGGGGCTGTATTAGAAAGCCGAGCTGAGCCGGAGAGTGAGTCAGTACGCAGCATTCCTCCTCGGCTTCTGCTCTAGGTTCCTCCTGCCTTGAGTTCACTTCCCTCTGTGATGGACGGAGACGTGGAGTAAGCGGAAACAGACTATTTCTTCAGTAGGCTGCTTCGACCTCTACTATTTATCACAGCAAGAGGGAAGCAAGAAGAAGAAGAGAATCTAGAAGACTCTCCAGGAGGATCTGAGTGTGAGTTCCCAAGATCCACTCTGGTGCATCACTCATCACAGGTGGGACTGAAATGACACCAGGTTCCCCTCACTGCTTCTTGCCAAGATCTGGTCATTTTGAAAGTTCTCCCAGGATCCTCTTCCAAATTGGAACCTAAGGGAGGGCTGTCTAGTTGGCTGACCCAATGGAAAGCACCTGATTGGCTGAGCCTAGGTCACAGGCTTGCACCCAAAACTGCAAAGGAGGCTTAGCTTTCCTTTCCTGATTTCCAATGGGTAGAATGAATCTGACTTTTTTACTGTTTAGAAGGTTGTATATTCAACTTTCGCTTTTTGAATACTTGCATAAGCAGAAGATCTGCTTGTAAATTCAGGCATCATGTACATATCTCAGCTCTACTCTGCGTCTCTACTCTGCATCTCTACTCTGTATCTCTACTCTGCATCTCTACTCTGTATCTCTACTCTGCGTCTCTACTCTGTATCTCAATTCTGTATCTCGATTCTGCATCTTGATTCTGCGTTCTATTTTAGTAGCCGGATTTCTGTTAGTGCATCCCCACCAAGGAAATGTCAAATGCACTAAATCCCCTGACATACACACACTCCAGAGAAACAGCTGTTGGGTGTTTTACAGTATAGCCCTGTTTGCTTTGGTAGTTTGTTATTCCCATTGCAACCAAACTATTGCCATAAAGACACTCTTCTTCTCTGTGGATCCCTGGGCCTGTTTCTGCCTTCGAGCTGCCTCTTCTTGACCTACAGTAAGTGCAGAAATTGAGGAGTTTAGAACTCTTTTAAATTGCTGTGATATCCAAACATATGATTTCATATTTAAAACTGACCATCACCACAGGTTGTTGGAGTGTAGCATGATTCTCATGACTTTTTTATTGTTGTTCCAGTCGCTTGATATAATATTATGTGTTACGATATATATTATATACAGATATTATCCTCCCAGCTACTGGATGTCCCACTGTCTTACTATGGACATATTCCTTGCCTCTTCTGTCTTATATGCTTTTGCTCGGAACTCAGCATTCTGCCTTCCAACTTCCGGTTCGCTTTTCTAGTCGACATAGCGTGAAGGAGCCAAAAGAAGTGGCAGTGTTTAAAGCAAACAAGAACCCACGTGAATTACAAACACTTTTCTCATCCTCATCCCCTACATAAAGCCAGGAAGGATGTATGCACACGTGTCGGTAAGTGTTTCTGGGTGCTGGGATATGTGAGGAAGTTATACGCTTCTGCAAACTGGAATGTTCTATAGACCGTTTCATGTTGTAAAGACAGAAACAAGTGCTGGGGAGAGGAGGAATGGCTCAGCCATTAAAAGGTTAGGCTTACAACCAAACATATACAAAGACAGAAACAAACCCGTGTCCTCATCTCCTGGCTACCATAGACTGTCTATGGATTTTCCTTCCCAGAACCTGGCTCTCAGTGGGAAAATCCTCAACTTCATACATCAGTCTTGGAAAGCCGTTAGAACACAGAACATTGCTGTCTTGACCCTCAAGTCCACATCAGAAAGGACCTGAAAACACCAGGATGTCTTGTGGACTTGTGGCTTGGCCCCTCCCCTCTTAAGGGGAGCAGACAAAAATTAACTCTGTGCTTAAATTTTTTTTCATTAAGTAATCATCCTACCTCTGACACTGGTTGTTTGGAATGTCACCACTACCACTGGCCTTCCCCACTGCTATTTGTAAGGTATTAAATTCTGAGTTCTCTGTATGGAAGCAGAGATCTCTGAGGCTGAACGATCTCAGACGTGAGGACTGCAGCAACTACTTTGGTGGATAACCAGTTGGTACAGCCGGGTAATAATACAAGCCTAGAGTTTCTACAGTGAACAAGCTTACATCTAGGAGCTTCAAATGCATACTGCGCCTCTCCTTCTTCTTGAATGAGATCATTAAAGTAGTCATAACCAGAGGAACTTAAGCCCACAATTTAAGCCTTTTATTCTACACGTCCTGACATATTTATTTCATGCTATTACCCAAGCCTAGAGAATGTATGGGAAATTTTGCCTTGCTGTATACTGCAGAGGGAAGCTCGGGGCAGTGTCACCATCTTGAAGACCAGTGGAGCTCCCTGCTCCAAAAGCCATATGAACATAACCAGAAGCAGAACTTCTGGTAAAAGCGGAGCAGAAAATGCTCCTCCCTCCCAGTAAGATAAAACTGGACGGCATCATTTAAAGCAACCACTTCAGAGTTCTGCGAATTGGCGAGAGGCAAGCGACAAGTTGAAAAGTATATTTGTGGGAAACCAAAGCTGAATTTGGAGTAAAAGCAGGAGTTTGTGGCACCCCCTCCACCGCTAACCCCACCCCCTCTCCTAGATGAAGACCTAGTAGGCAATGTTATCAATCTGTAGCCTTATTCGGATAAGGACTTGATTGGAAGTAGATGAGGAGAAGTCTGCACTCAGCACCATTGACAGTAAAAGAAGCAATATGGGCAGGGACCAGGCACAGCTGTGCTTCAGAGGTGCAGAACTGAGACACACAGTAAGAGACTGACAGAGGAGGAGAGGGACATTAATCCACCCACAAAACCTTCAACCCAAAACTTGTCCTGCCTACAAAATGTGCAGGGATGAAGATGGAGCAAAGACCGAGGGAACAACCATCCGATGACTGCCCCAACTGGAGACCCACCCCATGGGAAAGAGCCAACCCCTGATAATATTGATGATACTCTGCTATCTTGCAGACAGAAACCCAGCATAACTGTCTCCTGAGAGGCTTCATCCAGCAATGGATGGAGACATTAAACAGAGACTGGAGAATCTTGTGGAAGAGTGGGGCATAGAAGTGAGCAAGCCAGAGGGGTCAAGGACACCACAGGAAGACCTATAGAGTTAACTAACCTGGGACCATGGGAGATCACAGAGCCTGGGCCATCAAGGACCATGCAAGAGCTGGACCTAGAACCCTACACATTTGAAGCAAATGTGCACCTTGGTCTTCATGTGGGTCTCAAGTAAAGCAGGGACTGTCTCAGTCTCTGTTCCAGGCCATTGGATCCCTTTCCCTGCTATCTGGATTGCCTCGCTGGGCCTCGGTGGGACAGAAAGGGCCCTGAGAAGGTACCTACTAGGAAGAGATGCCTCAAGGTGGGATGGTACACAGGCAGGCTCCCCTTCTCTGAGAACAACAGGTAGGGACAATGGGAAAAGGAATTTGTAAGGGTGTGACTGGGAAGAGAGGAGAGAAGGAGGCTGAGATCAGGAGGCAAAGTGAATTTAAAATTTAAAATAGTAAAATAAAGACTAGCCAGCAAATTAATAAGGGGAGCCGAGTAAAATGAGAAAGTCATCTAAATTAGAAACACTCTTCACAGATCCCTAGCTGACAGAAAGCCTACAGAAGTTGGAATACAGATCCAAAAAGTTCTATTCACCCTGAGTAACATAAGCCCAAAGAGACTCTCACCTCAGAAATGTATGATCCGACTTCTGAAAGCCTCAAAAACAAGCATCTTAAAAACAAACAAATGCTCTCTCAAACACACACACACACACACACACACACACACACCTCCTCGCAAAACAAACAAAGAAAAATACCTGCCACATAGTAAAGTAGTTCTCACCGCAGGAGAACACAAGCAGGACTCAGGACAACAGAAGCCAGCTTTGCAGCCAGAGATAAGGTTGAGAAACAGCAGAAGGACAAAGTCAAAAAGGACTTCTACGTGTAACAGAACAGTCCTTCAAAAGCGAAGCCAGACAACATCAAATGCATATCAACAATGTGTGGCTGCGGCTAGGAGACTCACTGGAAGTGCTAAAGGGAGCTCTGTGGAACAAACAAAATGCCACATGGTAATCTGATTGTCTGCCAAGAGGTAAACATTACATACATGGGCAAACAGAAAGGGGTTACTAAGCATTCTGTCTCTCACTGGTCCTCGATCCCTTCAAAAAGGTTGCATTATATATAAGTCAATTATTACAGTACCAAGGTTTTTGGTGCTAAAGAGTTAAGATGGAGACCACGCAAGAATGAGGACTATTGAGAAAAGATAGAAAGTGACTACCTCATACACGTGAGGTTTCCCTCAGTTTCATGCTTTGGAAGTTGATATACGTGATAGCTACACGACACTGAAAGTGTCAAATGCCACTTGATTGCACAGCTTAAAATGATTAACTGTATGTTGTGTGGGGTCACTTCCATTGCAAAAATTCAAAACATGAGCTGGAGAGATAGCCCACGCATTGAAGTCTACAGCTCACAACCAAAACATATTTTTACATTTTACATGCTGAAAACTTGCAGAATCTACAAAAATAATTTCAACTTTCCTGGAGCCAATGTCTAGTTTTAGCAAGGTTGCAGGAAGATCATTATATAAAATCAATCGTACGCCTATATACTGGCAACAATTTCAAACTGAAATTTAAAAGGCAACTCCTGCCACAATAGAATCACAGAAGAAAACGTGTTTAATGGTAGAAAGATAGGCTGTGTACTGTTTTTTAAAAATGTGTATCTGATAAAAGACATATAAAATATGCAAAGAACTCTAATAGCTCCTAATATCCAACTTAAAATGGTAAAACCATTGAAGAAACACGTCTTCTTCGAATGAATGTTTACAACTGGTCAATAGCTACTTGCACCGTGCTTGACACCGTTACCCATGGTGAGCATGCAGACTCCCCGGCAGCAGAGGGGTGGAAGGATGCCTGCAGGGAGAGATGCCACGGGTGTGCTCAGGGGGACTTTCTGATAGGAGCCAGTGATGCAGGTGTGAGGAATACACTCATCCAAGGGAGCATTCCTTCTTGCTAATATCGTAGTATCACAGATCTGACGAGCCGTCAGGGACGCCATACTTGGTGTCCCCTGCTGCCGTGTGCCTCATATTAAGTTGGGCATTAAGGGCATTGAGGGTTTTAATTCTAACTCTTCCAGCGGTTCTATCCTAAGGGTCTGTTGCCATTTTTAGCTTTCGTGAAATCTTTGTCGCCAAGGAAGTCAGAATTACAGCGTTTTCTTCCCTCCCCACCCCCCCAGCAGATTCAGTTGGTGTAGTGTGTTCTTGGTTATTAAATACCCATCCTGTGTGGGGGCTTTGAACTGGTGAACGGCAGACAGTCACAGGGCAAAGCATGCCCATGCCACTGATTACCTAACTCTGACACACAGTGTCCCTACCCAGGACCCGGATGTGTCTAGCTGAAGTATGTTGAGCGTGGTTATTTTTCCTTTGTTTTGGGTGGTTTCATTTCCTGTAAAGTACACATTCACTTTTTTTTTTTAAAGATTCTTTGAAAACCCTGAATGGGAGAGAAAATACAAATTGAAACTATAATGACCACAGGCAAGGCTGTGGAGAGACTGACACCCCACACAAGGAGAACATACTGTTCCACGCAGCGTGAAAAACAAACTTCCTGTACAATTCCATCCTTAGTGTTTGGTCAAGAGAAGAGATGCCCGTGCACATTCACGGGAGTGTTTACAGTGATTGTACGCACTCAGTATAATTGTGTTGTATACAAAGAGTAGGAGGAACCTGCATGTCCATCCACTGGTTTCTACCTAGAGGGCAGCAAGGCTCACACAACAAGATACAACCTTATAGTGTACTAGTTACTTTCCATCGCTGTGACAAAACCGGGCAGAAACAACCAGAGGGACTAGACAGTCTGCCTCCCGGTTCCCAGGGGGTCCATCATGGAGGGGAAGGCGCAGTGGGTTTCTCAGTAACGGGAGCACATGGCAGAGGCTCCTCACATCACAGTGGACCAGGCAGCGTGAAGTAGGACTGAAACCAGAGAACAAGCTACAGCAGCCTCCCAGAGCCTGCCACCAGCGAGTGACCTTTATCCGCCAGCCAAGCCCACCTCCTGGAGACTTCACATCCTCCCCAAAATAGCCCTACAGTTGGAGAGCAAGTATTTAAAACCTGTGCCTGAAGGAACGTTATAGAACCAAACCATCAGACAGGGAAGAAAGGAACTGACTTCACGGACTGACTGGATAAACAAATTTGAAGAAGCCGCTCTAAGAGAAAGCAGCCAGGCACAAAAGTCTACATCTTGGATGGAATTTCCAGGAAAGACAAATCTTTGGAGCTGATCATCGGTTGCCTGGAGCTAGAGATAGAAGAGTGAGGACTTCACAACTCTTTAAATTTGTTGTTTTTTTAAAAGCCAATTCTCCTTTTGGGAGAATTCTGTGGTATGTAAATTATATATCAACTAAGCTATTAAAAAATACATGTATTGGGCTGGAGAGATGGCTCAGAGGTTAACAACACTGGCCGCTCTTCCAGAGAACTGAGGTTCAATTCCAAGCACACACACAGACACACACACACACACACACACACACACACATACACACACACACACACACACACAGACACATACACACACACACACATACACACACACATACACACACACATACACACACACATACACACACACACACACATACACACACACATGCACATGCACACAGCAGTTCACACCTGTCTGTAACTCTAGTTCCTGAGGATTGGTCACCCTCACACAGACAAACATGCAGGCAAAACACCAATGAATATAAAATAAAAACAAATTTTAAAAAAATGCATATTTTGAAATCTGTAATTCCACCTCTATGTATTTTTACAGTCATAAACATTGGTGTGATCCAAGTTTTCTGTCCTGAAAACATTTATGGTTGGTTTATGTATAAATACTGAGTAGTTTGAAATAAATAAATGGCCCAACATTGTGTGATAATTAAATAAAATGTAGACCTTTAGATGTGAATATTATATAAGATATACTACAATATTATATATTTATAAATGTTATATCACAAATTAACAATGAAAAATGCTCAGGAATTTCTATTAAGCAGAACAGTAAGATGATGTATAGAATGAGTCATTTAATGAGTCTGGGAAAATGCACATCAAAATCATACCTGGATGATAGCTCTGTGTATTTTTATCTTTGCTTACTTTCATCTTAGATGTTTTATAAAATATGAATAGTTAAGAAAAACACAACCGTATAAGGAACGTTCTGTAAGGGAGGTCTGGAGCCTGTCAGCAAGAAGACAGAGTGATTTGTTTATGTAAGTACCCATATTTTTCGCTTCAATAATCAGATCTGTTCACAGAAATCCTTCTATTATCTCATATTAACTAATCATTATAATTCATGCCTGTCAAATACCATTTGCAGCCTAGAGCATGCTCCATACTGTGGTCTGTTCTATCATTCCTTTTGTTCTCGTAGTAACCCCATGGACAACAAGAGTATGCCCACAGACAAAAATGATAAATATACATTTGTGTATGCTATTCTCTATGCGGCATATGTTAGTAACTAGCATATACTCACTATACTCTGCATATATAATATATAATTTATATATTAATCACATATGGTGTGATTAATGCATAAATTAATATTACATATATACATGTATTCTTCATTTAGTTTTCATAACAAACTCTCAGGAGAGTGGCCCCCTTATAGAGGTTGAAAGAAAAAGCATCATAGTTGAAGGGATTGAGCAAGTTATGCCATGATCTCCCTTTTGGACTCTGGGGGATGAAGAGTGAGTCTTGGAAAGGTTGAGGAATGGCAAAATCCCACAGCAAAGAGCTGAGCTTCAATCTTACATGAGAATGGCTCATACTGTCATGTCCTGAGTCCTTGACATTGTTCCAAAGCTGGCTTCCTTCAGAAGTGGGGAATAAGAGTGTTGGCACAAACACATTTATCTCTGTGCTGGGAGCAAGTGACCAAAGGAGAAAGAAGTGGGGTTACCATCTGACAGTTTGTCCAGAGGAGCTTGACCTATTTTCTCTCCCCACGAAGCTTGGTACTTTTAAAAAGGTGCTTTTCTTTCTTCTGAGTTATGCCTTAATTTGGATTTGAGTAAGCTCAGGTCACGGTGCTTTGCTCATGTAAAGGGCTTAATATTCAGTGTTCAAGTCAATTTGTTGCTGGATTTACAGGTCAAACAGCAATGTCAAATATAAAAGTGTGAAGGCATAGGGTCTGCTTTTAGACTCCCAATGCCCGAAACATTGACTATTGACTACATCTTTGGTAAGGAGTCATCGTCTTCTGCATCTTCCGCTGCCTTTTAGGTGTGTGTGTGTGTGTGTGTGTGTGTGTGTGTGTGTGTGTATGTGTGTGAGAGAGAGAGAGAGAGAGAGCAAGGGAAGCATCAAAACGCAGTGGTTGTTGATGAGTTACGGGTTGGTTTCTATATATGTCAAACTCAGCGATAGTAATACACGCTTCTGCTTGGGGGACAGCTGTGAAACTATCTGGCTAAGACAGAGCAGGGCTATTACACTCCTGAAGTCATAGCAGCCTTGGCTGTCTGCACAAGATCAAACCATCAACTCTCCAGCACAAAGAAGACAGGGGCTCGTAAGACCCGCCCCTAGATGAGGAATTATTGACAGTTGAAGACTGTTAGGAGAAAGTCAGCTTTCTCCTGGTACATGGTCCCCAACTTTCAGTGAATGACCCTACACCCACACGTGTGTGCAAAGTCCCACTTGAACATGGTGGGTCATTTTTTATTAAAAAGGACGTGGAGTTGGAAAAGGGCTGTTTTCATGAGAAATCTGGGAGAAGCTGGAGTGGGTCGAGATTATCAAGATCCATAGTATAGTATATGAAATTATCAAAGAAATCATTTTAAATCTTTATAAGAAATAATACCTGCCTTACTGAATGGTTGCCGAGTACCCGGCCTTCATGCTACTTTTCTTCTTCACAGGATCTTATGAAATTGTTCTTCTGAGAACCTGCAAAATTTTTTTCATATGTACTTCTTTCTTTTAAACTTTCTTTTACAGTCCAGTCGTTTCCCCCTTCCAGTCCAACCTACCACAGTTCCTTGTCCCTCCTCTCTCCCACCCTGCTGTTTTCAAGAGGATGTTCCTCCCCAACCCCCACCGGGCCTCCCCACTCCTGGGGCCTCAAGTCTCTTGAGGGTTAGGCTCATCTTCCCTCACTGAAGCCAGACCAGACAGTTCTCTGCTATGTGTAGGGGGCCCTCGGACCAGCTCGTGTATGCTGTCTGGTTGGTGGCTAAGTGTCTCAGAGATCTCAGGAGTCTGGATTAGTTGAGACTACTGGTCTTCTTATGGGATCACCCTCCTCCTTAGCTTCTTCCAGACTTTTCTTAATTCTGACACAAGGGTCCCCAACTTTAGTTTAATGGTTGGGTGTAAATATCTGCGTCTGACTTTTCAGCTGCTTGATGGACCTCTCAAAGGACAGCCATGTTAGGCTGCTGTCTGTAAGCACACCATAGTATCAGTAATAGTGTCAGGCCTTGGAGCCTCCCCTTGAGCTGGATCCCAATTTGGGCCAGTCACTGGACATTCTTTCCCTCAGTCTCTTCTCCATTTTTGTTCCTGCAGTTTTTTTAGACAGGGACAATTCTGGGTCAGAGTTTTTGACTGTGGGAGGACAACCCCATCCTTCCACTTGATGTCCTGTCTTTCTACTGAAGGTGGACTCCATATGTACCTCTTTTTACAGATAGTCATATTGAGGCTTTCAGAGACAGTAATGACTTTTTCAAGGCTGACTCTTGACATGGATAGAATTCAAACTCAACTCTACAGGACTCTTACATTGAACCATGTTCTATAGTAGACTCTTTGTGCTGAAAATCATACTCTACATGAGAATTAAGGTCATAGGTGTTGATGTGTCCTTAAAAGGTTACCTATGCCAACTATGCACATTCTTGAAATCTTGCCAGAGACCTCCAACATAGTAAGTACCTATGCCTAGGAATGGTGGCCTACCCTGTGACCTCAGCACTCAGGAAGCTGAGGCAGAGGAATTGTGAGTTGCAGGTCAGTCTGGGCTATATAGCCAGACTATGTCAAACAAGAAAGGAAGGAAGGAAATAGCCATAATATAAAAAATAATATCTTCTTTATTTCATATTGACTTTGACTGAAATCTCTAAATATGGTGGAGATAGTCAATAAAGCTGGGCATTAACTGTTCGGTAGAATTGAGATAGCAAATATTTAAAGCCCATAAATTCATTCCACTCAGAGTTCTAGGTGGTTATGGGGAAGAGGTACTAGGTCATCTACTAAGTCCCAGGGACCTGGAACTAGTCTTGACATCAAGGGGCTCATGACATAATAGCAGAGACAGGGTCATAGGAAACTGTCATGCATATCCTCTGTCTTACAGGGACAGCAGGGAGCGGTAATAGCTTTAGCCTCTGTTCTGCCACAGGCACTGGCCAATCAGATCCTAGCTACAAACTATGGCACAACTGAAGCGCTGTATATGTAGGTCAGCCCCAAAGCTCTTTCCAGAAATCAGGGTGTGCAACTGTTCATAGTCTTCACTGGAATACTCTCCTTTGACATTGGTTTCTATGAATTGCTATATATTTTTAAAAGAGTTCCTTATTACAAAATCAATCCTCATTGTAAAATAAGCCATGTCCTAAGGAATGTATACAGTTAAACAACAAAACAACAACAACAACAACCCCAGCCCTCTCTGTTTCCTAGGTCCACTCCAATGTAACTACAATGAGCAAGCTATGTCTTTCCAGATTTAGCCATCGACTTACACAATATGGTTGCACTATATCAGAATTTAATTAGAGTTTTTAACATCAGCTGGCTTGTGTTTCCACAGACTTATATGGTGATTAGCATAAGGTAAGTCCAGTGAGCTACTGGAGAGTCTTTGCTGAGCTCTTCAGCTAAGAGTGATGCTGACTCTTCCTGCATGTTGGATTCATCTTGTTGGGACAGGCATATTTTTCCAACTGTAATGGTCTCTCCACTTCTTTGCTTTGTATAGCCCCCAGATGTGATAAGAAAAATTCAACAACAGAGTTCTGCTTATATATACCACCCTCACACTGGGCTCATCTTACAATGGACATTTAATTTTATAACCCGCAAGTCTTTAAAATAATAAAATATAGTGATTAAACACAAGCGGATGCAGAAGCAGAAGGGTGAGAAAATGAGCAAGACTCATCCCTCTGCTGAACGGTAAGATCCCTCCCAGCATCTTTGGGCTTTGGAGTGCTAGTCTGTAAAGCTAAGGAGTATGAGCTGATACCCCTGACGCTTGGCTCAGACTTTAAAGTCTTGGAAGCTGTGCAAGTTTTGCTAAGCAGCCTCCTTCTATAGACAGTGATTGGCCGAGTGTGAAAGTCCATGCTTCCAAGACGCATTGCAGAAGCCAGAGGCAGCTATTCTGAAAAGTCGATCAAGACCCGAGCAAACTGCTTTGATTAAATTATCCAGGCTTTGGTTTTGAAAGATGGGACCAAAGTCAGGTCAGTCAGATGGGAAGATATTGCAGCAATTCTAAAGAGAGGCCTGACTAGGAGGTGTTTCCCAATTTCGAGCAAGAGCAGCTTTCTTACCCTCTAGGAGTTTGATCTTTAAAAGACAAAAAAATCAAACGCCAAACTTATGGCCGGCTCTGGCTTCTACCAAGGTCAGCTGAAAGTTGCTAACTTCTAAAGGTGACTTAATTGGCTGGCTGGGTGATTATATTGGATGGGGATTTTGGCTTAACCAGCCTTATGAGGCTGGTTTTGAAATAGAATTCAAGGCTACCTTGAGAAGTTTGTCCTCACTTAGCCCTCCTCAAATCAAAACCCCAAAAGCAAAGAGCACCTCGAAGGTAAATTAACAAATAAGAGTGCTTTAATTATTTGACTGCAATACATTGCGGGAATAACTTAATTTTCCCCTCTCCACTGTAAAGAACAGAACAGCTACTAATATTCTTTCTCAAAGTCATGCTCTCGGGATTCTGTGAGGACCACAAGCCATTGCTTTTCCCTTTTCATAGCCCATGTCAGTGTAGGGAATATTGCAGCATGCAGCTTTGATTGACTTCCAAGGAACCTACAAAGTACACAAAGGCTCTTAGGAGCAGAGGAGACAGTTGGAAAGTGTGCTGGGAAAATGAAAGCCAAGACTTCTGTGACCTCAAAAGACAGAGAAATTTCTCCACACCAGCAAACAGCTCTACAGCAGACACTGGTTGCATGTCCTCAATGTGACCTCAGGTCTTCTGCTCTCTACCTGAGACAGTGCTCCCCAAAGCTGGCTTCTGAGAGCTCAAAGTGCTCCCAATGACTCTAGCCATTTAAGGAATTCAAAAGGTGATGGGATTAATGAGCCTGGAACCATAGATGAAAATGAAAAGTATCATGTCACAACAGGGAAAATCCATGGCATAAATTCACCAAATAGCTAGAATTATGTGGGACTATCAGAACAGAAGGTAGCTGAGCATCGTTTGGCAAAAGCAAGGATCCTGGAAGCCAGCTGCTGACTTCAAATTATCACATACCAGATGCATGACTTTGGGCAAGGATTTCTTAACCTCTGCACGCTGATTTTCTCATCAGTAAACTGAGGGCCATAACCATTCTTGCTCTGTGTTTTCTGTGTGCATCATATGAGCTAAGATGGGTGACATGATTAGAGAACCACCTGGTATGCAGCAAGACTCAACAACAGCTTAGCAGGCATTCTATCCACAGTATATTTATTTGTAATACATACTCAGATATGACTGAGACCTTCACACTGCTACAGTGGCTATTATAGTAACCAGTTTTCCACAGAAAAACTGAATGTTCATATATTTATCCTTGCGTCCTTTATCTATTATTCATTATTTATCCATCCTCCTTACTATCCATTAATCTGTTTATCCATCTATCTATAATCTGTTTATTATTTATTTATAATAGATTTAGATTTGTTTATAATATATACTCAGACATAAATGAGACTTTTAAATCCACTATAATGGCTATTATATTTTTATCAATTTTCTCCAGAAAAAAACTGGATATTATATATTCATCCATCCACATGTTGTCTGTCTATTCTCCCATCATCTATTAACCCATCATTTATCCATTCTCCTTATCTATCAATTCATCTGTCTAACCATCCATATAAAATCTGTCTATTACCTATCAGCAGATACAAAGGAGAGAGGAAAATTCTAATTGGCATTGCTGTGAGAAGTGGGACAATAAAATTGATATCAAGGATATCATCCATCTGGATATCAAGAGGGTTTAACTCCACATTTGGAAGCACACTATTCTGATAAGAGCAAAACCAGTCAACCATTGCAGGGGTTTGGGTCTGTTGTTAAGGTCCTGTTCCCCAGTTGGTTCTTGATCCATCAATAAAGATACCAGTGACTAATGGCTAAGGACAGGAAGCTGAGAGTAGTTGCAGAAGATAAAGTCAACCAATCATGTGAGTTTTGTTTGAGTGGCCAATGGCCAGTCTATCTGATTATGCCAGGTGTGGCAGGGGAGATTGTGTAGTGCTCAGTCATTGAGTTAGTGAAGGCATTTTAAGATTATCTGGTGTGTGTGTGTGTGTGTGTGTGTGTGTGTGTGTGTGTGTGTGTGTGCGCGCGCGCACACGCGCGCGCAGTGTGTTGATTCATGGGTCCAAGGAAATCTGGGTGGGAACTGTTAGGGTAGCCTGTTCACAGAGCACCACACGAACTAGGGGGAAGCCATGTTTTAAAAGGTGGAAGAATATTGTCGCGGTCAGAAACTTTCCTGTACAAGCTCTTAAGATGTTTTGAGAACAATAAACTGAGTTTCCTGGGCAGATACAAGGTCATAAAGGATTCTGTCCAAACCTCCATTCTCCTGGAATTGTTCCTGTGAAATCTCTGAGCTTCAAAAGTTTATGTATTGTAAACTTAACCCCTAATTCATCTGTAATCGATGTCTCAAGATAGTATATTTAGGAACTAATTAGGGCTACATGAAGCCATTATAGGAACAAGAGTGAGGTTAGAACTAGAACATGCCCTGTGTCTCACTATGAGACATCCTCTGCTATCATGATGCTAAAAGAAAGAGAGCCCTTACCAAATGCCAGTACCACACTTTGGTCTTTCCGGACTCTGGAAGTGTGAGATAAGTAACTTTATGTTCTTCATACGTTATTTGGTTGGTTATGTTTTGTTACAGTGACAGAGGATGGTCTGAGACAGAGGTACAAAGCAAACTTGCCATGAAGATAAACAGCTGCTATTCACAGTGTAATGGGACCTTCTCAGTGCTTGGGCACCTTCTCAGATTGGTCTGACTAACCTTACAAGACAGATGTGAAGAGTTGGAGAAATAGACCTACAGTGAAGAGCACTGACTTCTTTTCCAGATTACCTGAGTTCAATTTCCAGAAACCAATCGTAACTGGAACTCCTGTCCCAGGGTATCGAATGCCTTCTTCTGACTTCTGCAGGACTGCACACACGGCACACAAACTAAACAACTCATACACACAAAATAAATACAGTTTAAAAGCAGCAACAGAGATCACTGCATCCCTGTGTATTTCCTGCAGAAGCTCCAGTCCTGTGAGATGAGAAGCCAAGCCAGGCTGCGTGGACAGGAGCAGCAACATTTCTTTCACTGCATTAACAAGGAATTTCCTGCCTCGTGTTTAGGGGAAGCAATTCTTGAAGGCCACAGCACATCATGGTGCCCATCGTGACTCTAGTTTGAAAGTCATGTGACCCTGGGGACCTCAATGTGATGTTTTGTAGTTCTCAAGTATTGTGTGAGACACACCAAAATTTGCAGAACACTTCCAGGACAAAACAGCAACAAAACATTGTTTTGTAGCTAAGATCTCCCTAGTCACCTATATATTGACACCCACCTTGACCCTATCAGGACACTATCAGCCTTGACCCTCACACTGGCAGCAGGCACAGATTCAAAGACTAATGATGAGTACAACCATAGCAGTAACAACAGCTAACACTTTCTAATCTGCCCCAATCACTGTCTGACGGAGATCTGCAGTGTCTAACTGTTTCATACATTCTCATAAAATTCTGTGAATTAGACTCAATTACATTATTCGATTTTATAAGTAAAGGAACTGAGTCAGACAATAATGCCAAGCAAAGCAAATGGCAGTGCCTGTGATTCCAAGCACACCAAGGCAGTCCAAACCCCAGTTCGGTGTTCTTTCCCTGTTACCACCTTCATGGTCCTTCTGGGCTCCTCCCAACAATCACCTAGCAACAGCCAACTAGGCCTGGCTTGCTATAAAGGGACTGTTCCCCCCTGCCTCGTTGGTTTCTCTCTCTCTCCCCTTCTCACTCCACCCCCCAGATGTGTTCTTGTCCTGCCTTTCCTTTCTCCCTCCCCACCTCTCCCACTGCTCCCCTTTACCATCTCTGTCTTCTCAACTCCCCTTCCCATGCCCCTAAATAAACTATTCTATATTAGACCCATCACATGACTGGTACCTGTGGGGGTGCCTCAGCATGGGCCCACTGCGGTATCCCCTCCCACCACACCATACCTCGCTCTACAAAACACACCATTCTCATTGTGTATTATTCCCTAAATGGCTGTAGCAAAGGGATCCTCAGCCTGTTACTGTCCAAGGGCCATGCAACAACTCCAGGGTGCCTGGGAATTTCTACATCAAGCAAACAGAATACACAAGCAAGCATAATCCCTGAGACATAGTCATGCAAATACCAGAGATGTGTGCAGATGTTGCTGTGCAAACGGGATCATGAAACCTTGAGCACATTGTTACTTCTACTTTGCCCATCATAAATGCAGGGGAGAAACCAAAGACCTTGGTGATATATATAATTACAGTCTCCTTTTGCCTTATTTTGAGACACTGATAGATTTGCTTTTCTAAAATGTTTTAGGAAAACATAAATCAAAAGATTAAATGAGTATAAATTCTAAACAAAGGCAATTTCAATTTTTCTTGAAATATGGCAAAGAGGTTAAGTCACACACAGTAAGTGAATTGAAGGATGAATTTCATAAAGTGAAATTACCACACAACTAGCATCCAGGTCGGCAAACAAGAGACCGTTTGATTCCTGAATGCCTCTCACGCTTTCTGCAACCTTGCACAAAGGGGCAGCCACTTGGTAGAGTGTCCTCAAAATGATATGTTCAAGGACCAACTGTTGGCCTTTTGTCTAGGCTCCACCCCACAGTTACCTGGCAACAGTCCGGTGCACCTGACTAGTCACTATAAAAGGGGATGCTTGCCCCCTCCTCACTCTCTTGCTCTTTTTGCTCTTGCTTCCTTCTCTTCTCCTCTTGCTCCTGCTCCTTATTCCTCCCCCTCTCTCCAGGCAGATGGCTGGCTTCAAGTCATCTTCTCTCTCTCTCTCTCTCTCTCTCTCTCTCTCTCTCTCTCTCTCTCTCTGTGTGTGTGTGTGTGTGTGTGTGTGTGTTTGTCTGTCTGTCTGTCTGTCTGTCTGTCTGTCTGTCTCTACTCCCCTCCTTATTCCCTGAATAAACTCTATTCCGTACTATACCGTTGTGTGGCTGAAACCTCACAGGGAAAGGGATGCCTCAGTATAGGCCCTCAGAGGCACCCCCTTTCCCCACACCTTACCATGCATCTATCAAACATATTCCCAGCTTTTCTTTATCTTTTTATAAAACACAACAACAACACTTGGTACCTGTGAGTGAATGTGACCTTGTTCAGAGATGGGCCAGAGTCTTTTCAGTTCATTCGAAGTAACACAAGGTTGTACTGAATATAGGCAGGCTCTAACTCAGTAAAAGGTTGTATTAGATATAGGCGGGCTCTAACTCAGTAAAAGGTTGTATTAGATATGGGCGGGCTCTAACTCAGTAACTGATATTCTCATTAAAAATGGGAAAGAAAGATAGCACAGACCCACCTCCACCCCATGGAGCCCAGAGAGACACATAGATCATCCCATGGTAGGAATGGAGCATGGAGTAAAGCAGCTCCCTCCTAAGAGACAAACAGCAACGACTGCAGACAGGAGGGCAGGAGAGGGAAGGAAGAACCCTCCCTGTACTGGCTGATTTTGTGTCAACTTGACACAAGAAAAGAGCCTCAACTGAGGAAATGCCTCCATGAGATCCCTGTAGGGAATTTTCTCAACTAGTGATCAAGGGGGGAGGGCACAGCCCACTGTGGGTGGTGCCATCCCTGGGCTGGTAGACCTGGGTTCTATAAGAAAGCAGGCTGAGCAAGCCATGGGAAGCAAGCCAGTAAGTAACATCCCTCCATGGCCTCTACATCAGCTCCTGCTTCCTGACCTGCTTGGGTTCCAGTCCTGACTTCCTTTGATGATGAACAGCAATGTGGAAGTGTAAGCTGAATAAACCCTTTCCTCCCCAATTTGCTTCTTGGTAATGATATTTTGTGCAGGAATAGAAACCCTGACTAAGACACTCCCCTAGAGTCTTAAAGGACACAAAGCCCAGAAGACACTTTCACTGCAAATGGACTTCTAGCTTCTAGGTCTGCTAGAGAATAAATCTTTATTGTTTGAGGATGCCTAGCATGTAGTGACTGGGCACAACCCCTCAGGGACATAATAGGAGGTTATTCTGCCTCCTAACACTACACAACTGGGATTTTTGCCTGTGTCTTCCTCTACCTGACTAGAATCATACCACACACACCCTTTACCCCTCACCCCTCTGTTTGTCTCCTTTTATTCAACAGTGTTATCTGTAATTCACCTGGATTTTTGTGTGTTGTTGTAAATTTATTCTTCTGTTGTCAGCATTAGATCTAAACAAAAAGGCTCTTAGCAGGAGAACTGCCAACATCAAGGGGAAATTTACAACCCACCTTTTCACAAAGGCATGAGACCTTGGAGTGATGGTTCAGATAGGAGTGTTAAAACAAGACCCAGCTAAATGCTTTCCTTTTTAACAGTTGCCTTGTTCATGATGTCTCTTCACAGCAATGGAACACTGACTGCGACACTTGGTGTAGGTGAATGACAGCAATGGCTACAGACCGTGTGTTTCCTTGGCTTCCAACTGGAAGACTGTGATGTTATTTGTCATGAGTTCCATGTAGAAAGTCCTTGAGAGTCTCCCATAGCCGACTACAAACACTGCAGAAGTCTCAGTGCTGAGGCTACTGCCTGGAAAGAAAATAGCATTTGGAGTTGATGAAGAGAGAAGCAGATAGGCAAAATTCGGAGGCACGGTCTTGGTCCTCCAGGCTTCCTTTTTAAGGTTGTCCTGTAAAACTGTTATAGCATTAAATTTTCTGCACTTTCCTGTTGCTGGTCTTCATAGGTAGATAAGTGCCATAATAAAAGAGACAAAAAAGCCTTCCTGCCAGAAAAGATGGTGGGAAGGTATCAAACAATATAATGGCATTAGTTTGCTTGGGCATTGGAAACAAAGCCTCAAAGCAGGCGAGGGTAACTGGAACAGCAGGTACTCTCAGACAACCAAGTCCAAGGTCAGGGGGTTTGCTCTGCAGCCTCTCCCTTTCCTCTTCAGACAGCCATGGTCTGCCCATACCCCACATGGCCTCTGCTCTCCTGCATTCTGTGTTCCTGGTGTCCTTTGTGAGCCTTAACCCCTTTCTGTAAGAGGGAGCTGGACCTACTGTGTTATAACCCACTCTAATGGACTCCCTTTAATCTGAACTATCTTTAAATGCACTGCCTCCAATTGTAGTCATATTCCAAGGTCCTAGGAAGGCACAGGGGGTTGTAGGAGCATTTTAAGTCCCAACATGAGCTTGGGGTAAGGGGTGTGATTCTGTCCATCCCAGGAAATTCATTTTATTTTCATGTTTAGCTAATGTGGAACTCTTTCATCACCATAGTGAACTTTTATACAAGCAGGTTTCAGATCCTAATGCCAACAAAACCAGCCCAAGCTGGTTCCATGTGTCACAGCAACATGAAAGCTCTGTCTCTCCATTGACCTGGATTTTAATTTATTTGCAAAGAAGTCTTAGTTTGAAAATGTAGATGGAATCCCAGGCAGAATTTTAAACATCTTCCATGATGAAGACTGACAGGAACAATTTCATATGTAGAGAGTTTACTGACCATGACGAAGAGTAGCAGTTGCCTCGGAATGAGAAAGTGTTCCAGTCGAAGGTCTTGTGTATTTGTTTTTCTCCTTTCGATAAAACATGGCCCTTCCAAGGATATGCTACAGGTGTTCACTGTTGGTGTCAGTGAGGGGCTGGGGAGAGAGGGAGGGCGGTACAAAGGGAGGGGTGTTAATTCCTTATTGTTTTGGAAACACTTGCTGTGTTTCCATCTGGTTGGTTGGGTTTTGTTAAGATGTTTGAAACATGAGACTCTCATTATAATTTCTGTAAATTCCTTCAAGGAAGCCTTTGTTGAGTGTGACATTACCAAGTAGTGTTCTTGATCTTGGAACCACACAGATGGTCCCCAATGAGGGTTCAAGGCCTAGTAAATAACACAAGCACACAGCAGCCAATTTCAACAACTAGGTGTAGTGATGAAAAGCCTGTCTCTATGACAGGCTTCAAATTGACAGTTCAAGAAATGAGTTCTAAATCTCTTTTTCCAATAACTACACAAGTCCAGGCAAGTCCTGGCCTCAGAAGCTGCCCTGCCACCTGGTCAGAGGCAAGAACAATCAATGGTCAGCAACAGTTTCTAGACTTCCTTAGCAACAGTTTCCAGAACTCCCCAGCAACAGTTTCCAGACCTCCCCAGCAACAGTTTCCAGACCTCCCCAGCAACAGTTTCCAGACCTCCCCAGCAGCAGTTTCCAGCCCCATAACCCTGTAATGGAATGTCCCTAGAAATGGAGTAAGATAAAAGTCACCTACACCTGAATCCCCTAATATGCTTTAAATCAGGCCTGCGAGCTCACTTGGTTGTCTGTATTGGTAAAGGGAGACCCCAGCGTGCTGAACTTCTACAGAATAAAACGCTCTTTGCATTTACAGACTATTTGAGTCCAGAGTATCATTCTTCGGTGAATCATGGACTCTCACAGTGATAGTACATTCAACCTGGGCTCTGAGAATTACTAATGTAGTCCACAGAAATAGAATTCAGTGGTGCTTGGCACTTAGCCACAGTGGGTGAGATGAGAGGTGGACAGTTGTTCCACTGTGAATTCCAAGAGTGAATTGTGGTCTGTAAGTGTCTGTGATGATCTTCTGAACAACAACAACAAAATGATGATACTTAAGAACCATTGTTATCTGCTGCATTACTAGAGAAATAGGTAACTGTTTTGTAAACAGATAATAGGATTTATCTTAAGAGATGCAAAACCATGCTAAACACTACTATATATATCTTATAAATATAATATATATATTCATATATACATATAAATACACAGAGGGTGTATGTTCTTACCAGTCCAGGCCTTGTCCTGATGTGTTCTCATAAGCCCCCCTTTCCTCTTATACTAGGCTGGCACTATGAGTGTTTGGGACTAGATAAGTCTTTGTTGTGGAGGGCTGCCCTATGTACCAGAATATTTTCAACAACACCCATGACTCCCGGAGTAACTGTCAGAAAGATCTCCAGACAACACCACATGTTCCTGGGGGAGAGGAGCTGAGGGAAAAATTGCCCCTTCGTGGAGAACCCCTGTGCGAGAGTGAGCGAGGTTCTGCAGCCTGCATCCAAAAGAGCCCTAGCTACGAGCATTCCCACAGAAGGCTGGGTGGTGCTGAGTATCACCAGGTACACACACCACAGAAATGGCGTTCCAGACAGAGAATGCTAGATTTGGGTGCTAGATCCTTCAGGAAGACATAAAAGAAAAGTAAAGGATATGAAAGGGACCTTTACACTTTGCTGAGTGTGAATTTGATCAGGAAAGTCTTCCTGAGATTGCCTGTGTAGCCTGTATATAAATATTTACAGTAATATGTATTATATATACTATAAAAATGTGTGTAATAAACCACCTATGAGAATCCTTTTACATTTGCATATTAGATTATATACTAATACACAGTTATGTCATAAAACACAGAAGAAGGCAACATTTTAAAGTGATTAAGGTCCATCAGTGAGTAAGTAAAGCCTGTTTGAATAACAGAATCCTGTTAGGTTATCAAAGAGAATACTATGCCTATATATTGTGTATGTTGTAGGAAAACCAATTCTGAAAACATCAATGCTAACTGAAAGCAGCAGTCACAAGAGACCATACAAAACAAAGTTCCATTTATACAAAAGTTCAGAACAAGGGAATCTATAGAAAGAAACACAGCTTGTTGCTTAGGGCTAGTAAAAGATCCTAAGTGCTGTGAGCCTGCGGTCAAGGATAAAGAGTTTTCTTTTAAGGTTAAAAAACAAAACAAAACAAAACTCAGTGCTCTAAAGTTTGACTGCACTGATGGTCGCTTACATTCGTGACCATGTTCAAACTCTGAGTTGTGCACATTAAGTGGGTGAATTATGTAACACATGCGTACCATTGCAATAAAACTGCTCTCTTTGGTTTTGGTTTAGGTTTGGGTTGGGGTTTGGGTTTGTTTGTTTGGTTGGTTGGTTGGTTTTTGGGACTTGGTCCCTCTACATAGCCCTTGGTGCCCCGTGTCTACTCACTATATAGACAACAGCTCTCCTCAAGAGATCTGCCTGCCTCTTCCTCCCAGCTGGGATTAATGGTATGCTCCACCACCCCCAGCTCTAAACCTGGTTTTAAAGTTTTTTAAATGCTTATAAATCAAAGCTCTCCCTGCACCCCCTTTCTATCTTGTTCTGTGCCATGCCTTGTAGGAAAGTCACTCCTCTCTTAGGAGACTGTAAAATCAATGGATCTCAGCCCTGTCTTCCACCGCCACATTTGAGCATCACCAGGGGTTGGACATTCTACCACATCACTGGCATGGTCGCTGAGAACTCTTTCAACACTAGTTTTCGAAATGATGCAAAGAAATGTAGTCAAATCAGGATAGGCACACTCTGTAGACATGTAAACCAGCATAATCACTTAAAACTGGCTCTGTACTGTGTGCCCTAAATCTTAAGAGATATACTTTCTTGGTATCTACTCAATAGAAACATGAATTCAAAGGCAGGGAGGAGAAAGAGGGAGGTAAGAGTGAGGGCCAGAGCACAGTCAGGTGAAATGAGTAAGTGCTGCAGTTCCATGTCACAGAGAGATGACTGATTCACAACCACCCATTGTTCATTTTATATTTACAAGCTAGGGGTGACGAGTTCAAAGGATCCAAACGTAAAGAAAAACGAGGGGAAAAATGCTAACCGATTAACTTAACCAATGCACTGGGAATGCACGTGAATACAGAGACTATATGTTTACCTCCCAACATCTTTCAATTGGATAGAAAATAATGTCAGCAGTGAAGCCATGGACAACTGCCCCCAACAGGAAGCAGGCCATCAGGAACAGGATGGGCAGACAAGCTATAAGATACACAGTAAGATTCTGTTCAGCAGTGAGAATGAATGAATTAATTCTATACACAAGGAATGAGTGAGTGAGTGAATAAGTGAGTGAGTGAGTGAATAAGTGAGTGAGTGAGTGAATAAGTGAGTGAATGAAAAGTGAATGAGTGAGTGAATAAGTGAGTGAATGAATGAGTGAGTGAATGAATGAATGAATGAATGAGTGAGTAAATAAGTGAGTGAATGAATAAATGAGTGAGTGAGTGAATAAGTGAGTGAATGAATGAATGAGTGAACGAATGAATGAATGTGAGTTAATGAATTATTGAATTAATGAGTAAATGAATGAATGAGTGAGTGAATAAGTGAGTGAATGAATGAATGAGTGAGTAAATGGATGAATGAATAAGTAAGTGAATAAATAAGTGAGTTAATTAATGACTGAGTTAATGAATGATTGAATTAATGAGTAAATGAATGAATGAAAATACTCTAAGCAAAAGAAGCCAGACACAAAGAGCCACATATTGTGTAATTTCATATAGATAAAGACCAGTAGAGTCTGTATCTGTTGCTAGAACACAGGTTTGTGGCTGTCACACAGGATGTGGGTGGGGCTCACAATGGGGCAATCGGAGGTACTTCTGAGTTGTTGATAGTAATCTATTTTTTGACACAGGAGGCAACCATGTGGGTGATTTCCTGTTGCTCAAGTTTACTGAATGTTACATTCTGACTTGTTTGTAATTTTCTACATCTATTTTAGCACTTTTTTCTAGATTAAATAAAATGAGAAATACGAATAGAGTTGCGAGAGATCTGACAGAGCCCGTTGTCCCACTCCTTCCCAATCTCCCCAAGTCTCCGCTCTACCACCCTCTTTCCCAGCCCTTTGTCAGGTCTCTACCATCACCCCTGCCCCAACCTCACCCCCATGTCCTGGGGAGGCTTATCAGAATAATTTCAACATCACGCTGTCATCTACAGAGCCACCGTCCCCTTCCTGGGACCAGTTCCTGGCAAATATAGAGCAAAGCGTCTATTTCCCAATGCATCCTTTGCAGGTAAATGCGTGGTCACTGCCCGCACCACCTGCTGTGAGAAGCTCCCCTTGGAACTGTGGTGCTGTGTGTCTCCTCTGAGGCCCCAGTGTCTGCAGCTGTGGAAGGCTTGCTCTTTGCCACATTCAGGGTCAGGTGCTTTGAACGCATCATCTCACTTAACCTTTTCAGGCAGGAAAGTATCATCTTCCCTTCCCAGGTCTAAGAGCAAGCACAGGATTTGCCAAGATTTGCTCCCATGAGGAAACGTCACTGGGACGGAGAAGGTGGATCAGCCGGTAAAGTTCTTCCTGTGAAAGCATGGATACTCAAGTTCACAGTCCCAGCGACTGGAGAGATGGAGCATGCCTATAACCCTAGCGCTGGGAGGGAGGAGCAAGGTGAAATGGTTGCTTGCTGGGTAGTCTGCGTAGTAATCGGTGGGTTTCAGGCTCAGCCTCTAAGACTCTGTCTCAAGGTGTGTGTGTGGTGGTGGGGGTACAAAATACTGGAGACAAATTCCTGAACTTCCCTCTAGGAACCAGAGGTTCCACTCATTTGGATACACGCCTGTAGACACACACACATACATCACAAAGGAGAGGAGGAAGAGAAGAAGGAAGGAGGGAAGGAAGGAAGGAAGGAAGGAAGGAAGGAAGGAAGGAAGGAAGGAAGGAAGGAAGGAAGGAAAGACAGAAGGAAGGAAGGGAATTTGACAGGGAATTCTATCCTTCCATTTGTCCCTAAGTGAATTAGTGTAATCTTAGAAGGAGGAGTCTCAGTAAACATGGAGAGGCTAGACAAACTCAGAGAGGGCGGTAGCAATGGGTGGCGAGGTTGGTACCCGAGTGGTCCTCAGTGGGGCAGCGGGTACCTGTGTGCACCAAGACGGAGGTGGGAAACACCAGGCGTGATTGGGACATCCAGTTTGTTTGGGATGTATAAAGCATGGAGGATCTACTGAAAGCTAAAGGGTGATTTTTAAGGCCCAGTGTGCCTCAGTGGTCACAACGTGATGTGTCAACTTGACTAGATTGTGAAATGACCAGGGTTTTTTTTTTGTTTTGTTTTGTTTTTTTTATTTTTTTTTTGGTCAAAGATTGTTTTGAGCTTTTCTGTGAAGATCATACGGAGGTGTTAGCATCTTAAACTGAGTAGAACAACATGGCCTTACTATGGGTAGGTAAAAGAGAATTCTCCTTTTACATAGGTTCTGGGACTTGGACTCAGGTCCTCATGCTTGAACAACAAGTACTTTATAAACCGAGCCGTCTCCCCAGCACAGACAATACTGTCTTGCCCATCTTGCCCACGGCACCTGAGGAGACATATAGTACTTGGGTGATTCTCTGTGTTCTACTTCATTTTAGGCTTATCTTCCCCTCTGCATTAGAAACTCTCAGAGGCCACAAACCACCCGTCTGCGGTCCACGCCACCTATCACCGTGCTGTGAGCATCCTAAATCACCCATTTCTTGAGATTTGTGTCTCTGAACTAAGCAGTTACTGCCACACACCTGCAAATGCCCCCGTCGGTATTTTGGAATTGCACGAAGCATCTCCACTTAAACTCTCTATTACTGAGTTCATTATGAAGAAGGAACACCCACATTAAACAAGAGAATGACCGCACGAGGGGGGAGACTTGACCCTCACTCAAGCTCAGGGGATAATTTTCTATCTACAGCATTAGCAACCCGTTATTTGACTGTGCCACAGTGACTCCGCCGATTACAGAATCAAATCCACTTTTAACTTGATTAGGTTCTTTTTAAAGTGCCACTTTGCCATCTTTATAGGCTGCATCTTTCGGTTAGCATTACGAGGGACATCTTACTTGAGAAAGTCGCTCATCACAATAGCTGTGAGGAGAAGTGCTTTTGTGGAATGAGCAAGTGAGAGAAAGAAGAGACGTTGGTTTTGAACGAAGGATCACAGGAGAATGCACTTGTCAAACACTTTTGCCCCCCAGGAGAGAGTTAAAGAGATGAGCTTAAGCTTTTTCATTATGAAGGGAAGAGCGGAAAGAGAAGAGGGAAAGAAAACCAGCGTTGTTGAGTTGATTTCCTAGAGAAAACTCCAAGCACGCTGCACTCCCGGGCTTGTGCTACGGTCTGTCTGGAAGCTGGTTTGGAGGCAGAGGCCAGGGCACAGATACTGAAGTGAAGGAGGCTCTGGCTTCATCTACACACGTGCTCGCTATCCACAAAGCTCTGGAGAATCCAGATTCTCTCCGATTCTGTGGAAGTCAAATTTAGAAATAGGACACAGAAAAATTTTCTAGAATCTAATGACTCCCATAATAAGCCAAAAGCAAATTCTTAGCTCAGAGCAGCAGCATAATGAAGTCGGTCGTTAGCAACAAGGAAGTCCCATTCCCTCAGCCCTTGCTCTGGTGAACCAAGAGAAATTGGCTAAAAGATTACAAACTGAAGATGTATCTTGCTCCCCCTGATCTGTCGCAGAAGGCGGGGGGGGGGGGGGGGGGGAGGAAGAGAGGGGGTGGGGGAGGGGCAGGGGAGGGTGGGGAAGGGGTGGGGAGGGGGAGGGGCAGGGAGGGGTGGGGGGAGGGGCGGGGAAGAGAGCAGAGTATTGTCATCAGTTTCCCGATGGGATGAAATAAAAAAGGGTGGGTGAACTGAAGAGAATCCCTGGATCCCAAAGGTAAAAAAAAAAAAAAAAAAAAAAGTGGGGTGGGGGTACACTGTGTTCAAATGGAGATCTGGTTTTAGGGAAGAAACAGGATCTCTCCTTCAGGAAAAATGGCACCTTTCATAAAGGAAAACAATCACTCCCCTCCCCCTCAACCAAAGAGCCACTTAGCAGGAGACACAGAAGCCCTTTGCAAAATGGCTTTGGATTGCAAATCATCACACACATTTGTATCTGGGCCTTTCTGGCTAATGATGTTCTTATGTTTATCATGGGAAACACAGGCAGTAGCTTCAAATCTGGGAAGAAGAGGAAGGCCTTGGTTTAAAAAATGGAAATCCTAGCCACCCTACTGAAGATGCACTTTTGTTCCTCTTTACTGTCCACTACGGTCGTTAGCTTAGAACTGACTTTTTGCAATAAACCTAAAAGCACATTAACTCTTACTCAGTGGAAAAGAGGAACAGTGTGGGCACATATGTGCTTCTTTAGTACGGTGTGGCTGCTATTGCTGGGAGCCATAAAAACATCAGGTCTCATATAGTCAGGTGAGGGCCTTTGATTAAACAGAGCATTCAAAAGGGTGCATTATCCTAACTGAAGAGTCGGTGTTCAGACTCCAAAAGACCAAGGGCAAAGGTCTGTAAAGCTTCAAGACTCAGAAGCAAAGATGTGCTGAAGCCAGTTTATGAGAGATAATGGTTGAATACGCAGGAATCTTGTGAGCTAGTTGCAGCAAATGAGCTTGAGATTGGTCTAAGCTATTTATAGCTTAGAAAAACGTATAGTACACAGCTTAGCTTCATCAGCAAACTCTCATTTCTTTATCTATTTCTAAGATATTTTTTCCTACCCTACCTGCACTGCATAGAAGAGGTCTAAGAGATCTGGGGAATTAGTCCTCCTAAAGAAACGCAGGAGTTCAGCTGAGAGGCAGGCGGCAGTCACGAACATCGGTCTCAGAGTCAGAAAGAGATCTCTGGTCACGTGTCACCTCATGACGAACTGTGTGGTTCCCAACCCAGCTATTTATCTGGACCTGATATTTCTCACTTATAAAGTAAGGATAGCCACGAGATACGTTTTTGATGATTAGGTAATATATATAAAGCCACCATCTCGTTTTAAAGATGATGCCTGGCACACAGGAGGTATATGTGCATTGAATGATGAGTCCATTCCAAACACACATGGATAGCTCACTCTTTCAGAGCTCCAAGTCCACGGTCCTTCTTATTGGAGGCAGACCAACCTGAGGACGTGGGGTCTCTATCTTTGGTGACTGCCTCTGTCTTTGACATACCCTCTAGTGCTTCCAAAGCATGTGTCAGGGCAGTGGCCCATCTGTCTGAAAGAAATCAAAAATACAAAAACAAAAACAAAAAACCCCTTGTGTAGCAATGTTAACAGCCACAATATTCATGACAGTCCCTGAAAGGAAACAACCAAATGTCCACCAAGTAGGTCATATCCATACAAAGGAACATTATGTGACACTTGGAGGAGTCTCGGGCTGTAGAATTGTTTATAGAGATTTGCTTTGTAAATTCTTGAACTGCAACATCATCACACAGCCAGGAGTCAATCAAACATCCAAGTATGGCACTGAATGGGGCATGTAAGTCTTACACTTATTTGTCACCTAATGAGTTTCCTGACCAACTGTCACTTTCAGGAGACAGCTCTGCTCAGCAGCTGCTCTTCAGACCCCGTTACTCAGGAACTCTCTAGAAGTGCCTACAACATGAGTAAAACATACTCCGATTCTTCTCAGGAAAGGGAACTGAGCAAGGAGGGCCTAGCCCTGGATGTGGGTGGTGCCATCTTGCAAGCTTGGAGCCCTCATGAGAAAACAGGATCTACCAGCACTGGCACACGTCCTTCCTCAGCTTCCAGGATGCACCCAGGGCAGGGAGGAACAATAAATACCGATTCTCCACACCCATTCCCATGATGTTCTCTTCACTGTGGCCTAGAAACAATGGAGCAAGCTTACCATGGGCTGAAAACACAAACCAATGTAAGTCTTTCCTCCTCTGAACGTGTTCTCGGGCAATCCCAAATACAATCTGCTCCGAGCTGCTCAACTTTCTTCTAGCAGCTAGAAGAGAGATATTTGAGGGACTCCAGACAATTCTACACCTTAGTGGTGGCCACGCTCACTTCTGTGGATACCTATTGTGTCTACTGAGCATGGGTGTCTATCATCCTCCTGCAGTAGGCTCAGACACGCAGGGCACAGGGACATGACATCCTGCATCCATCCATCTGTCCTACAGGACCTCAAGCTCTCATGCCCACTCTATGGTTCTCTCTGGTCTAGAGCGGCCACCTTGCCTGACCCAAAGTGTCTCCCCCGTTCTGTTCACGTGAATTTTTAGATGCCTGGAGTTGAAGCCAAGCTTGATGACTTCTCTACATAATCCCAGATCTTTAGGAGGATTACCACTGGTTTGAGATGTGTAGTGAGTTCTAAGACTTTATCAGGGTTTTATTTATTTGTTTGTTTGTTTATTTATTATTTATTTATTTATTTATTTGCTATGAGGAAACACCATGACCAAAGCAACTCTTATAAAGAAAAACATTTAATTGGGGCTAGCTTAAAGTCTCAGAGGTTCAGTCCATTATCATCATGGTAGGAAGCATGGCAGCATGCAGGCAGGCATGGTGCTGGAGGAGCCATGAGTTCTTCATCTTAATCTACAGGCATCAGAAGACTGTCTCCTCACAGGCAGACAGCAAGATTGTCTCAAACTGGCCATACTTGAGCATAGATATAGATATAGGACCTCAAAGCCCTGCCTCTATAGTGACACACGTCCTATAACAACATCACACCTCATCCAAGAAGGTCACACTTCCTAATAGTGACATTTCCCATGGACTGAGCTCATTCAAACCACCACTGACAGACTTGACCCATAGCATGAGACCTAATCTCAGAAAAATAAGATGAGGAGGAGGAAGTAAGAAAAAGGAAGATGAAGAAAAGAAGAGGAGAGGAAGAGGAGGAAAAAGAGAAGAAAGGAAAGGGAAAATGAGGAGACTAAAGGAGAAATAGACATTTCAAATCAGCTCTGTCATCTGCTGGGAGTTGGGGAGACATCTGTCTTTTGGAACCTTTTCTTCCTTAATAATTTTCCTGTTTTGTTATCTCAGCAAACTGTGAGGCTTGGCATAGATTCTTGGGAGAGTTTTCATCAGGCTTCAGGACAAGTATTGCTGCTGAGTGGCTGGCACTGTAGATTTAAACCATAGATAAGAGACACCAAAGAGGCCTTACCTCACAGGGCTCTTCAGCCTACCTCCCTGTGCATCTAGAAGACTCACACCACTGGGTGGTTGGCATCTCTGTGCCTTGAGCCCAGGACATCAGGACGTGCCTGTCATGAGAGGATGCAGTACCCAGTGCCAAGCCAGAGATTTGCCGAAGTAAATTTCAGATTTCAGAGTTTGTATATAAAGGCAACAATAACTATTGATTTGTACTCCCTGAGAAAGGCTCCGAACAAACCCTTGCTCCGTTTATATTTTATTTAAAAACCCCTGCTCCATCAAAGCCACATGTGTACTGACCTCTGAGAACCCATCACAGCCTTCCTTGAAAACCCCACCACTTCCCTTCCTGCCTCTCAGACACATCAGGACCAGTTCCCTCCCCCCACCCCACCCCCACCTCTGGAAAGTCTCTGATGACTGTGTCAGCCTGAAAGGTTCTTGGATCCTTGGAACATTGACACTCCTGCTCTTTGTCCCTCCTTGGCATCTGATTCAGATCACCTTTTTGGTTCTGATGTTTCATGCATTTTATCCCCTTGAATTCACAGACTGTACTCTCTGCTTCAAGACTCGGACTTTTTCTGTTCTATTTCCTTGCACATTTAAAAAAATAATTATTGTTAGTGTGTGTGTGTGTGTGTGTGTGTGTGTGTGTGTGTGTGTGTAAGGATGGGAACACACATACGTTCGAAGGTATGCATCCACATGTATATGGAGACCAAAAGACAACCTCAGAGTTCTTTTGGACATTACAACATTTTTTGGTTTGCTTCGTTTCTGAGACAAGATCATTTACAAGTACATCACTCTCCAAGGCTGGCTGGCCTGGCCACTAAATGCTAGTGGTCCCCTTTCTTCTCTGCCTTTTCCAACGTTTAGATTAATATTGTGTGCCATAACACTTGGCTTCTTTATGTAGGTTCTAAGGATCGAACTCATGTTCTGGAGTTCTTCACCAGCTAAGCCATCTCTAGTCTTCTAATTTCTTCTTTCCCATAGCATGCTGTGCACTGAAAACCAAAAGGACAAAGTTCTCACACCTCCTGTCTCACACCCACCTCCTAAAGCAATGACGGTCTTACCACGCCAAGAAAGAGGGGTGGGCGCCTGCCCGGGATGAGTCTCCAGCCAAGGGTCACAAACCTGATCTTTGTCCAGATGCACAGAACTTCAAGACTGCACCTTCACTTTCCAAGTGTGATCCTCAGTGAGCTTCTGGAGCGGGAAACAGAATACCACTTCCTTTAGAGACCAGCAAACATCCCAGGAAATGTTCAAGCTCAGAAAGAGCCTGCCCCACGCCAGCAATTTGTCCAGGGAAGAGAGAGGGCTTAATGCAGTGACTCCTGATCTCCAAGCCAGCCCTCTTCCTCCCACACTAGGGTGCTCCACTTCATGACAAAAATACCTCTTTGAAAACCGAGTCTCTTCGTGCTTCCCTACTGCAGAACAAACCACCCTTTAGCAAAATAAAACCAAAATAGCAATTTTCTGCACAGTGGATAATCACTCACTCTAGCCAACTGAAGCAACATATTGTAGTGGGAGCAGGGGACATGTGGAAATCCTCTTTCCTTGTTTCTCTCTGTATATGAGAAATCCATGTGTGTCTGTGTACACATGTGCACACACACATGAACATGTGCTGTCCTGTTCAACTAACTCATCAATAAGACCTCGCCACCCACCCACCCGCTGACATTCAGAACACTTTTCACGGATAAGAGCTGAAACAGGAGGCTTTTTCGGTTTTGGTTTTATTTGGGGTTTTGGTTTTGATTTTAGTTTTTGTTGTTCTTAGTGTACATCCTGGAATCTCTGAGCGGCGTTGCATCGGCAAGGCATGAAGGGGGTTGGCGGGGAGAAATGGGAGGGACAGAAATGGCCAAAGCCTCATTCTGCCTAGGACACCCCTCCTAGCATTGGGCAACTTTTAACCAAGATCCGCACAGCCAACTACTGAGTACTTAACGCCAGCAGACTGCTCCACATTGGAGACACAAAAGTGAAACTTGATCTCTACTTTCAAAGGCTCCGAGTGATGGGCTAAATAGATATGTCAGAGTAAACATTCCAAGGTAGGGAAGATGAAAAGAAAATATAAAAGCCACTGAGCACCAAAGTGCTCACCAGACAGCCAGGAGTCACCCACCCCCGTTATCGACATCACTGCACCAGGCCTCAGTTTCTGCATCTCTGTCCATATTTATTTCCTGGAGTCTGTACCAGGATGACAGAAGGCATTGCATATCAAAGGCCTGCAGCAGATCATATAGTAAGTGCTCAGTAAACTCGAGTCAAGTAAGGCAGGTGTCTTAAGGTTTCCACTGCTGTGAATAGACACCATGACCAAGGCAACTCTTATAAGGACAGAGTTTAATTGAGGCTGGCTTACAGGTTCAGAGGTTCGGTCCATTATCATCAAGGCAGGAACATGGCAGCATCAAGGCAGGCATGGTGCAGGAGGAACTGAGAGGTCTCCATCTTCATCTGAAGGCTGTTAGTGGAAGAGTGACTTCCAGGCAGATAGGATGAGGGTCGTATAACCCATGCCCACAGTGACTCATCCACTCCAAGAAGGCCACATGTCCTAATAGTGCCACTCCCTGGGCCGAGCATATGCAAAACATCACAGCAGAATAATGGGCTATGAAGCAAGGTGGGTGTTTACTGTAGCTATTTGGTTAGCTTTGGGGTTTCGTTTCTTTGTTTTTGGTTTTGTGTTTGTCTCATTCGGCTTTGGGTGTTTTGGAAAAAAGTCTTGTCCAGGATAGCTTAGATGGCCCAAAATGACTTCAAACTCACAGTCCTCCCACCCCAGGCTGGGATTATAGGTGTAAACCCCTGTGTCTGGTGTAAGATGTAAACCGTGAAGACCTCCCGAGGAAGAGAGAGCACCACAGGGAGTGTGCCCCGGCAGAGAGGACAGAGTGTTTTCCACAGCAAGGGGCTGGCCTGGAGTGGAAAGGAGTGGTCATAATAAAGTAGAGAATCTGAAGCAGTGACACACGGGTTAAGAACATTTGCTGCTCTTGCACGGGACCTGGGTTCAGTTCCCCGTATCAACAGTGGGCAACTTACAGCCACCTGAATCTCGGTTTTGAGCGGATTCAATACCCTCTTCTGGCCTCTGCAGGAATGAGGTACCCACGCGGTACAGATACATACATGCACACGCTTACACGTGCACATTATAAGGATTAAAAATGAATTTTAAGAGAGGAAAGGAAATGTTTAGGAGGTTGAGTTTTGTTTTAAGTGTCGGTGGAAAGCATTTTTTTGAGTATGAGGTGAGTTAGACACATATGTTGCCAGGCAAGGAAAGCCATTAGAGTGACCAGGAAGGAGGAGAGTGAGACAAGTTACAAGGCTGGTTCATATATAACAGTGATTTGTGCAGGAAGAAGCAGGAGAGACAGTGACCCTGCTCATGTTAGGCGAGGCTCATGTGGTAACATTTATTCAGCCATGTATGACCAGCAGAAATTCTGCAGGAGAGGACGTGTTTGGTTTTTGTTTGTGGTTTTTTGTGGTTTTTTTTTTTTTTTTTTTTCTTTTACTTTTTGTTGATCTGGCAAAATTTCTAAAATAATGTCTGGTATACGATTATCAATCAATGCATATTTATTATGTTTTTGCTTAGTGACTAATATACTATATATGGAGACAGTGGGAAGACCCATCTCAATGTTGCTCCAACATGTGGCTTGCTTTGCTTTGCCCACGTTACCAATGTCATAGTTCGTTATCTTGAGTTGGCTTTACCCCTGTGCTCTTGTCGAGATAGAGATGAGATGCACACATGCGCATCACAGGACATGCTCTGGGAAGAGTTTCATCCATGTGCAGTCTCATGTGCTCAAACGAGTACAGACAACCACCCTCTTTGGACCTGGGAGCACGGCAAACAAAGGCTGGATGACTTGCCTAACATCCACCGGAACCAAAGCCAGTAACAATAATACATGCGCTTACTTTGCATGTATTCTGTGCCGGGAGCATTGCAGAGTGCTTCAGAACTCCCAGTTTCTCACCGAAGTGGGAACTATCAGCCCTGTCTGTTGGTTGGATGGTTTGTTTGTTTGTTTCTACAGATGACAAAATTTGTGGCACCACATGGCACCCAGGCAGGAAACGATGGAGCCAGGACGGAAACCCCAGATCAAGTCTGATGTTAAAGCCGTATGCCTGGACGGTTTCCAAGAGTCACCTTGTATTAGAACCACCAATACCGGCCTCTTGCAGAAACTCTTTCTCTGCGGAGATATACACAAATACCAAGCCCCTCCTCATAGGGCTTCAGTGAAAACCCAGTGTTCAATCCCACTAAAGTCCTGCTCGAGAAACCAGTGAGTGCACTGGGCTGCTGACAGGGCATGGTGAGAAACTCAAGTGTTTTTTCTACAGGCCCAGATGATCCCAAAGTACCCCGATAACTGTGTATCTAGGATTCCCACTTCAGTTAAACTTCAACGGTCTGTGGTGAGAGCACAAGGCTGTGTGGACTTAATCCAGAATAATATAGAGCTAGATGGGAGGGAGGGCTGAGCTCAGGAGAGGGTCCAGTGACCCTCCCCACCTCATCCTTCTACGAGGAAGTGTTAATGGTCAGTGAACCCAATCTTGAAGTCCTGTTGCAAGAGGTCACAGGTACTCTGAGGAAATGCTTAGAGGACAGTGATACACAGTGAAGAAACAAGAGCGACACAAGGGTCTGTCAGTAAGTGGCTTCAGAGGATTCCCCCACTGACCCAGCCATCTCTCAGGGCGGGGCTTTGCTTGGGCTGAGGAAGTGGGGGTGAGAATCAATCTCTCACTGTTCTCTGTTCTGGCTTTTAATCTCCCCTACAGATAGATCATCTTTAACGAAATGTACACAGCTTAGCTCGGCCATGTAAAAATGCATTTTAGGACAAATTGCAAAGACCTAAGACATTGATTTCTAGTGTCTGGTCACAAAATTTAAGAGCTGTTATATTTCATTTATGTTCCAATTGGTTTGAATGGCCTAGAAGTGGATAGGTCATAGGCTGTCTTGATTACCTTTTTCAATGTTCCCATGCCTTTTTAATGACATATTGATCAAGACTGGTATTCAATTTCTGACATTTATTTATGAAATGTTTCATAGGTAGTCAGTGACTAACATTGAGTCAGCAATGGAGAAAGGCATAATATCACCTCAAGAGAAGCAAAAAGCTTCAAGCACCTTCTGCTGCATTAACATTTCACATACCTGAACGTCCTTTTTCTTTTCTCTTGAATTTTACGGAAATGTAGTGTTTGTTGAAATTAACCTTCAAAGCAGTAGATGCTTAAGAGATAATTCAAAATCTTTGAATACTAGAACAAATGAAATAGTGGGAAAAAAAAAACACTTCACATCAAATAGTGTGTGTGTGTTTGTGTGTGTGCGTGTGTGGGTGTATGCGTGTGTGTGTGTGTGTGTGTGTGTGTGTGTGTGTGTGTGTGTGTGTGTGTGTGAAGTCAGAAAGAATGGCCATAGAATTTAACTAATTTTCCTTTTTGTCAGTTTGGTTTAACTATGGGCCTACAGATCAGACTAATGGGCAATGCAGACTGCCAAAAATAACTTCTGTGTCAAAAAACAGCCATCTTCCAACATGGAGACCTCCAAAGGCTTGGTGTTGTTTGGCTTACAAGTCATGGTGGCTGCTTAATGTAACTGTCTCATTTGAGATGATACAACAGGCCGGGAAAGTGGAAAACTACCCATGCCTACTATTTATGTTTATGCCAAGTACTTTTCTGAGCCTTTTAAGTGTAGCAATTCAGTCCTCACAACAACACTGTGAAACAGTTAACATAATTGTCATTTTGTAGATAGGGACAAAGTGGAACATGAAACTGAATCATATAATCAACCCACAAATAATGTAATGAGCTCAGATTTAAATAAAAGTAACTTAGCTTCAACGTCTAGATTCTTGACCATGTACTATGGTGCCTCAAATTATTTTAACAGAGCCACATAGCAACATTATGCTAAGTTTGTAGCATATGCTAAACCTTGGGGTTAAATCATCTTATTATTTTATTTAACTTTATGTTGTTTTCCAAGAGCCCAACCCATTTAGGTATGGTGCTCCACTTTCACAGGTGAGAAGCTTAGAGATTTCAGCAGCTTCAACTTGTCTTCCACGCTTCTCCTTTCTTTCCCCCGTGAGTGGCCAGTTTTAAGAAGCAGCAACAAGAGAAATGCTTGAGAACACAGCACCTTGAGACCAAAAGCTAAGTCCTACCCTTGATTTACAGCTTGGTTCTGCCTCTGTTCTCACTTACTGGACCTGAACAACCAGGTTGCTCTTTTTACACCCTTCTTTTCTATAAAGGACTTTTAATCCAGTAGCATGGCTGCTTTGGCAAGGGACACACCCTTAGTACAGACAGACCTTTTCAATACATCTTTGATCCCAGACAATGACATCTGATAGAGAGACAGACAATGATTCAGCAGAATGAGTCAGAGACAGAATATACCAAACTCAGGAGAACAGCACAGGAAAGGGCATCTATTGAAGAGCAGGGAGAGAGAAATTGGTGAGCTGGTAGTCAGTGCAGAGATTACAGTGCAGTGGAGTTGTATTCATTCCTAAGCTCTTGCAGTTCATTGCAGGTCAACAGAGACAGTTGAAACCAGAGAATACGAAGGGGCTAGAAAATTATAACACATTGCCAGAGTTAGTTTGAGGCCAAGCAGAGCAATTCAGTGAGAAGCTGAGAGAAGGCAGATTGGATCAGTCAGCTTTGGAGAGAAGTTTGGATCAGAACAGCTGAGTTGAACCAGCCAGCCAGAGTTCAGAAAGAACTACAAAGGGTGAGCTTATTCAGTAGTTAGTCTGCAAGATGACAATTATGTCACAAGAATAAAAGATACATTTATATCTTTCTGTGTGGAAAAGATAAATTCTGTATTAAGAAGCAAAACCTCTTTGCATTTTCAAGAAGTTGAAGTAAAACAGTATAAGGTCATTTATTAGGAGAAGAACCCACGGGAAATAGTTTTAAGACTGTGAGAATTTAAGGCTTCCTTCAAAAATATTTACATGCTAATACATAAAATGATGGAGGAGGAAACGGCTGAATGTGTGACGTTCTTTGCAGCAGGAAATAAACAACTAGTGGGGGGAGGGTTCTACTCATATAAAGAGTTTACAGCACTGATTCTCAACCCATGGGTTGTGATCCCTCCAGCAACTTCAAATAATACATATAAAATGCTACTCATAACAGGAGCAAAATTACAGTTATAAAGCAGCAGCAAGAAAAATTTTATGCTTGGGAGCCGCTCTAATATGAGGGACTGTATTAAAGGGTTGTAGCATTAGGGAGTTTGAGAACTATTGGTTTATTGGATTTTAAATGCAGACCTAGAACTGGCATATTTACTCCTGTCCACAGACTGGCCAGGTGTCAGTCACATGGTGTGTTGCTGTTTCAAATGAGGCTGTGGCCAAACAGAAAAAGGCATCACGGGCCTTGAAAACCGTGCCAGTGATTTCTATAATTCCATCACCCTATTTCCACTTAATACTTAAGCAGACAACTATGTGAAAGATTTATACAAATAAACTGTTTTCCAAGCATCTAGCATTCTCCTCACCGTAGTGCAGGGAAGGCAGTAGCTATTTGAATAAATGGATAAACTAACTTCACAAATTTGGATATGACAAGTGTGAGACATGGGAACAGAAAAGGAATTCCCCTGGCTCTGAACCCCACTGGTCTCCATTATGTATTTTATGGCTAAAGCTTACTTTGAAGGACATTGAATGATGAAATACTTTCTAACACATAAGACCAAAGAGTTTGGATGTGTGGCCCTTAACCTTAGTGGACCCCAGCTTCTGCATCTAGAATGGTGGCGGGAATCCACATACAGATACTATTCAGGGGTCCATCGGACAGTCTTTTAACTTCCTGAATAATAAAACCCCGACTCTGGAGGAAAATCTGTGATTATCCAAGTCAAGGCAGTCCTGCCCTTTGTCATGCCACCCAGTCTAAAGGCAGGTTTGTGAACCGGCACGTAGCCAGTGGGAAGTCTTCCGGAGGCCTTCAGAAAGTCGGTCCTCTTTGTTGAAAGAACACGGTTCCTTCAGCTCCATCGACTTCTTCCTATATTAAATGCTGGAATGTTAGGCTGTGCTGCTCAGAAAGCTAGACCTTGCCAGGAGACAGTGCCAACATACCAAAGATGCAGTTGGACAGATAGAAAGAAAAAGGATCCTCCCTGATGTTTCAGAGCCCTTGAAATAACCCTAAGCCAACCTATTTGCATTCTTAACATTGCTTGAGAAAAAAAAGGATAGTATTGTGTTTAAAACACTTGACTTTGCACCTATTACTTGCAGCCAAGAATATTCCAAACTGAAACAAAACAGATGTCTTTCAGAGATTTTTTTTTCCACTCCAAATTGTCTTAAAAAAAAAAAAAACTTAAATCCGAGGAGGGAGCAAGTCTTCTTGAATATAGAAAAGGATGGGGAAATTTTTACTATGGGAAAAAAACAATTGAAGGTAGCTAAATCCAGATACATCAACCAGGTGACAAGCATATCAGAAAGAGAGCTTAAATGCAAATTGGTACGTCCACAGAAACAGAAAATTAGGCCAGGTCCCTGAGGAGAAGGAGGAAAGCTAGTGGTTCAAGGCTTAGGAACACAATTGGATAAAAATGAGCAACTTCATCATAAAAATATGAAGTTATAAAATATGTCTTTAGAAATTAAACTGATCTGAAGTAAATGCTAGTTTTTGATAAGTAAAGGAGTTCTAAAGCCAGTCTGTAAGTCATCCCTTTGTATCTAAAATTTAAGTGTTAAGAATAGAAAATATAAATGAATTGAAGATTGTCTCTGGCTCTTACAAAAAATGAAGTTATTGGAGGGCACTAATGGGGTCGTATCTTAGCTATTTCTTTGTTGCTGTCATAAGTTGCCAGGACCAAGGCAACTTATAGATAATTATTTTTAAATCTGGAGCCTATGGTATAGGGGGTAAGTTAATGACCATCATGTCAGGGAACAGGACAGCAGGCAGATGGCAGGCTGGTAGGCCTGGCAAAGCAACTAGAGCAATAGTTGAAAACATAGATCCTGATCCAGAAGTAGGGGGCAGAGAGAGCTAACTGGGAATAATGCAAGCTTCTGAAACCTCAGCACCCAACTCCAGTGTGGTGGTTTGAATATGCTTGGCCCATGGAAAATGGCACCATTGGCAAATCTGAGGAGGTGTGGCCTTCTTAGAAGTGTGTCACTGTGAAGGTGGAGCTTTGAAGTCTCATATATATATATATATATATATATATATATATATATATATATATGTTCAAATCTGGCCAGGGTGATCCTCCTGGCTGCCTGCATGTCCGAGACCAGCTCGGGCAAACAACGGGTTCTCCCAGAGCCGGAGTGAGGATTGAAAGAAGAAAGACAAGTTAGTTTAAGTTGCAGCATGACTTCGGCCGGACTTGAGGCCTAAGCCTAATGGCCGAAGTCAAGCTTGGTTTAATTCCTCTTTTTAAATCACTTTAATTACATGCAAAAAGGTAACATCAGTTCTGAGACAGGGATCAAGCGAGATAACAACCAAAGATCCTGTAAACATCTTACTAGAGGTCAGGTGAAAAGGTCAGAGACAAAAATGGATACTGCTGAGCCTACATCCTGAAATCCACCCTGCCCTGAGTTGCATTCCTAAGGATTCCACCTGGAGCTTCAAATACGAATGTACTTCCCTATGCCACATTCTTAAAAGCCCTGCCCCAAACTTCAGATGTAGATGTGCAGGGCGTAGCACAGAAGCCAGACTCCTGCCTTGGCCAGCCCCAAGCTGTCCTGGGATGATTTTAATATTAATATTACTCTGCCATCAACTGTTCAGAGTTGCCAAAAATGCTCTCCACACCTGCAGAAACAATTTCCTCCTGGCCGCCTTCAGATCAAGATGAAGAACTCTTGGCTTCTCCAGCACCACGTCTGCCTGCAGACAGCCATGCTTCCCACTTTGATGATAATAGATTGAGCCTCTGAAACTATAAGCCAGGCCCAGTTAAATGTTTTAAAGAGTTGCCTTGGTCATGGTATCTCTTCACACTAATGGGAAGAAAGCCCAAGACACCCAGTAATACAAGTCCTCCAACAAGATCACACCCCTGATCCTTTCAAAAGAGTTCTACCAACTTGGAACCAATTATGCAAGCAGATAAGCCCATGGGACCACTCTCACTCAAACCACCTGCATGCCAAGAATAGGAAGTGGAATATACTCAAGGTACATTACCTATGAGCATGACAATGACATTGTGAGGGCTAGAGACATGGCTCAGGCTTTAAGAGTGTATGTTCTTGAAGAAGACTCAAGCTTAGAGTCCCATGTCAGATGGTTTACAACTGTGTATAACTCCAGCTCCAGGGGATCTGATGCTTTCTTCTGGATTCCATAGGTACTGCAATCACATAATCCACACAGAGACATACACATATATACACAATTAAAAATAAAACATTAAACGTGTTTTTGTTTTTCAAGACAGGGTTTCTGTGTGCAGCCCTGGCTGTCCTAGAACTTACTCTGTAGATGAGGCAGGCCTCAAATTTGGAAATCCATCCTCTCTGCCTCTCCGCCTCTCTGCCTCTGCCCCCTGAGTGCTGGGATTAAAGGTGTGGGCTACCATCAGTAACTGAGAACTCCTATTTCAGGCTAATGAAACAAACCTTAGAAATGCTCTTCTGAAATTCAATACCATGTACGGTGAATATATACCAATTAAAAATGAAGTTATTCACTGTCTGTATCTTATTCTGTAGCTGGCCTTAACGTGGTGTCCTTTTGTAAAACATCTGTGAGTGTTGCCTGTCACTGTATCTTCATAAGGCATTCCATAAATATCGGGTTTAATCTGACTTTATCTACCCACATATTAAGTAACTCTTATTCATTTGGAGTCATAACTAGAAAAAAAATAACAGGGAGAAGTGAACAATGGCTAAACTGGGACACGTCTTGCTTGACTCTTGGAGAAGAGACTCAAAAACCTCAAGTCCCACTTTAAAAGCAAACAAATTTTAAAGTCAGTATGTGGGTGACGTAATAGGGTTATAATAAATACCAATGTTCATTAAATGTCCATTTTGCTCCACATATTGCATATTCTTGGTCTCTTTTGGAGCTCGAAACACTCCTCTAGGCTGAGTCTTCCTTTTGCCCATTTTACAAGTCAAAGAAGAGAAAGATTAGGTTCAGTCCTCTCGCCAAAGTCATTCACTCTAGAGAGCTGAGGAGCTTTCACGCCTCGCTCTGTCCGAATTATTTTTTTAAAAATTCATTATTTACCACTGTACTCCACTGCATCTTGTGGGGGTGAGGTGGGGGAGAAGAGGATGAAAAGGGTGAACGGGTTTAGGAAGAGTGGTTGTGATGAGAAAGTTGCCTCTCAGAGAGGCAGGATCAAAGAAACACAGCTATGCAGAGAGAACAGGAGGAATGCAATCTACCAGGAGAATGGAGAGCGTTTGAAATGGGAAAGGGCTTAGCCCAAAACTCAGAGAGAAATGGGTAAAACCAGTATGTAGATGTCTAATAATATTGGGGTGGGGGCGAATCAGGGCAAAGAACAAACTGAAACAAGCATACCTGAATCCTTCTGGCCACACAGAAGTTTTACTTCCTACACAAGCTTCCTCATAATTCAGCTTCCTTCCCCCCAACTGATGAGGCTCTCATTCTGGGAAAAGCAAAGCATCTGATGAATCCTCCACTTGCCTTGTTAGCAATTTCTGCTTTTAGAAGATTCTGGGAGCAGTAGAGAGGCCGTGTGAGTGGGGGTGGCACTGGTGAAATCAGATTTCCAAAGGGTCTGTGGGAGGGAACGAGGACACACAATAAAAAAGGAACAAAACGCCCTGGAGCCGTAATTCCTGAGAGGCTGAAGCCTCAAGTCCTGGAGACACAGAAAAATATTACTGAGAACAATAAAGAAGGATTCTTGCTGCGATAGCAGTACATTCGTTCCAGTAGTCCTAGCACTCCAGAGGTAGAGAGGCAGGAGGATCATGAGTTTGAGACTGTCTCAAACAAAAAAGAACCACTTGCTTGGAGTTGAAAACATAATGCTAATAGATTAATAAAAGAAAAATCAATAAATGAAAATAAATGGCCAATCTGAATAAATAGGGATTCTTTTTCTTTTCTTTCTTTCTTCCTTTTTTTTTTTTTTTTTTTTTTTTTTTTTGTTCCCAAGAAACTAAGTCCAGTGGTGTAAACGAGACCCAGAGGGACCACAGGGGAAGGTGTACAAAGCCTGGAGTTGCATGAACTTCACCTGTGTAAAAATACTATCCTAAATAAGGCACCATAGAATGACTCCACCCAAGTCCAGCATGGTTGAGCCAATGGGCTTACTTCCAGCAGAGCTGAGGACTGATTGACAGGAATGCTGGCGACTCCAAAGTGGCCGCATGTAGAACAGTCCTACCCCACATAGGTGAGGACTTTTAGAGAGGCAAAGATGGAAGCCCTCTTCGGTCAAATTTCTACCTCCTTTAGATGCTAGGACAGAGGTTCTTAACCTGTAGGTCACAACCCCCTTGGGGTTCATGTATCAGATATAGAGCTTATCAGGTATTTACAATACGATTCACAGCAGTAGCAAAATGACAGTTATGAAGTAGCAACAGAATGACCTTATGGTTGGGGGGTCAGCACAGCATGAAGAACTGCATTAAAAGCGTCACAGTATTAGGAAGGGTGGGAAACACTGTTCTAGAACCTCCCAAGACCATGTGCAGCTAGGGTTGAATGCCGAACACCTGGACAATGGAACACAGGAAAACTGAGTGGCTGCAATCTCAGAGGAGAGTCTGATGACACTTTCCATCTCTTCCATCTACAAGGCGCCATGATCCCTGTGGACCGTCAGGCTGCTCTGACTGACACACGGAAGATGGAGCCTGGGAGGTGACTCGGTGGTTCAGAGCACTTGTTGCTCTTGCAGAGGACCTAGATTCTGTCTTCCACATCCACATGAAAGTAGATCCCTGTTCCAGGAGATCTGATGCCCCCTCGGTACTCGGGGTGTACATACACATGTGCACACACTCACATATATACATAATGTTAGAATGGTTATGTTATCCATAGAGGACAGACATGAAGGGGTCTAGGAAGGAACAACTTGTCAGAACCCGGAAAAGGAAAGAGTCGCGCATGTATGACTGAGAGCATCAGCCTTCTTCTGCAGACCATAGTAAACGTAAACCCTGCAAGAACAGAAGCCTGCATACAAGTCTCTGACCTCCCTTTCCTTGGTTCTCTAGCCAAATCCTCTCTGACCAACCTCAGCTGGGATCCTTGGGGCTAGCAAGGACCATGTAGACTAGACCAGAAAGCTTCTTCAGACAGAGAGAACTTGGTAGGCATAGATATTGGAGATCCTGAGGAATCAGCTGACAACTGCTTCAATTGTTTTGTGTTTCTAAAACGATCACATGCCGTGGACTCACTCCTTTAAAATACAGGTGTCCCTGCAGCATTTCATGACTCTTAAACACCTGTTTCCTTTTGAATAATAGAAAGTCACTAGTTCTATTCAATGGGGTAAGAAAAAAAAAAACTAACGTGGGACTCCTCCAAAAACCAAGGATCTCATGTCATGTGATCTCATGCCTACCATCCCTTTTATAACTACGAGCTCCGTAGGTTATGTATAAAAATGGTATTGTCATCAATAAAAGGCCCTAGTCAGTAAGTAACAGACAAAAGCCACTCAAAAGAGTCATTGGCCAGGAATATAATTTTTACTGGGTGAAGAGTGGCTAACCTGGCCTAACCAAGTAAAGCCCCTGCTCTGTGGTTTCCTCCTGCAATCGTCCTTGTCTCCCAATTATTGTAACAGGAATGGCCCAACCATCCTGTATGTGAGGGACCTGCACTGACGTTCTATTGTTTAAGGACATCCATTGTTTACGTCAGGTTAGCTGCAGTTTGGGGCAATTCCGGAACAGAAGAAGTGCCCTTTGTGGGAAACTTCAGCCCAGTTTTACCTCAGACTTGATGCTGTCTGACCTTGAGCTCTCTGTCAAGCATGGATATTAATCATACTTCCCTGTCAGGTTGTTGTGAGGATCAAATAAGATAAAGGACATGAAAACATCGTGTTCACCAGAAAGCTTTGGATGAAATTAGTTCTCTCAGTTCAAAGGAAATCAGGGCACACGTGCCTTGTGAGAGGCTCCTTGGTCAGGACGTTGTCAAGTCAATCCCAACCTGTCCTTTTCACTGATGATTAACTTCCTTTCTTCCTACACTCACCTCTGTTAACAACAAAGGAGTTCTCTTTATTGTCTGGATTGATTGATTGATTGATTGATTGATTGATTTGCATTTTAAGTTTTGCACCAGAACAAATGGCTTCCCGAAGGCTAGGCTCCAAAAGCAAATTAATAAGTTAAAAATCTATACAGGTAAGACCATGTTTTACACAAAGCTCACTATGGGCTTTGGGCTGCAGGTTTACACTGAGACTGGTGAATTTATAATACTCAGATACACACGGAAAGCCCTGTATCCAAGAGCTCTGCGGGGGTTTTGTTTTTTTTTTTTTTTAAATTCCAGATAGGATGTGGCTTGTGCCGTTTTAAGTATTTATCGGTAAGGTTTTAATTGCTAATTTTTACACTCGAGATATAAATGGAAGATCTGGTCCAATCCTCTTGTGTGATAAATGAGAAAACACAAGCCCAGAGATATTCCATGACCCAGTTTAAAAAATCAGCTTCCCCGGCGGACTTCTCAAGCTTTCTTTCCTTGTGGGCTAAAGAGATGCCCTTCCTCTAGTACAGGACGTGGTGATGGAGGCAGATTCGGAGCTGCTTGTGGGAAGGAAACCAGTCCTCTCTGCCTCCCGGGACCTCGGACCAACAAGTAAATCCCAGAACCTTCTGCTTCCATCTTATTGGCCAATAACTACATCACCTGATTACTGCCATCTTCAAAGGGAGACTGAAGAACACACTATAGTTGTTCCTTGGTACTGTGGGGGATGGGTTCTAAGGTCCCCTCCAGATAACAAAGCCTGCATCTGCTTAAAGGCCATCCTGTAAAATAGTAGTTGCATGGATTCTACAAACGTGCCCATGTGTATTCTACATTATCTCTGGGTTACTTTAAAAACCGAATACAATACAAATGCCATGCATGTATCATTACCTGGTGATGCTTAGAGAACAGCAAAGACAAAAGTTTGGCAGAGCTGTGGGGCAGGAACAGGGTGTGTGGCAGTTGTCCACACAAGCAATGGAAGAGACTGAAGAACTGTATGATGGGAGATTCAGAACAGGCTCCATGAAGACAGCAAACCAACTGTACTCATCTGAGCACATCACCTCCGAAAACAAAATCAGGGCTCTACAAGCAGGGAAGGGGCTGTGGGCATGTCACTATCTGGTGCCTGCTGCAGCTTGGGACACTGTGAAAAGATGTGTAGGCCAGAAAACTAAGATTCTCAGGGTTGCAGGGCAAGGACTTGAGTTTGGACGTGCAGAATCTCAGCCTGCACCGCGTTCCCTGTCCTACCTCTACCTCAGTGCCAAGCACCCAGTGGCATGAGCACCTGATTCTTGCATTTTCCCCAGTCTCCATTGGATCCCTGCAGTACTTCCCTCAAAGATACACAACAATCCTACTGGAGATTTACTTTCCAATTCCTCCACAGTATTTACCCAAACACCTTTGTAATAGAAAGATGGCATCAATGGGAGTCTGATAAATATAAATCTTGGCAAGTTTCAGGGATTTCCCAGGTCTTTTATATTTTTTCTTCCTTCACTTCTGGACTTACATTTCTCATGGCAGGTAACTGTATCTCACCCAACACTACAGAGTTATTAATAACTCGCCCTACTGAATAAATCAGAGACCCTGAAAAACTGTGGAGTAAGCATTTGTCATGCACATGTGGGATTTGCCGAGTTCCTGCATCCGAAGGTCTAATATTAGGATGCACACGTTGTGCCTGGCTCCGCGGGAGTAAAGAGCATTCCCCATCTTCTCTGCTTTGAAAATGGGGTATGCTCTGCATGCAGACAAGTCTGTGTGGGTATAGAGATTTTAAATCACCCAGAAGCAGGGCTTCAGTGAACAATAAGAAACAAATTTCCAGAGTAAATTCAGATGCAAAGACAATAACTAAATAAAAATGTTTAAGGATTCGCCTGCACTCTGGGATTAAAAGCCAATGGGCTGCAGGTCAGGTTGTTCTACCATTGTAACTAGCAGTGTGAGTGTGGGAACCCCTTAATACATGGGGGCTGCAATTCCATCACCTGCAAGAAATGGGTTGCATATGAACTTTCAACTCCTTCCTCACTCTCTCATCCTTGTCTAGATTCTGTGTGTCTCTTCTGCAGTTACCCAGAATGCTGATTTGTGGAGTTATATGACAGTCAAATTCTGAAGAAAGCCTGGTAATATTCTGCCAGTGTTTAAAGTTAAAACTTGAATCTTGATTAACATAGAATTATTATTAGCTAGGCACCTTGTTAGAGGGTTCTTTTGGGATTTACAGACTTGTGGCCATTGGGATATATTCATCTGAATTCTAGTTTTGTAGTTGAGCTCTGTGGTTTGACACACAGTCTTACTGTATAGTTGGCCTCAAACTCACTGAATTTCTCCTGTCTCTGTTACTCAAGGGCTAGGATTATAGGTATACCCTACCATGTCTGGCTTAAATTCTTTTTTAAAAAAACTAAATGGTTTTTTGTAAGTCGTGGTTTCCATTTCCAAGAGATTCTGATGGTGCTGTTTGCCGTTTGGTGGTAATGTTTCTCTGCTCTGGCTCTTGACTTTCAGATCTTCAACACCTCTTTGTGACACCTCCAGATTCTATCCAGAGCCTCGCATCTCCCACCACCTCCTAGTTACTATTCACATCACTAGGACTAATTTGATACAGGTAACCTCAGGATGGTGGGTTTGTCTGGGCTCACAGTTCAAAGATACAGACTATCATAGCAGGGAAATCACAGCAGCATGAGATCGAGGCAGCTGGTCACACTTATCTACAATCAGGAAGCCAAGAGGGATGGAAGCTGTTGCTCAGCTCTCTTTCTCCTCTTCAGACAGCTCAAGCCTCAGCATCTGGAATAGTGCCCTCCATATTTAAGATTGGTCTTTCTTCCCAGTTAACCTACTCTAGAATTCCTCACAGATGCGCCCAAAGGTGTGTCTCTTAGGTGTAGATCCCGTTGAGTTGGCGGTCAATGTTAGCCACTACAGCTTCCATCACAGCCATTCTTGTCCAGCCTACCATGAACTCTTACCGGGATTATGTTCTTGCTCTTCTCACATCTTCATTTCTTAATCATGGTGTGAATGTAACCGTGTATTGGAAATGGTCCTTCCCAAACAGTAAGCCATCATGCCCCTTCTTGTCAAAATGCCCCAACCATGTCCAGAAGAGAGAAGTCAGCATTTTTCCTATGACCTAAGACTCTCCAGGGTCCGGCTGCTCTTCTTCTTTGATTCCATGTTCATCCACTTTTACACGAGCTGCGCTGGTCCCAGCTGTGCTTGCTGTTGGGATTCTGTAAACCCCACCCCTCAGTTACCTAGCAACAGCCAGGTATACCCCACCCTCAATTACCCAGCAGTGGCCAGGTATGCTCTGCCCCAGTGACCTGACACTATAAAAGGGGCTGCTTGACCCCTCCTCTCTCTTTTGGCCTCTCTTGCTCTTGAAGCCTTGCTCTCCCACTCCTACCCCTCCACTTTCCTTCCCTTCCCCCCTCTCTCCCACATGCTCATGGCTGGCCTCTACTCCTCTACTTCTCTCTCTCTCTCTCTCTCTCTCTCTCTCTCTCTCTCTCTCTCTCTCTCTCTCTGCCACCCTCTTAACTCTCCCATGACCTGAATAAACTCTATTCTGTACTATACCGTTGTGTGGCTGGTCCCTCAGGGAAGGGATTCCCAACATGGATCTCCCTTGCCCTCAGGCCTCCCCGGCACCTTCATGGGCCATATGCCCCCCCCCCACTCTCTTCATCCTTCCCCTAACACTTGCTTCGGGCTACATTGTAGCCATTCCTGCTACAACAGTTTGCAGCCTCCACCTGCTCCACTTGGGCTTGCTATCCTTGTTTTTCAAATCTTTGCTCACGTGTCAGTTCATCAGAGAGTTCTTCTCTGATGGCCCTCAGACAGCAACTCTCCCGGCCTTCTATAGGCCTTCTGGTATTGGTTTCTCATTACCTGGGGTATTATCATTTTGCCACCATTGCCCATTAACATGAAAAATCCATACGGATGGGCACTTTGCTGTAGTCCCCATGACCTGAAAGAGTCAGTGAACACTACCTCAGTGAGTTAATGAAACCATTTGATGAATGCAGGACTTCCGGTTTTGTGACAGAACACTCGGGAGAGAGTGTTTGGAGATGAAGCAAGACAAAGGGAGGGATTCTGTCACTGGGACCCCTGTGTACCAGCTTAAAGCTTTGAACTCATAGTCACCTCGTGGGAGCCAAAGGCTTTTTAATCAAGAAAGTGACAAATCATATTTGCATTTAAAAAAGTAAACTCTACTGACAATGGGGAAAAAACCACTTTTGATATAAAGGTGTTAGAAGGCAATGAGAAGGCTGTTAGAAGCATCCATAAGAGACGAAACTTTAAATAGGATTGCCTAGCTTGGGAATATGTCTAACTGGTGGAGCACATGCTGAGCATTGGTGAAGCCTGGAATACACACACACACACACACACACACACACACACACACACACGCACACACACACACTGAATTACCATATGATCTAGACATTCTTAAGTATATAACCAAAAGAATCATAAACAGGTGGATGTCAGTCTATAGGAGAAAATTCACATTGACATTGTAAACCTGGTTACTAGCCTAGGTTACAAGCTTAGGTTACAAGCCTATCTAGTGAGAAAGCCGGTTGCTGTTGTTTTGCTAAATGGTCCGTTTAACGCATTTAACACATTGCTGTCAAATTGCCCTCTGATTAACTGTGTTTATGTCCTCAGAACAGTGCTGTGTCAGCTCTGGTGATGAGCAGTGACCACTAAGTCTAGAGAATAAACGATTAATAAATTCCTAGCCATAAACAGGACAGCTACATCTTCTCCATCTCTCCAGAAACACGGAGGGAAAGGGGATCAGAAGGAATTAAGAGTCAGAGGAAGTGGGGCAGTGTCGTGGATGGAACACTGGCTTCCTGGTATGCTGTGGCTGATACATTCTTGAACTCACAGAAACTGTGATCTCCTACATGAAAGCTGAGACTGTTACACTCTTTCATGGGAGAGGAGGAGGCTCATGAGGCCCTGCCTCTCCCCGGTAGTGTTTGTATAAAGGTGAGTGGGGAGGGAGCGATGATTGCTTCAGTGATATACCCTGCTAAGTTGCCCAGGCTCCTGTAAGTAATGACTCACTCACATGCCTATAAAACAACCCCAGTGAAATGCATTGGGCCCAAATAAGAACTGACAAATGACAAGAGACAAATGACCTTGAATGTAGAGAAGGACTCATGGGAGGGGAAGAAAAACAAACATGGGGGGGGACCGGGGGCTGAGAACATCAGAAACACATTGCTTATATGTGTGAAATTTTTCTATTTAATTTTTTTTAACTTATTCACTCTACATCTCACTCACCGCCCCCCTCCTGGTCACCCCCTCCCATAGTCCTTCCCCCTCCCCTGCTCCACATACCCTGGCACTTCAAGTTTCGGTGAGGCTAGGCACTTCCTCTCCACCTGAGGCACACAGAGCAGCCCAGGTAGCAGAACATAGCCCATGGACAGGCAACAGCTTCTGGGATAGCCCCCATTCCAGTTGTTCGGAACCCACAGAGGGTCAAGCTGCACATTGGCTACATATGAGGGGAGAGGCCGGGGCTCAGCCCATGTATGTTCTTTGGTTGGTGCTTCAGACTCTGAGAGCCCCAAGGGTCCAGGTTAGCTGACTCTGTTGGTCTTCCTGTGGAGTTCCTAGTCCCTTCAGGGCTGCAATCCTTCTTCTTATTCTTCCGTAAGAGTCCCCAAGCTCCACCCACTGTTTGGCCATGAATGTCTATCTGTCCAAGTCAGCTGCTGGGTGGAGCCTCTGTATGAAAATTTTAAGACAGAAATAATTGTCAACAGGACATGAAGAGATATTTGCAAACCCATGTCCGTAGCAGCATTCTCTGCGATGGCTGAAGGTAGAAACGAGCCATATGTCCCCTCATATGTAGATCAGTGTCTAAACCAAAGGTGGCACATATGGACGTAAAGTGGAATGTTATTCAACCTTAAAAAATAAAGGAAGGCCAACAAATGCTACAACACAGAAGAGCCTCAAGGATGCCACTGTCTTGGAAAGAAAACCACAAAGTCACAAATCGTCTATGTCGTCACTGTCACATATAGAAGATACCTAGAAAAGCCGAGTCCAGAGAGATAGTAAGTAGAACACGGGCTGGAGGGAAGAGGGGAGAGCCGTTGTTTGATGTTTGCCGAGTTGGGGCTTTGCAAGATGGCTGTCAGTTCTGAGTCTGGGTGCCGGTTAGGGTCGCACAACAGTGATTGTATACCATTCAGTAATTTAACATGTATATCATGCTATATGTAACATGATTTTATCACAAATTTAAAAAAGAAAAAAGTTCATGAGGATCCAAAACCAGGCAGAACCTGCAGAACGGAAGAGAAAATAAGATGGGGACAGATTCAAGTCCCGGGAAAGAAACCAGAAGCAGCGGGATTTTGAGACACGATGGTTGTGAGGAATAAGGACAAGAAAGGGGACTTCCCCTCTCTGGCTGTGTGTCTGGCATGGAGAGAGCTCCTCTACATACAGGGAGAGAGGGGTGGTTTTGAGGGGAGAAATGACAAGCTTTGTTTTGAACTTATTTTAGCAATCTGAAGAGCTTCAGAGAATTAGCTGCTGGGACCCCGCTATACAGTGTGAGGACTCAAGAGGTACATCTTGGATAGAAATGCAGACAGTCGTTGGAAGGACTGACATCTCATTGAGGACCCAGGCCTGCCACCCCAGCCCTTCCGCAATGAAGGCAGGAGGACCAGAAGCTGGAGGTCATCCTCTGTTACACATGAGTTGGAGGCAAAATGGTGCTACAGGAGACAACACCTCAAGGGAGAAGGAGATAGGAGAAAGAAAGGAGACAGTGAAGAGGGAGTTGAGCCAGGCACCACAGTACCAAGATGATTCTAAGATAGAAGGAACAGTCACCGGTTTTCAAAGCCAAAGCATGGTGAGGAAAACCAACCTCCAGACTGAAACAACAGGGAGCACAGACAAGGACACCCTGAGAGGAGCAACTTGAAAAGCTTGGTAAATTTTAAAACCGAATTTCAGCGAAACTACCAAGAAGGAAGTAGACATTAAGCCATGGGTAGGAATTCGAGAAGAAAATTACAATATAGATATGCATTATGCATATCATATGATCTCCTATGATGCAGACCTTCGATCCTGAAGGGGAAAAAAAATAGCCTAATGGACTGAGGGACAGCATTTAATTTTGGTGACGACTCACTGCCAAGTGACATGGGATTCAGCTCACTACTTACCCCTGAATAAACAAACAATGCATCTGGCTTAAGAAAATAACATCTGTGGGCAGAGGTGTGGTTCAGTGGTACATTTTAAATGGTGTGGGTGGCATGCCCAAGGCCTTGGAGGGAAGAAGAGAACAGAGACAGGGGGGAGGGGAGAGGGGGAAGAAGAGACAGAGACGGAAGCTAAGAGATGAGGAGGGAAAAAACATGACTCATATGAAAGTATTTTACTGCTTCTTCTTTAAAAAAATCAATAACAGATTTATTTTGTTTATTTGTTATTAAAAGTCTAGAATGACATAAGTAAAAGTCTTTGGGTGTTTTTCTTTGTTAAAAAAGAATGAATTCTTGAATTTTCTCTCTTTCCAGAAAGACAGTTTAATACTAGGCCCCTGGGAGTCAGATGAGGCCAGTGGAACGCCATTGAGAATCAAGCAGTGTGCAACAATGGCGGAGCTCCCAGTGCTACGGCAGACACGGTAGTGGTGACACTTGGTTCCTTTTGTTGTTTTTGGTTTGAGACAGGATCTCACACGGCCTCCGCTATCCAAGAACTTACAGTGTAGCTGAGGATGACGTTAACCTTGAGATCTTCCTGCCTCCACCTCCCTGGTGCTGGAACCCACCTCCTGTGCCACCCACACCAGGCTCTGACCTCCTTCAGGCTTCTTTTACCTGAGAATACAAACCCCTCCTAGACTGTAGTTAAGTGAAGTGTTCTCTTAGACACCTGATTGTGAGCTATGATTCTGTTCAGCTCTGGCCTTCTCAAGAGCAACCACGTAAGTACTGTGGAAAAGACCCAGCTGTTTGAGAAACATCTTCACCAGGTTGTTGATGGCAAAAGTTTCTAGGATAGTGCCCTACAACGACTTACTGTACTGATTACCATTATTTAAAATATCTAATGTCCTTGAGGACAGTTATCTCAGGGGCTAAAAATTATTCCCAGAGTCCATCTGGGTTGTGTTCTAGGCAAGAAAGCACCATGATATGGATGAAGTATGGGGAGGAAAGGGTTGTAAAGACAGGGCAGCTCCTAACAGAATGTAGAGGCCAGCATCAGCACCAGCCGGGAAGGGACGTTAGCCAGCTTCATCGTTTGCCTTAAGGTTGATTCACATGAAGAGCCAATTAGTAAGTCACTGTTTACAGAGCCCCCCAAGCCAATCACCACAGACTCACACCGTTTAACCCTTATGATGCTGATATGAGTTAGATGGTTTTGGCCTTATCCCCATGAAGGAAGGCACAGAGAGGGTAAGTAAACCAGGGACTTGAAACTGAAACCACATCAAACTAAAGACAGTTGTTCCTTAATAGCCAGTCAGCCTACAGGAAGCACTCATCATGTGCCTAGCATTTTACATGTGCAACATTTAACAACTCCATGAGGCAGATACAATGCATATCCCCATGTGATTGAAGAGGAAGCTGAAACCACAAAAGGTTAGTGAATTTGTCTGTGTGCAGACCCCTTGCGATACCTAGAACATGACTCAAGTTTGCTTCACTCCAGATGTGGAAAATAGTGAAGGGAGACATGTTTTTGCTAAATTTACAAAACTCTTCACTCTTTTGAATGTGTGTATGTGTGCATGTGTCTATGTATGTGTACATCTGTGTATGTTTGTGGTGGTATAAAGTGTTTGTGCATATATACATGCATATGTGTGTGCCATGTGTGCATGCATGTGCATGTGTGTGTATACATGTGTATGTTTGTGGTGGTGTGAAGTGTGTATGTATGCGTGTGTGTGTGTGTGTGTGTGTGTGGTGTGAAATATGAGCACATGTATGTGTGTGTCCATATTTGTCTGTCTTCATGTGCATGTGTGGTGTTGTGTATGTTTATGGTGTATGTTTGTGGTGTTGTGAAGTGTATGTATGTGTGTGTCTGTGCTTGCGTACATATGTATCTGGGGTATTGTGAAGTGAAGAGGAAAGGTGTGTGTGTGTGTGTGTGTGTGTGTGTGTGTGTGTATTTGTGTATGTGTGTGCATATGTGTGTCTGTATCTGTGTCTGTTTGTGTATGTGTGTGTTCATGGTATTATGAAGTGGAGAGGAATGTGTGTGTGTGTGTGTGTATGCGCGATGCATGCACAAGGGTATTCTGGCACTAATGAACAGGAAGAAGCCAGAAGAGGATGTCCACTGCCTTTCTCTATCACTCTCTGCATTACTCTTTTAAGTCAGGGTCACCCAGTAAACCAGAAGCTTGCTGTGCAGAGCAAACTGGCTGGCCACGGATCTCCCATGGATCTGTCTCTGCAACCCGATGTCAGATTTCAAGTGTGAGCAGCCTTGCCCAGCTTTTGGTGTGGGTTTCAGGGACTTGGCCTGAGGTCCTCTTGCTTGCCAGCAAGCGCTCTTGCTCACTGCGCTATCTCCCCAGTCCCTGTACTTGACTTTTTAACCCACTAGAAAACCGAAAAGCAGAGAACGACGCCATGCAGTGTGCATCCTGGATTTCCAAAGATGTATTCCCGTTAAAAGCAGACATTATATAAATCAATTCTTTGGACGTTAGGGTACCCAAAGGACTGTGTCATTCACTAGTGTCATTATTTTACAAACTGGCAAACAGAAAGATCACATGGTGTCCCCAAATATAATTAAGGCACCAATACCATGGCACCATAGCGAAGGCAGGCCCTCGGCTTGACTCTGAGGAGGAGGGATGGAGCGCTTCTACATAATCCAGACCTGAGACTTGGGAGCTTTTAAGGTGAAATTTTGCCTTCCCTCCTCCTTTCCCACCTTGGAAACAAAGGTTCATTTTTCACTCCCGAGAAACTCGATTGAGTTCCAGCGGATGGCCTGGGAACAGGGAATGTGCTTTAAGCACCAAGGAGCTGGGGCTGGAAGTGCCTGCATGGGAAAGTAGAGCCATGGATCATACTGACATCTGAGCAACAGCTGGGAAGGAGAAGAGGAAGACATGTTTCCTCCCTCAGCTGCTCCTCTCCGGCTCCAGGGCACGCCCACTCTCCCCTCCCTGAAGGTCACTGAAGGGGATGAAGGACACTTGAGAAATCCCACAGAGACTGGAATGGCTGGACAGACTCCCAAAAAAGTCCTTGGCCTCTCCTCCTTGCTGAGTCTCTTTTCCTGTTCTCTCATGCTCAAACAAAGGTACAGTGCCCCCAAGGCTTCTGCTGTCTGGTTCCCCAAGGGGGCAGAGTCCTGGCTTCACCTCATTAAGCCCCAATAAATGGACTTTTGAAGCATGCGTAGTTGGTGCTCATTTTTGCTTAGATTCCAACTCGCTGATAACTTTCAGAAAAAAGTTAAAGCCACAGTGAGAAACCATTTCCTACTCTGCAAACACTAGAAATGTTTTCCAGCACTAATTGCTTAGAATTCGTCAGGCGATGCCTCATATTCAGCAGGTGAAAATAAAGAGTGGTCCACAGCATGTAAGACCTTCAGGGTGTTCATTTTACCTGACCCACCAATTGTATATGAATGTGACCTAAGAAATGAGTAGAGAGGAAAACCATGATTGATGATGTGTGAGAATACCATAGCATTCTGCTGAATGTAACCTTGAAACTCACTCCCAAACCCATTTACAAACTTACCTTTGTACAAATTCTCATTCCCATGGTTTAACTGGAATCCCCTCACCCTCCACCGGTCCCTGGCCACCATCGAAAGACGTCTGAGTCTTACCCAACTGGACCCAACCGCAACTCTCTAACGCCCTTGACCAATCTTTACTTACTAGGACAGACGTGAATAGTTATTTTTCTGGTAGGGCTTCTTGGGCACCCCTGAAATGGTGCAGATGTTCATTACAGCGCAGCTTGAAACATCATCCAATACAAGAATGGCTACATAAATTGTCTACCAGGGGACTGTAGAGCTGTGACTGTGGGCGACAGCCACGGCAAGCATGCCATGTGGAATGCCCTGCCAAGATCATGTCCTCCCTTAATCCTCCATGTTCTCTCTGAGTTTCTAACTGCAACTCCTAAAATTATTTACCTGAGCTCTCTAAGTTCCCCTCTCTGTTTTTCTAGAATTTACCAAAACTTGGTTTTTTCAAAGCCACTGAGGACTTCTATGTTGCCCAGTCCGTTGACCTGGGCCTACAGCATTTGGTGTGGGCATCTATGCTGTTGGCATTTTTCTTACCTGACTTACCTGGTCTTCTACCTGACCAATCCTCCTCCTACCCCACCCCCACCCTGCCCCCACCCCATCCTGTTTCCCTCCCATCCCCCCTACAGGGAGATATTGCCCTGCCCCAGAACTCAGTCCTCTGACCTTTGTTCTTCTCTTTTTATTCGCCTTAGCAGTGTCACCTTGCCCAGAGCTTTAGACACATCAATGTCCTGATGGTTTTCAATGTTTCATCTCCCCATGTGGGGTTTCCCTCTGATTCCCACATCAAACTGCTTATTCTATTTCTGCATCTGGCTGTCCAATAGGCATCTCAGAGACTGTCTGGATTTTTAAATTTTCCCTGCATCCCACTATTTATCCTTAATATGCACTTTTTCTCCATTTTCCCAGTCTAATTAAATAACAATAATTCACTTGGTTGCTCAAGACTATACATGAATAGCAGCTACTCCCTATGATGGTAAGATGACAAGTTTCTAGCTTTCTTGCAATATGGAGTGAGCAACTTTGATCAGAAGAAGGCATCAGGCATATCACAGAAGGAAGATATGGCTGGTTTTGTGTCAACTTGACACAAGCTGGAGTTAATCACAGAGAAAGGATCCTCAGTTGAGGAAATGTCTCCATGAGATCCAGCTGTAAGACATTTTCTCAACTAGTGATCAATGGGGGAGGGACCAGCCCATTGTGGGTGGTGCCATCCCTGGGCTGGTAGACCTGGGTTCTATAAGAAAGCAAGCTGAGCAAGTCAGGAGAAGCAAGCCAGTAAATGACATCCTTCCATGATCTCTGCATCAGCTCCTGCTTCCTGACCTGCTTGGGTTCCAGTCCTGACTTCCTCTGGTGATGAACAGCGATATGGAAGTGTAAGCTGAATAAACCCTTTCCTCTCCAACTTGCTTCTTGGTCATGATGTTTGTACAGGAACAGAAACCCTGACTGAGACAAGAGAGAACTCAGGAAGAGTAAACACAGACTGTATGAACATAAGACAATGGATGCAATATACAAAGACCTTGTGAAGAAACAAGGTAGAATCCAGGGGTGAAAACAGGACACTCTACAGTGTCTGTAGCAATGTAGCCTAGAGCATCTTTCCTCTTTGACAAATGGAGCTGCTTGTGCACATGCTAGAGTGACATATGTAGTACCTGATGTCATCACATGTCTCTGTCCAGACTATACAGTATCACCTAGGCCAGCTATGAATGACTTGAGGCACAGATAACAATTCTGGCTCCTTAGGATTACTCCTGAAAGAGCACAGATATTTCTATCCCAAGGCATGTGTCAGGTCACATGAGCCCAGAACTGCAGCCTGATGTCTTCTGCAGAGCTATGTGCAGTGGCTGGAAGCAGCCGGTGTGACCATATAAGGCAGCAAGGGTGAAGTCTTGGCATTCTTTACCGGGGTAATGTTCTACTAGCTGACCTGCCTTCAGAGCCAGGGGAGGTTGGTTTCTGTCTTAGGGTTTCTATTTCTGTGATAAAACGCCATGATCAAAAGCAAACTCAGGAAAGAAAAAGTTGGTCTCAGCTTATGTTTTCACATCAAAGTCCATCATCCAAGGAAGTCAGGGCAGAAACTCAAGGGAACAGAAGCCATGGAGGAATGCCACTTACTACCTCTCTCTCTATGGCTTGCTCGTTCTGCCTTCTTATCCAACCTAGGACCACCAGTCCAAGGATGGCACTGCCCACAGAGAGCTGGGTCCTCCCACAACCCACTAATGATGAAAATTCCCTACAGATTTGCCCACTAGCCAGTCTGATGGGGGCACTTTCTCATTGGAGGTTTCCTCTTTTCAGATAACTTTAGCTTGGAATTTTTTATCTGTGTTGGTGCTTTTTGTGGACAAGATTCCTAATTGAAAGCTGCATTACTTAATCAGAGCTTTCCACAAAGAACCAACTCTTGTGGAGTTAGGGGTTAAAAGGAATGCATGTTAAAGACCTAGCTCATGGGACTGCAAAGGTGTGGCTGACCCATAGTCTGCTGGGATGGGACCAAAGCTCTGAGGACTCTTGAAAGAAAGAGTGGCCATCTAACACAAAGGTCGTCAGCAAGCGGAATCCTTTCCTGTCCTGGGAACTCCATCTTTGTTAGATTTAGCATCTTACAAATTTCCTACAGAAATAGATTTGGACACAACAAAAAGAACAAGATATTTTAAATAACAAACACAAGGCTTATGATTGTGAAGAGGAAAGCAGAGGGGGGGAGGGGCTCAAGCCCTGACAGCACTTCTCTTAGAAGCTTCCTTGGAATGTTTTTGAAAAATATTTGTTCATTTATTTTTTATGTGTATATATGTGTGCCTAAATATGAGTATGTGCACCATGGGCATGCAGCAGCCCTTGAAGGTCAAATGAGGGCATTAGATCCTCCACAGTGGAGTTACAAGCAGTTGTGAGCAGGCATGTAAGGGCTGGGAACTGAACCCAGGTCCTCTGCAAGGACTCTTCACTGCTGAGCCATCTCTTCAGCCCCCTCCCTCTGTTTTTTGCCCAAATGACGCAGCGAACTTGATTCCTTTGTTCCTGAATTCTTCATGGCTGTTGTCATCTACTGTTTGACCCGCAACATGTATTTGTCTGTCTGGTGTCTGAGACAGAAGCTGATTAGCCTTATAATAAATGTTTATAGGACAAGTCTGAGACTTTCCTACTGATGGGTTGCCTCTGTATTGACTTCTCAAAGTTATCCCGTCATTGCACGTTTAAGGGATCATAGATTCTAGAGTAGGATGACATCTTGGGCTTCACCATCTTCAATCACCTGAGTATTGGAAAACGAAGGGCCAGAGATACGGAGTAGACATGAGCCTTGGCCCCAGCTCACATATTTCCATCACTTTCTCTACAGCATCAAGGGAAGAAAGCATGAGACTATCACAGCCAGGATATTCCCCCTCCCCCACCACACAGAGAGAGACAGAGACACAGACAAACAGACAGATAGAAGTATTTGCCTCTTTCCACATACTGCACATTCATTACTGTGGGAATTAATGGCTCAGTTTGGTTGGTGAGAAACAAAATGAGTCTAGTGATCAGCAACAAAAGTAGCTAGAGTTTCCTAGATCATCTTCTGGAGCTGTCCCTGGAGAGCTAAGATGGGGGGGGGGTCTTATTAAACCTTTCCACAGAGCCAGTTTTGGATGGTGGTTCTGATTGCTGGATAAATCTCAGCAGGAAACAGAAGTGAGTGTGTGGAGGGCACAGGCAGGGTACATTCTGGGGCAGCAAGTGTCCACTTGGGAGACATCACTGCATCAGAACAGAGAGGACCATGCAAATGTCCAGAGAAATCAGGAGGGACAAGGAAAAAGAGAATAGTATATATGAGGCACATAAATCAAAATGATAAATCAATATCAGAGGATGTATCAAATTAAAAGAAAGGAAGGAAATGAGAGCTGAAGACAAAGATTGCAAAAAGAACAAAGCCTCAGAACTGTTTACTTCTTGACTTGGTGATTTATTAGGAATATCTCCTCTCCTGTTCTTTCTCCTTGTCAGTCAATGCACAGAGAATACAAATGTCATAATAATAATAATAATAATAATAATAATAATAATAATAATAATAAGAAGAAGAAGAAGAAGAAGACCAAGGGACAACACTGTTCACAGTCAGTGAGACTGTGTCAATCATGTATAACTTATTCATTGATTCCCAACATGTGATGAGCATTTGTGGTGGTTTGAATACACTTGGCCCATGAGATGTGGCACTAGGACATGTGGCCTTGTTGAAGGAGGCATATTATTACCCAGTGCTCAAGTTCCTCCCAGTGTGGCTGCCTGTAGAAGACAGTCTCCTTCTGCCTACCTTCGGATCAAGACACACTCTCAGCTCCTCTAGCACCCTGTCTGTCTATATGCTGACATGCTGAAACCGAAAGCCAGCCCTAATGAAATATTTTCTATATAAGAGTTGCTTTGGCCATGGTGTCTCTTTACAGCAATGGAAACGCTGAGACAGCATGCAGTATGTACCAGGCACTGTGCTAAGACACCACATTAGAAAGAATTGCTGCCGTCCCTACTCTTGAAATGCTAACACTTTAACAAGGGAAAAATGTGATATACTACACAACCACATACAGGGAGTTGGATATCAGTGCTATCTCCAACTTGAGTATCATACTAGACTCAGCTGCATTTGGAATAAAATCTAAATAAAAGAGACTCACAGAAATAGAGGTTGGTTTTCATTGTATAATAAATCCAACCAAAATAATAGTAGTGCATTTTTTATACATGGGAATAGGAATGTGGATAGTCTAGAAAAGATGCAACTCCTCAAAGTAACGCAAGGACTCGGCATGGACCACTTGGTCTAGACAGGCGGTGTGGCACAGCGCTCTGTGCAGGGACGTCCACCCCAGGTTGCGTGAATCGGTATCACTTAGAAGCTCTTATCAAATATTATTCTTAAGCCTTAGCCCTGCTACTCTTTAGTTGTCTGACGTTGAGAAAATCACTCAATATCCCTCCAGGTTTTTCAATTAGTTATCAGTGAATGGAAACGGCAGTCCTCTCACCGTCTCTCGCAAGAATTAGTTTACGTGATCGGCCAGGTAGTGCAGGGAAGACGGCAGAGTCACTCAGTGCTGCTCCTGTGTCCCTCAAGTGCTGCTCCTGTGTCCTGACAGCTTTAATATGCTGGATTTTTAGCTTCACTCCTAGCCTTTCATGGACCGTGCCAAGGAGGGTACCAGCTTCCTGCACCATAAAATGCCCCAGACCAGAAGGAGGGAAGAAAAGCCCATGTGTTCAAAGACTGTCCTGTCCTTACTTAGCCTGGTGCTGAGGTACTTGTAGAACCTCTAAATCATGGGGCCTAGTGGAAGGTCTTTGTGTCACTGAAGATTATTGTGCCCTACCCCTATCTCTTCTGCTTCCTGGCCACCAGGTAAGCGGTTTTGCCCCACCATGTTCCCTTATCAGAGGACAAAAAGCAAACAGAATCAATGACCAGTGAGCTTAGATGAACTTTTTCAGTGTATAACCATCTTGGGTGATTATTGAGTACCACAGCAGCGGAGTACAATGTTACTTTGTTGCTATTCCTAACTACATCTGATACAATGTTACTTTGTTGCTATTCCTAACTACGTCTGATACAATGTTACTTTGTTGCTATTCCTAACTACTGCTGATACAATGTTACTTTGTTGCTATTCCTAACTACATCTGATACAATGTTACTTTGTTGCTATTCCTAACTACTGCTGAACCTCTCAGGGGTACCAGACTTACCAGCAGCACCTTCGGATTTCCCGGCATTCTCCTGTGTTTTCTCTTTGGCTGGTTGACAACCTCTCCGTTGCCTCTGCTACTTTCTACCCAGCCGTTCCATCCCTAAGGGCCCAGAAATGATTTTGAATAAGACTGAAATTATATTGGTGGACTTTGAGGAAAGCAGGCTGTTCTTTATAATACATGCCTCTGCCCCCCCCCCCCCAGATTTGTTTCTCCTGCACGTTTCCTGAGCAACCCTAACAGTAGGAAGCAAGAAGGTTCTGAAACAAGTCCAGGCAGCTAGTAAGCTGCCCTGCCACTTGGACCATGTGACTCAGATGGTCCCACGCTGCTGAGCACATCACTAGCTTTAGCAGGTCCCTATACATCGGTGGATCCCAACTTGTGTATTGCAACCCCTTTAAGGGGTCACATATTCTGATATCCTACAAAACAGATATTTATTTTATGACTCATAACACTAACAAAACTACAGTTATGAAGTCTCATTAAAATAATTTTATGGTTGGAAGTCACCACAACATGTGGTATTGTATTAAAGGTTGTATTGTAATAAAGCATTCGGAATATTAAGAACCATTGCTATAGGAGGATATAGGTTCTTGAACACACATACACATACATACACACACACATATACACACACACACATACATACATATACACACACATACACACACACACACACATACACACACACACACACACACACACACACACACACACACACATACATACATACACACTCAGGGGGAAAGGCTTTACCTCACCCTGTACTTCTCAGTCCGTCATTAAGAAAAACTGAGGAAGGAACTTAAAAATGGGATCTGAGAAAGAGGTCATGGAGGTACAGTTGTTTCCCTTGGCTTATATTTACAACCTGCCTTCTGACAGAATCCAGGGCTCCTGCCCAGGACTGGCACCACACACAATGGGGCTGGCCATCCTATGTTAATCATTAACCATGATAGTGTTCCACGGACATGTCCATAGGCCAATTTAATAAATCCAGGCCCTCCACTGGGGCTCCCTGTTGCTAGGTGACTCTGGTCTGTGATAAGCTGACAAACAGTAGCCAGCAGACCCCTCAACCTGTGGTGGTACCATTCCAGTCTCGGTCCTCACCTTCTCAGTGGCTTCTCCTCCATGTGCCACCTCTTCTGTCTTCTATAAGGACACTTGTCATGGGATTTAGGAGCCATGAGTTAATCCAAAGTTATCTCATTTTGAATTTCTTATCTATGTCTGCAAAGAAGCTTTTTGAAAAATAAGTTCACATTTATAGCTCATAGGGATTGGAATGCAGGCATAGCTTTTTAGGCCACCATTCAATCCATCCTATCTCTCCACAGTCCATCTCCTTACTTATGGAAGGAAAACTTTTCTATGATAAGATAGTCAGTGGAACTCCTGTGTACCTTAAAAAGTTACAGTGGACTTTCTTTATGTATTTATTAGTCAGGTCTCTAGAGTCACAGAACTTACAGGATATATATGTATATATATATATATATATATACACACACACACACAGACACACACACATACACACAGATACACACAGACACACACACAAATACACACAGACATACACACAAACATGCACAGAGACACAAACATACACACACAGAGACACACACAAACACACACAGACACACACACATACAAAACACACAGAGACACATACACAAACACACAGAGACACACACACACAGGATTTATTGGAATGACAGGCTGCAGTTCGGCTAACCCAACAATGGTTTGCTGTGCATGGAAAGCCCAAGAGCTGGAAGGTGCTCAGTCTCATCAGACTTGATGTCTCAGCTGCTCTTCTGATTAAGCTGGAATCCCCAAGAAGCAGTCTCCAATGCCAGTGAAGGAATGGATGTGCTAGCAAGGTGAGGGCAAGCAGGTAAAAACAAAACCTTCCTTCTTCTATGTCCTTACATAGACTCCCAGAAGAAGGTATGGGCTGTATTAAAGACTCGGGTCTTTCCACCTCAAGATCCAGACCAATGGTGTGTGTCTTCCTAGCGCGAAGGTCCAGACTGGAAGTGTACTACCCAGTTCAAGCCAAGCAGAAACTCTCTCACAGATGTGCTCGCAATTTCTGGACTGGAGCTCATTCCAGATAGAGTCAAGCGTGACAGCCTGGGACATCTGTCACACTTTGTATTTCAAAACAAAACCCTTACTGAGATAGCCTTTAAACCCTGCATGCCTTCATGACCTCACTTCCTGCCTCCATGACCTCACTTCCTGCCTCCCTGAACTCTGATCATACAGATTTGCTGTTCCTCCTGGAATCCAACATACTTGCTTGTGCCTTCCTGAGCTCTCTTCTGGTTCACCATATTGCTGTCTTCAGCATAGCTCAAACCTCACTTGGAGATGGCTTCCCAGAGCACTCAATTCTAAGCTGTGACTTTGCAGGTTCCCCACCTCGAACTAGATTGTATATTTGTTTTGTGGTTTATTTCTATCATCCAGGATTATAGAAATTTTCATCTTTTTCACTGTGCTGATTCTCGTTGCCTAGCCACAGCCGAAGCATGAAAATGTGCATTTGTAATAGAAAGCTCTTTCAAACATGCAGCTCGGCTCTAAGGCGGTGCTGCTGCTCTCAAGTTGTTTTTCAGAACCTGGCATCCAAAGCTGATAGCAAAAAAAAAACTATTAGACAGCCCAAAAGTTTAAGTTCAAGGAACTTTCCAGAAGCTTCTAGACATTGAGCACCCATGCATGGATTTCTGAAAGGGCCCAGAGCTGGTACATATACCTCATCTAGAGCTAGTCACCCCTCACATCAGATATATGGCCCGAGAAGTATATTATTGTAAGGGAGAAAAATATTATTGTAAGTTCAGCATAAACAGTAAGAAAACACCTCTTTCTGTATCCCAGGAACCCCTTTTGTAGTGCTAAGTTCACAGACTGCACAGTGTTCCTCCAGAGCTCTATGTTCGAGGGCTTCTAATGTAGTGGTGCTGAAAATGGGGTCTTCAGAAAATAACTGAGGTTAAAAGACGTCATGAAAATAGGGTCCTCTTGATGGGATTCATATTCTTACAAAAAGAAGGAGAGATCCAAACACTTAAGCTAGCACTCTGCAGTCCACAAAGATGGTCCTCCCTGGACACCCAAACATGCTCAGATACCAACCTCAAACTTCCAGCTTCCAGAGCTATGAAATTTAAACCTCTGCTATCTAAACCACCACCCTGACCATGGCATCCTTGTTATTCCACTAAGAAGGGCATCCCCTTCTCGATCGACTTGTTGTTTATTTGTTTGTTTCTTCGTCTCTCATACTCTGTCTTGCTATCAAGGCAAGCATAATGTGGTAAGACCTCTTGAAGAGTGTTCTAGAAACCTAGAAATGACACATAAACCTTTTCATATCTCTCTTTATTCTGGGGGCGGTGGAAGAATGCTTGGTGGGTGTAGCCTTAGATTTCGAGGTCTTTGGTAAAAGAACACTGTTTGCTTGACTATAAGTAAAGGGAAGCATCTTGGTAGAGGCTCCACGGGAAGGTGAAATGCCCACAGTGCATTGTGATATAAGTAGGAAGAGGAGAGACCAAGCCCACTTATCCCAGTCCCCTCTGGCCCTCGGGTGGTACACAAGACTTTAGAGAATGCTGAGGTTTCAAGCAGTACCAACAAAAACAGGAGAGCAGGAGCCAATGAGCAGCCAATAACATCCCAGGTAAAGGGATGTTAACCGTGGGGAGTGGTCCTCAGGGATGAAAACTGAGGGTGGCCATCCAAAGAGGAAAGGCAAGCATGCGCATCGCTGGCAAGGAGATGGCTGCTATCATGAGATGAAATCGGGGTGAACCGGAGGGAAGAGATGGGCGTCTGCACTATTCTCATCTTGAGTAGTGTCAGAATACTTATTCCCAGACGTCCCCCCTATGCTCAGGATTCCTGGGATGAAAAATAGGCTGTCCCCAGGTCATCTCTGGCCCTCCACTCTAATCTCACTGGGGCTCCAGAGAAAGTCATCTGTGTGGGACCAAGAACAAAACTGTCAATCAAGTTTGACAGTGAGGTCATGGAAGTGAATGGCCCATGTACACTCTGAAACAAGAGTATTCACATCACTTAGGCAACTAGAAAGTTATTAAATCGGCCCAAGAAGTCACTGAGGGTGGTCTTCCAAAGGGGAAGTCACTGAGGGAGCCCTTCCAAAGGGGAAGGGAATATGACACAGCATAGTTGGAAGCAACAAACGAGAAAAATAAAACTTCACGATGGTATCACACAGAATATAGCTGGGATCCAATCCATATCGTTACCACAGATTTGAGCTTCAACACGGGTCTGTGCAGCTTCCGCACGGCAAAGGACACCATCATTTGTCCAAAGCGGCAAGCTACAGGATGGGTAAAGATTTTACTAACCGAGCATATGATCAAGGACTAATATCTAAAATACATAAAGAACTAAAAAATAAAAAACCTAGACATCAAGAAAAGGAACAGTCCTATTTAAAAAGTGGGGTACAGATCTAAACAGAGAATTCTCAAAAGAGAAAACTCGAACGGATGGGACATCACTTAAAGAAATATTCAACAACCTTCGTCATCAGAGAAATCCCCAAACTTTGGTGGTTCATCTTGCACCGGTCAACATGGCCATCAACAGTAAAGCAAGTGACAGCTAATGTTGTCAAGGATGTGGAACAAGTTCATTTGATGCTGGTGGGAGTATGGAGTTGAAAATCAGTATGGCAGCTCTTCAAGAAGCTGGGAATAGATCTGCCTCAAGATCCCAGCTAGACTACTCCTGGGCATCTACACAAAGAATACTTCACACCACAACACAAACTCACAATCAACAATGTTTATTGCTGCTCTATTTATCGTCACTAAAAATTGGAAGTATCCCAGATGTCTCTCGACAGAAGAATGAATAAAGAAAATGCAGTACATTTACACAATGGAATATTCCTCAGCCATTTTTAAAAAATGAAATCTTGAAATCCACAGGTACATGGATGGAACTAGAAAAATATTATCCTGAGGAGGTAACCCAGAGCCAGGAAGATAAATATGGAGTGTATTGGGTTATGTGTAACCGTTAGTTGTTAAGTCTTCCATAAGCAAGTGACAGTTCAGAGAGCCACAGAGGTTGGGTTTAGAACCATGGAAAGGGGAGGGATGGATCTCCCTAGGAAGGGAGAGACAGATGCATCTGGGACTTAATGGCTGACATCCAGGCAGGATGGAAGAGTCTGAAACATGACATGATTCACATGAGCCTCCCCCAACATAAGCATCGGTGCAGGTGCTGACACACACATGCGCACACACAAATATGCACACACAGGCATGGTCGCGCTCGTGCGTGCACATGCACACACACTCACATAGGCGCACACAGATGCATACTCATACACACACATGTGCACACACACAAGTAGAAATTTTTTAGTGGTCTCCTTACGGTTCCTAAATTCAGAGCTCCCTCACCACTAGGTGGCGCTCTCAGCGAACCTCTCCCTGACCCAGCTGCTCTAACTCTCTTTTACTCCTTACTCTCCCGTCTACTTTGCTGCTTCTCTCTGGTAGTCATCATTCACGTGTTAGATGCTTGACTTACTTATTCTCTCCTTCCTTTACAAGAGCCAGGGTCTGCTTTGTTCACGCCCATGCTCCTCCCTCCTGGAGTGCTTCCAAGCACACAGGAATCCACCATACAGGGTTTATAGACAGGCAAGCGTGGCTGATCCGGAAACGGCAGTTTGTCTGGCAGAAGTGAGACTTGAGACAGACTCACTAGATAACATTTGTCGTTTGTTTTGCTGGGGGGCGGGGAGGCATGAATAGAAGAGAAGAAGAAGAAAAATCATAGGAAAATCAGAGGAAGACGGTCCTGTTTCAAAACAAACCGCAGCTTCCTCCACTTCCTGCTCCATAAGCCCCTACGCATCGTACTTCAAATGCTGGGAGGCGTGCAACCTGAAGCAAGGAGATAGGCAGTCTGGGTCCTCCATTTCAGCCTCAGCATCTTCATTTAACGTGATGAGAGGGCTAATAGAGTCTGTGATTCGGGAACCAGAGGCTACAAGCTAAGGTCTTACATAACAGGTGCTACCTCACCTCCCTAGTCCACAGTTCTAAAAGAAATGTTCTTGTGGATGCCAGTCTGCGAGCATAACGCTGCAGAGCTGGACAGTCAGGGCAGGGAACGTGAGACATTCCAAGGAGGTAGAGCAAAGCCTTTGCCTTCAAAAAAGAGGCAGGAGATGGGTGCAGTTTTGCTTTCAAACCCCAAGGTGTTGGCCTTTGCAGTAAGGTAATCTCTTTCTTAGAGCGCCACCTACTGGTACAGGAGTTTCCAGCAACGGCTCGGCTTGGCTTGAACAAAGTACCTAATCTCAACCTCAGTGTATTTTATAAAAAGAGTATTGCATGATGGTTAGAAACAAGATCTCTCTCATGAATGGGGTTTCTATTGCATCTTTGTCGTTTAAAAATAGGAAGAAGAGCTTTCTGGGCCTTGGCTTTTATAAGAAACAACAGGTCTTTTCATTTGTCTTCTGCTTTACAAGGCTTCCTTGACTTGGAAAGGCAAGCATACCCCTGAAGGGTCATGTGTGCTAGCCAAGCCGAAAAGGGAGATTTACACTCTAATTGCAGCGAGGGACATCCTGCTTTAAAGAGTCCCAAGGGTAATCGAATCTTTTTCTAAAGTCAAACAAGCTCTCCAGTTGTGTTTGCTTTTAAACTCGGCCTCGCCCTTAATTTGCTCCAAATTCAGGCCCACCTGTTCTCATAACATGGGTTCTGGGCCGTTTTAAATGACAGCATTTCACTCACACCCTCTAAAAACACAAGCCAAATATACCCCAAGCCCATTTCGAGCTGGCAGCGAAGCCTGTGGAGGAGATTATTTATGAGGTGTTTTGCCTGCCTGGATCAGGGGGTTAGGGAAGCAGCCCATACCGGCTCTAAGCTCTTGTCTTGCTCAACCAATCCCTGGCTTGTCACACGATGTCCTAAGCAGCTACCCCTCCTGGGTACTAAAATTACTGTTTAGATTCCTTGATGCTGCCAGTTTATCTCCCAAATTAATAGAAGAATTGCGTGAGAGACATAAGGAGGTTCGTAACTAAGAGAGGAAGGGCTTGGATAAAAAGGATTACGTCTGACTTCATTGTGGACCAGACAGGGAGAAGGCGTTCTAAGAGACTGAGATCACTGAGATCGTAGACCAGTAACAATGTTACTCCTATCAAACAAGATCATTCAAGGCCGGCAGCCTTAAAAGATGGTATCATACACTCTTTTCCAAGAAAATGTGCCTCTAGGGGAATTCCAATGATCTTAAGTTTGCATTGTGAGTATATCTGAGAGAACAGAGTTTAGATCTCAGCACTTCTTTGTTATCCTTTAAGAGGCAGGGGAAATTATTTGTCCTCTGTTACTTGATCTTCTCAGTCAGAAGATGGGATAATAACTTTCCTGGGTATGCTGTCATTGTGAGCAAGAGCTGGCTATTAACAATAATGACCCACATGTTACATTTCTCTAGTCAGCACTAGCAAGGGTGTTCTCTAGCATTCAAAGGCAAGGATGAGATGATAGAAAAGGCATTGAGTTAGACCAGGAGACTGGAGGCTTTGTCCACCAGTGCAAAAAGATCATACCCTTACCACACGGTCGCGATGGAACCAAGTATGAGTGGTCCATAGTCCAGGAACACAGATTCAGACTGTCGCCCAAATGCCATATTCTACTGTGGGAGTGGTTACATGAGACTGTGTGTGTTACAGAACAAAGGAAGTTATAAATCGGGAAATCTAACCTGGTGGTGAGGACCGCAGGTAGGCCAGTTACAGCACAGCAGAGAAACATGTACTAAAGTCCTTAGATGCTACCCAGTGGCACTGTTGGCTGTGGGTTGGCAGCATGTAGGGGTGTGTTTGTACATTCTAAGGACTTACCTAACAGTCAGTCACAAAGGGTGTTGATCACACAAAGAGGTGGACAATACATGGTTACTTAGAGATCTAAGACAGGCCATGATAATCTTGGCACTGGGCCGACAACATTCCAATTCTTTACAATCACTGGGGTTATAATAACTCATCAGACTTGTAGGATGTTTAACCCGGGTGCAGCGTTTTTCTCCCCCTGGGAACATCACAAGCCCCAGCTCTGATTGGAATCCCCTGTGGCTCAACGACTGGTCTATCGGTTCCCTCTGGTCCTCATTCTCCTTGTTTCCTAGGTAAAAATCACCATGGTGTCCAGAGATCTGTTGCTTTCCAAATGGCTATGCAGTCTGGAGCTGTGGGTCAGTGATTGACAGCAATCTAGCAGAGGACTCTGGTTCTAGTCCCAGCATCCACATGGCTACTCATAACTGTAACTCCAGCTCCAGGGGTCCAATGCCCTCTGATCTCTGCACACACCGAACATGCATGTGCTGTAATACATGTGCAGGCAAAACACTCATACACACAAATGAATTTTTGTGTGTATGTATTTACAGCTCAGAGTACTAGAAATATATCGAGGATTATTCTACAAGACCCAGGAAAAGCATTCCAACCCAAACTTTACAGTATTTTCACCTTCCATTTGCAATGCCATGAATATGTGCATGTTCTAAAGAAGGCTCTCTTGTAGATTGTTACTAAAGGCTTGGTTTGAAATGAGATCAGGGAATAGAGTGTGAACACTGTTGCCCCATGGAGGGGCCCTTATGGGCTTTGTCACCACCTCTCTCTGTGGAGCTGGGGCAGCTACTAGTTTGGTGCACATTGGCTTTCCCTATGGAGCAGTTCCTTGGATGGAATTCAGGCAAAAGGAGGAGCTGCTTAGGAAATGAGCAAATACTCCCTGAGGATCCAATTTTAATCACCACTGTGTCCCTTTCAAACTGCTGAAGGTGACACGTGTGGCAGTGGCCTCGTAATGAAATCAGAACAGCAATGTGAGGTCAACTTAGACCAGAAGTAACTTCTAGAAGTGAGATTTATGACTTGTCTTATGCCAACAGTTTTTATTGACTCCTCGGCTTCGTTGATTGGGAATCGGCACGTTGAACATCACCAATAGCAGCACAGTAGAATTTTGTTTTGCGGAGAAGTTGATACTGTCTCACTAACAAGTAAATGTGAAAATCTGTCCCTTAAGAACTGCGTAAAACCCAACTGTAGACATCATGCATTAACCCTTCACCAGTAAAGGAGAACAAAATAGGAATTTCCAATAAAATCTAATCATACCTTTCTCACCTCAGTTGTCTAATGGTCTTCTTGGTGGATCAGCAGCACACATTTAAAAACAAAACTAAATTTATATAGGCAAAGTCCAACAGCAATGACTAAGGCTTCCCTTTATCCAAGAACCCAAAGAGAACCATGAGTCTGGTTTTACAGTAATTTTGTGTAAATTTGTATACAGGCACGAACAAAATAGGATAGACTCTAATTTTGTAGGGACTAGAAGAAAGTTCTGGAACACTTTGGAAATCAAAGAGTCCTGAGACTCAAATAAAGGGTTAAGCTAGAAGATAGGAACTCACTGTACTCAAGACTCTGACTGTTTGCCTGCGTTGGTTGTCAAGAAACGCTACCCCGAGGTGGGGGTGCGAGGTACTGAAGAGGGAGAAAGCCTCAGAAGCAAGAATAGGTGGTCTACCTTCGCTTTTCCAAGAGCAGGGCACAAACTCTGACCTAGCTTGTCTGGAAGCAGATCATGGGACCCTCGTTCCAGAAAGGCCAAACCCTGTGCAGAGGGTGAAAAGCACAGAGAACACAGAATGAAGCTGGTCACGCAGCCTTGTTAGTTTCTACCACAGCCTCTTATCACTGGAGCCCAGCTTGCTCCGCCCACATTTCTATAGCAACACTCTAGACGTCATTGAGGCACAGCATAAAAATGGTCTTTCCTGGGCGTTTGCATTTATTTCTCCTTTTTAAAAAGGTTATTATTTTATGTGTCTGGGCGTTTTGACGAAGTATGTCTTTGCACTGCATGCCTACCCAAAGAGGCCACCGGACGACGTCAGAGGCCCCTGGAACTGGAAAGTTAGGGATGGCTGTGAGCTACTGTGTGCTGGGAAGCAAACCCTGGTCCGCTCAGAGAGTAGGACCATCTCTCCAGTCCCGGGTATTTGTTTCTGAAGTGTTCACTGTTGTGTCATGTCTGGCTCTAATTGAACAAATTCATTACATTTACTTTGTACTGACCTGTCTTTTGTTGTAAATACACAGGCCATGACCTTCATAAGGAGTGGAGTGGGTGACATCTTTCTATCCCCACACTCTATTCTAGAGAATACTTCCAGGAACCAAAAACCATTTGTAAGTGCAAGGTGCGGTCATCTACCCAACCCCCAACCCTTTTTCTCAGGTCTATCCCATTCCTGTTCGTGGGGGAGGGGCCCTTTCTTTGCATTTCTTTGTCCCTTTATTTCCTCCTAATGTCTACGCAGCCTGAGACCACTTCATTATGTCCCGCGCCTTCCTTTTAGCACTCCCATTATTGGAAAGAGACTTCAAAGCATCCCCAACATGGAACCATTATGATTCTCATTAAACGGCCGAGGGAAGTTAGTGGCTGAGAATATTTCGGAGCCTCGAGACCGAAAGGATTACATTGTCCAGTGAGAATAAAAGACTGCAATTAAAACTGATTGGATATGAAACTATAATACACTGCAAAGATCTTCTTCTGTTTCAGTAACAGTAAAATACGTCTGCCATTTGCTCTCTCAAGATTAAAGGATGCAGCCTCTGTTGGAGTGATTATGTAATCTATGAGAACTCACGGGATCAGAAAAATATGTTTCATTATATGAAATGTTTTATCTATTGCCTATTACTGGTGTGTGAAACTTGGCCAGACCTTTATATACCTGCCGCACAAGACATACAGCAATCAAAAGCCAAAAAGAAGACCTAGAGGTCTCAGCTTGGTATTTAGGAGTTCTTGTTCCTGGAGAGTATCAGGGTTCAGTTCCCGGCACCTACATATGGCTCACAATAATCTACAACTCCAGTTCCAGGAGATATGAGTGGCTTTTTCTCACCTCGTTGGTTAGAGACAGACAGACAAAGCATTCACACACATAAAAAAATAAAATAATAAATCATTTCAAGATATTTTTAAATGAAACCTGGGAATCTGGAATCCTTTCTGTTAGCAAAAGTCTGATCCATAGACAGAAGATCTTTGGATACTAAAAAGTATTGAGGGCCAAATAGCATTACGGATTATTCCAGTGAATAGCAATAAAGTTCAGCACACACTGCGTGACTGTGACAGACAGATGCTAACATGAGCTAGCTCCTTTGACCCCGACAAAAGTCCCCGTGGACCTGTACCGATGCCCTCCACACTGAGCAGGTGGGGAAACAGAAGCTAGTAGATGACTGAGCTAGGATCTCAGCACCTCGGTGAGCAGTGGGGCCCTCTTGTTCTCTAGAGAAGTAAACAAAATCTGCCCTTGGTTTTTGTCCAGATAATTCAGACCTCTTTCAGAATTTACCAGAAATACTTCCCTCCAGACCTCCCCTGGTTCCTTAGACTACATCTACCCATTTCTTTTACTTGCCTGCCTAGTGTCATAGACGCTAGCCAGCAGTGCCCACACAAGTGCTGGAAGTTATTCAGTAAACACACCGCCTTCTTCAGTGTAATTCTTCAAGACAGCAGGGTCTGTCATTATTTCTTCTCGTCGCTGTTCTCTTAGGGCCAGGCACGGAGGTGATGCAGGAACGGTCTTCATTGCACGGATAAATAAACACATATCTGTCCTTGCTCATAGGAGACGAAAAAGAGCAAGCATTTTGTGATATAAAACATTCCCCATTGAGGGAAACACTATGCTGTGAAAACAGCTTACAAGCATCCCAACAGGGTCACAACAGATCAACCATGACATCTGCTGGTGGGTTTGTATATCACAGAAAAGCTAGTTTGCAGGAAACCTATGGTGTGGCTGGCTGGAACACTGCTGGAACCTTCTCAGCCACATAGGCTGTCCACCTTTATTAGACTCTTAGAGGGGTGTAACTCAAAACAAACACAACAGTACCAGCCCCACTGGCTCTGGCTGCAAAGCCTTAAATGACAAAAGGTTTATAGTAGGCTTCTAACGAGAAGAACTTAGCTTGGATACTTTGACTATTTCCATCCCATTTGGAACCCTGGCTCAAATGCCAGCTTAGCCTGTTTATTCATTTAACACATTTTTACCTCCCAAAGTCTTGTGTTGTCAATGTGACACAAGTGTAAACAGACCAGAAGCAACCCTACTTCGGACTGATCACACCATGGCAGACAACAGGATGTGTTAAAAGGCAGGTACAAACACAGCAGGGGCCTACAGCATGTGCATGAACTGCAGGGGATTCTTCTTTTAACTTTCTGAGGGTGTGTGTGTGTGTGTGTGTGTGTGAGAGAGAGAGAGAGAGAGAGAGTGTGTGTGTGTGTGTGAGTGTGTGTGTGAATGTGTGTGTGAGTGTGTGAGTGTGTGTGTGTTTGAGAGTGTGTGTGAGTGAGTGTGAGTGTATGTGTATGTTTGAGAGTGTGTATGTGTGAATGAGTGTGAGTGTGTGTGCGTGTGTGTGTGAGAGTGTGTGTGTGAGTGTGTGTGAGTGTGTGTGTGTGAATTTGACACCAAAACGAAACATGCATTTCTCTGCATTTTCGTTATTTTCAGCAGACTCTGCTTTTTATAAAGATTTGTTTTTCAGTGTGAGTAAGTATTGTTTGTGCCTTCGTGAATGTGTGTACATACTTCCTGACCCATGTGACAACTTCTAAAAATTAATTTTTAAACTAGATCCTTTTGGCTCTGAGCTAATGGAGTTTCTAGCGTCTTGGTGAGATTTGGCCCTCACCTTGTAAAGAAGAGATGTTGAATTAATTAGGTTTATTTGGTGAGTCAGGTTACATGGGAAGTATTGTCAAACAGAAAGGCAAAGCTAACATTATTCTCGGTTATATTGACAGGTGTGGCTGAAGTTATGTTAACATCCCTAAATATGCCATAGTACATTGTATTCGACTTCTCTAGAGTCACAGAACGTATGGAATATTTCTATATTTAAGGAAAATTATTGGAATGACTCACAGTCTGCAGTCCAACTAACCCAACAATGGGCAGCTGTGAATGGGAAGCTCAAGATTCCAGTAGTTGCTCAGTCCCAGGAGGCTGGCTGTTTCAGATGCCCTTCTGTATAAGCTGGGATCCTGAAGAAGGAGGTTCCAACAGATGTGCTGGCAGGTAAGTGCAAGCAAAAATAAAAAACCAAACACCTCCTTCTTCCAATGTCCTTATGTAGGCCTCCAGCAGAAGGTGTGGCCCAAAAGGTGTGAACCATCACACCTGGAACCTGCTCTGTCCCAGGTTGGCCTTGAACTCTGAGATCTGCTTGCCTGTCTCCTGGGATTAAAGGCTTGTACTACCTTGCCTGAGCCTAAGATTTTCGTAGCCACTAAACCTCAAGATCTGGATCACAGGGGTGCCCTCTATTTCTGGATTGTAGTTTATTCCAGATATAGTCAAGTTGACAACCAGGAATAGCCTTCTCATATGTGATCTTAATTTTCCCTAATGTTAAAATACCGTATTAAATACGTTCTCTGTCAGGAAGGTTGAAAACAGAGGAAAGATGGATGTTTTCTGTCTGTGTCCGCTTCCCTTAGCAAAGCCACATGCTCCTGAAGAAAACAAATGCTATTCTTTTTCTACCACCGTTAGATTCTGGCATAAGAGTCAATACACAATGGGCATAAAATAAACGTCTGAGACATAAATAAGAGAATACAGATGCCAGAAATAATAGCTAAATAATATATCGTCTTTATAAATCCTTAAGACATTCATCCTCTGTGGCTTAGACAGATGAGCACATAACAAACAATGTTGAGCTAATATGATTAAACTTCATAGAAAGGGTCTAAATTATTGATGCTGTCCCCTGGAAGTCACGGTGTAATGAGTGGAGCTGTGGAAGAGGGATTTGAGGGGCTCTAATCACGAGCAGAGCTGTACGAGAAGAAAATCCATATCCTACCCACTTGCTCAAATCCTTGGAAACCAGTTGTCAGGCATCTCGGCAGTTGAATTCTGGGAGAGAATCTGCAAGTGAGCCGCTAGCACAATGCTAGGCATGTCCTGGGCGTTCATGCTGGGTGATTTACAAGGGAGAATATTCTCCCAAGACGCTATATAGACAATGTCCACATGCTCAGGGTACCAGTGGACACAGGGAAGATGGGAGTTCCACCTCTGAACATCTTTTGGAAATAACCAGGGTGTCAGCTGGAGGCAGGAGGCAGGTCAAGGAATAAGGACCTTGATGTGATATTTAGTAGGGACTTCATAAAAGACCCAATGGAAGTTTCCCTTGTCTGGCAAGACCTGTCCCTGGCCTAGCTCTCCATCCCCTAATTTGAAAGCCATGGCTGCAGGTTGCAGATGCTGCCCTTATACTTTCCGCCCGAATGCCTACATTTTTCTTTAATGGCTGTCTCCTAGGAACCACCGCAGCGTTCGGCATCAGTTACAGGATTTGGAGAAAATCTGTTTGAATGTTGGCCTTGACCTTTGAAAGGTCAAGTAGCAGACCTCTCAGACATTCCAACTTTAATGCCATTTCCTGCTTGGACACGTGATGGATGAGCAGGTGGTCAAGGATCGACTATTGAATTTAATCAACAGAACCATATCATGTAACAGAGTAAGACACGCCACGCTTTGTCATTGCTAATAGTTGAGCACATATTTTCAAATATAGGTAAGCACGTTAGATGTAATTAAGTACAAACAAGACTAATGTGCCTGGGATTTTGATTCTTAATATTCAATTAAAATATAATTGTTTGGGGGTTTGTTGTTTTGTTTTGTTGATAAAGATAGGGTCTCACTATGTAGACTTATATATCAGGTCTGGAACTTGCTATGCAGAGCAGTCGAGCCCCAAACTCAGATATCTACCTGTCTCTGACTGCAGGGCTAGGATTAAAAGCATGTGCCACCACACCTGGCTTATTTGCATATATTTAACGTTTAAGAATAGAATGCCAGAGCAATTAATAATGGCGGAGGAAGTGTTTTACTACGTAAATAGTAGTAAGCAGTTGCTGATAAGTAGAGATAGTGTTAACGAGAAGAGATTCCAGAAGAATACCACACTCTTTTTGTTATAAAAGTTCCAATAATGCAAACAACATGGGTTAGAATCCAATCTAATCTTCACAGGAGCCTTGGGGGAGTTAGCGCTCATGAAATTAGCCTTCCAAACTCTTTAGCGGCTTCATTCCATTTACCCTGTGTATCTTCGATTCTGTTTTCAGGAAGCAATTAGCACGTGGCCTAATGAAGCCAGCTACTCTGTAAACAGATGATAAGAAGCTGCTTTCATCATTTTCCCTCCGCCAAGGAGAAACCACAAGGCAGGCAAGGGAGTTAGTAACTGACTTGTCATGTATTCATACAAGATGTTCAAACAAGATGAAATGGCAGCTAGTATCTTTTTTAAAAGGCTTCTGGAACAAGACAGGGCCTTTAATGCAGCACTTTGGAGACTAAAATACCAATATGGCAGCCCTTGCCACCAGCACAGACTGTCTGCACAGAAAGAGGTCCACAGACCAGCCCCCGCTGAGAAAACAGCCACACAAGTCATCCTTAAGGGAGCTAACATGTCCTTTTGCTAATGTTCCTGTTGCCCTTTTCCAGGAAGATGTTAAAGTGTGAAAGTGTGTGTGTGTATGTGTATGTGTGCATGTGTGTGTGCATGTGTGTGTGTGTGCATGTGTGTCAGAAAAGCCAAGTTGTAGATGGTAATGCAGAGAAGTATTATTTTGGAAGCTAATTAAACAGGCCCATAATCACCCTTCTGGTCCCGAGATTTCAGAAGGAATTTTTCTCAGGCAGAAATTTGAGGCAGTAAGTACCTTCAAAACATTACACAGAAAATTTGGGTGTCATTTGATATCTGCAAAAAAAAAAAAAAAAAAAAGAGAGAGTTAGAGAATATCTTTTTCAAAGTACACAGAGCTTTTTATTTATGACATTCTCTCAAAAAACCGCAGGCTAGCTATCAAGCAAGCCTGTAGTACAGAGAGAAGAGTCTCACTGTCTCCCAGGCAGAAGGGTGGGACGACAGGGGCACTAACATGAAAACCCTGTCAGTCAGGCTGTCTGGGTTTAGTGGGATAACTGAGGCCTTCACCCACATGACTCAGCTTCATCCAGCAGCCCAGACTTTGACTTGGTCACATGGTGGTGGTCATGGCAACCCAAAATCAACAAAAGAGAAAGCATAACACTCCCTTAAAATAGCTTTTGTCAAGATGTCCTTTTGGAGATGAGGCAGTTCACTCAGTAGGGTGCTTGCACAGCATTTGTGAAGCCATGGACTCCTTCCTCCCTAGAATTTAACCTATAATGTCAAAATTCCAAAGGTAGAGGCAGGAGGAGCAGGAATTTGAGGTCATCCTAAGCTATGTCGTTAAGTAGAAGCCAGACTGGACTAGAGACAGGCAGACAGACAGACAGACATGCACACACGCACACAGACACACAAGCTTGAGCGTGCACACACATACGAAAACAAAGGTTCCTTTCGACTTTCTCAGAAAGCGAATTTGATGAGGCCACTTCATTGTTAATAATCTACTTTTCTCTCCTCCCCTCTCTGTGTTCCCACAGGGGAGCCACGGCCCTCCTGCAGCCCAACTTGCTTTGTATTTAGGTGCTAAAGGATTAGAATTTAGGCCTTAAAGCCTCAAGATTTTAGCTTATGTAAATGGATGTTTTTGCCTGCATGTATGTCTGTGCACCACATCTTCAGAAGCCAGAAGGGACTGTCCAATCCCCTGGCCCTGGAGTGATAATCACTGATACTAGTTAGCCACCACCATATTGGTGCTGAGAATGGAATCTACTTCAGGTCTCTGCAAAAGGAGCCGGTGATATTCACCTCCGAGCCATCTCTTCAACTCATAATTTTAATTTTCCTTCCCCTCACCCGCCAGGCAAAGTCTTTCTGCATAGCCCTGGTTGTCCTGGAATTCACTTTGTAGACCAGGCTAGCCTAGAACTCACAGACCCTCACCTGCCTCTGCCTCCTGAGTTCTAGGACTAAAGGTACGTTTCAGCACACTTACTTCAAAAAGTACTTTTGAATTGGAAAAAAAATCATAGGAAACGAAGCGTTTCTGTTATTTAAGGAAGCCTTCTGCATAGGATGCTCCAGCCAGTTTGAGTCCATTACATACAAGTGGCTCCTTAGAAAAGGTCGGTCCTACCAGGGGCCATCCTGCTCTCAGGAGCTCTGCCTCCTGCTCCAAGCTCCCAGTTCTTGTCTCCTGAACACTCAGATTTTATTGCAGACAGGATTTCCCTCCTCTTTGCCAATTCTGCTGAAAATAAAAGTTCTTGGGGAAGAAAGAACTTAAAGATTTCTCTTTTAGCTTGCTGTCCGTGAGAAGGGGATGAGAAATTGGTGCTGTGTACAGAGATTAAACTTCCATTCCATGGATTACAGTGGGGAAACGTAAAATGTAGTCTCTCTTGTAATCTGCTTATTCTATTGATAAATCTAGTAGTACATTCTAGAAAGGGGGCTTGGGTTCATGTTCTCAACTCGCACAGACTGAAGTCCCTTTGGCCAGTTCTGTCTGCTGTTAGTTTAATTGAATCTCCCTTAAAACACTTTATGTTACATTCCTAAGTTTCGAATTTTCAATTTTCTTCTTTTAAGCACATTAATTACCAGTTCAGACAAGCACAACATCCCCAAGCACTTGCAGACCAAATTAAATTTATAAACATAATGAATCTCTTAAAGATACCAGTACAGTATGATTAGTTAGACATAAAACCTCATAGCTCCTAGCTGCAAACCTAAACTGTTCCCCACTCTGCCCATTCCAAGTAGAAACCTAAAGATTAATCTCTCGTACGCACACATCCCATTTTTTAAACACTATAAAAACCACAAACATGAAATTCACACCGATTGACTCTAGCTTGCTATTGCTGTATATTTACTCTTATGACTTTTCCATATGTATTTCCATATATATTTGCTCTTACGTATTTTCTTTCCATATGTATTTTCAAGTCTTCCCAAAGCTAGAATGCGCGTATGTGCATTAGAACTAGGGAGTAGGTAGTAAATCTCAAACTGAGTGGCTGTTTCTATCCAAGCAAGTAGCAGTTATCTTTTGCCAAAGACTTTTGGCTCGAAGTAAGATAGGAATTCCAAAGTGTATTTTTTTTCACCAAAAATTAAAAATGATGCCTTTGTCCTTTCAGAAAATTCGCCACTCCAACTAGCTAAAATGTCTTTCTGGGGAAGACAAGCAATGTCTACCCCTTCTTCTGAGGCCCAAATGACAATTGTCTTAGGGTTACTATTGCTGTGATAACACGAGAACTAAAAGCAAGCTGGAAAGAAAAGGTTTATTTGCCTTAGACTTCCACACCACTGTTCATTACTGGAGGAAATCAGAGCAGGAACTGCATCAGGGCAGGAACCTGGAGGCAGGAAGGCCAAGGCCATGGAGGGATGCTGCTTACTGTCTTGCTCCATGTGGCTTGCTTAGCCTGCTTTCTTATAGAACCCACAACGACCAGCCCAGGGATGGTACTGCCCTTAACAGGGTAGCCCCTCCCCCATCAATCACTAGTAAAGAAAATGCACTACAGGCTTATATACAGCCTGATCCTATGGAGAGATCTTCTTAATGGAGGTTCCCTCCTCCCAGCTTTAGCTTATGTTGAGTTGGCATAAAACTATCTAGTACAACACGCTTAGGGTATGGTTTCACAGCAGTTCACCTGGCGGAAACAATGCATTTATTTCGGCTTTACTTATATAACGAGGAAGAGGTTATGGGCAGAAGTACATCCACACACCTGGAGGGTTACCCGGGAGATGTGATTAGTTCTCCACGGCTGCATTGATTCCTTTATTCTTTCATTCCTCCCCACTTATGATCAAGCCCCTCCCAGAGATCCCGAGGCCATGTGTTCTTAGGTCAGAATTACATAGCAATGGTTGGGAGGGATGGCTTCATATTCGGATCAAGTTCCCATAATTCTCCCTACCCCACTCCTTCCTTAGAGAAATGTCCACGGTCAACAAGCACAGCTGTTGTCTTGAAGGTCTTGGCCCAGAGGATAGTCTTGTACAAGGAGACGAAGCATGAACCCGGCAATGACTGATTTTTGTAAGCCTGCCTCCTGGGTTTAGGTTTATACCGCAGCTTCTCTTTGAATTGGAAGCCTGCCCCATCCCCTCTGGTGCTTTTCCACACCGATTAGATTAAATCTACAGTCGTACTGTCTGATTGAATTAAACAATTTTCAATGTTTATCTCTGCCATCTGTACCGAGTTTTATTGATGGTGTGTGATTGCTTTAAGTAAGGAATGGAATCCTGGGAACTATATGATACTAAATTCTGCTTGACAAGGGGATTCGGAAGGTGGGAAAGCCAGAGCCATTGTATACAATGTGAAAAGACAGGAACCTGCCATATGTTCAGCTGCTTTGCATGGCGGAGAGACAGTGATGACCATGACCCAGGCTTCGATCCTTGGTCCATCACCCCCTCCTCTCTTCAAACCCTGACCCAGATCATAATCTGTGTCACTGTATTGGTCAGGGTTCTCTAGAGTCACAGAATTTATGGAATGTCTCTATACATTAAGGGAATTTATTGGAATGATTTGCAGTCTGCAGTCTAACTAACCCAACAATGGGCAGCTGTGAATGGGAAGCCCAAGAATCTGGTCATTGCTCAGTCCGGAAGGCTGGGTGTTTCAGCTGGTCTGTATAAACTGGAATCCTGACAGATGTGCTGCCAAGTAAGTGCGGGTAGGACAAAGAAGAACAAACACCCCCTTCTTCCATTGTCCTTACGTAGCCCTCCAGCAGAAGGTATGGCCCAAAAGGTGTGCACCATCACACTTGGATTTGGAACCTGCTCTGTTCCAGGCTGGCCTTGACCTCTGAGATTTGATTGCCTCTGTCTCCTGGGAATAAAGGTATGTACTACCTCGCCTGGGACTAAGCTTTTCATGGCTACTATGCCAGGAATAGTTATAACGCAGTCACCTACCACAGTGGTTGTGGGGGTGAAAGACCTGGGTAGAATCTTTATCTTCTATATGGAAAGATGTACTATATATTTCTGCAACCCAGTTATTCCAAGGGAAACTCCAGAAGGTAAATCTTTTCTCTAGTCATTTCTTTGCAGGTGGGCCTGAGAGTCACTGGAACCACAAGTATTTGTTTTATAAAAAATCCCTTGCTGAACTGTGGGCTTTGGTAGCCTGCCTTTTTGACTGCGACATCTCCTGCTCTCTTTTCATCTGCTTCCTTCTGCTCGTGACTCTGCAGTGACCTTTTCACAGTTAAGTTCTCCCTGTGAAGCATCTTTAGCTTCTTCTTTTTGCCTACTTCCTCTGCTTGTTCCATCTCTCCCGTAGCATCTTAGTTTCAGTCACATTTTAGTTTATGCTAGCCTCTTCCTTTCCCCACAGGTTCCCACCTTCTAATGAACAACCTCCTGTTTGGGTTTTTTTTTTTTTTTTGACACAGGGTCTCATGTAGCCCAGGCTGACCCTGAACTCCTGATACCTCTGGTGCCACCTTCCAAGTCCTGGGCTCACAGGCATGTGCTCTCATACCCTGCTCACCTCCTTCTCAGCACACTCTTGCCCACTGGGCTACACCAGGCCCAGGGTTATATCTGTAACATCTATTAGGTGATTGGAATAAAAATGGCCCCCATCGACTCACTGAAAGTGGCGCTATTAGGAGGCATGGCTTTCTTGGAGGAAGTGTGTCACTGGGGGTGGGCTTTGAAGTTTCAGATTCTCAAGTCAGGTCCAGTTTCACTCTTTCTTCCTGCTGCCTGCTGCTCCAGTAATACCATACTTCCTCCCATGATGATCATGGACTGAACCTCTGAACTGTAAGCCAGCCCCAATTAAACGTTGTCCTTTATAACAGTCTCATTGTCATGACATATCTTCACAGCTATAGAAATCCTGAGAAAGACTGGCTGATACCAAGAACTGCGGTACTTCTGTAACAGGCCAGACCATGCTTTTCTTTAGAGGAATATGGAACACAGCCTGCCTGGGGCTAATGGAAGAGTTATGGATTAACAGCTTTAGAAGAGGGCATTTCCAAACAAGCTGTGTGGTGCGGCTATTATTGGTCTGTCTTATGCAGCCCTGATATGAAAAGGAGCCAGAAGAGCAAATAAAAATGCAAAATGTACAGTTGGAGCAGAAACGGAGCAGCGGGAAGCAGAAACAGATTAAAGAAAAGCCCGATGCTAGGTGGGGTAAAGGGAGTGGTGGGCTCAGAGCAAGATCCCACCCAACTAAGTTGCCAACTTGTGAAAAGGAATAAAAGACAAGTTTAAGGCCAGGTGTAGTGGCTCACACCTTTGATCCCAGCACTCAGATGGCGGAGGCTGGCAGATCTCTGAGTTCAAGGCCAGCCTGGTTGATGGAATGGGTTCCAGGACAGCCAAGTTTAGTCAATGAAGGACACCATCAAACCCAGAAAACTGGTGAAAATGTATTTAAGCTCACGAAGACCTCAACCTTCACGTGTGTACGGAATTACAATCATTAAGATTAAAGAAAAGAAATATATATATATATATATATATATCTTGAAATACAAGATTGATTTTTATTTATTTTTTTCTGAGTATCACAAAAGTTTATTTAGCAAAAAGTCTCATATGAAAATGTACATGACCTAATTCTACACCACAATCAAACAGGCCTATGGGGGGGGGGGGTGTGGACACACTGCTGGACACTGGTCAGACTCTTTCCAAGGCTTCTAACATGACGATGCTGTTTCCTCGGATGACCACCATCCCAGTGTTGTTCTGTTGCCCGCTGGCTGCCATCTCCACACACTCATCAATCACAAGGTTCACGAAGGGATCAAAGCCCCGCAGTATCCCCTGTACATGCAGGCCACCGTTTAACCTCAATGATAACTTCTTGTCCATAAACTTCTTCAGGTCAGGAGGGTGGGCTTTGCTCATGGCGACTCCTCAGCAGGCTCGGCACAACGGCCAAGATTGATTTTTAAAAAGCGTGTGTTTAATGAGTGATTAAAATTTCAAAAATTACATTTACAGAGAATAACTGTTATTAAAATCCTACACGCTCTCGGCTGGAACACTGACTTGGTAGCTCCTCCTGGAATGTGCAGTAAATGTTAGCAATTGAATTAATTAGGCGCTAGGCAGGAAATAAGAATCTCTCTCATTTTTGTTTAAGTCAGTGCTGAGGTTTGAATCTATGGTCTCACACATGTTAGACATGTGCTGTGTCACTGACCCATGCTCTCAACCCTCCCCGGCTTTTCAGAATTGTTCTGGTTGGTGCATAAAGCAATGGGCTTCACTGTGACATCTTCAAGCATATATATCCCTACCCTTGGGTCCTACTTAGCCCCTAGCGTTGCCTTTCTTACCACCAAACCTTTTTCATTATTCTTAATTTGAGATGGGGTCTTGTTAATTTACTCAGATGGGCCTTGAATTTATCCAAGTCTTGAACTTCTGATTCTCCTGCCTTACCTTCCCAAGTGTCTTAGTTAGGGTTGTACTACTGTGAACAGACACCATGACCAAGGCAACTCTTATAAGGACAACATTTAACTGAGGCTGTTTTACAGGTTCAGAGGTTCAGTCCATTATCATCAAGGTAGGAACATGGCAGCATCCAGGCAGGCACTGTGTAGAAGAAGCTGAGAGTTACACAATTTTATCTGAAGACTTCTAGCAGAATACTCACTTCTAGACAGCTAGGATGAGGGTCTTAAAGCCCACACCCACAGTGACACACCTACTGCAACAGGGCCACACCTCCTAATAGTGCCACTCCATGAGCTAGGCATGTACAAGCCATCATACCAAGGTAGCAGGACCTAAAACTATGCTGCTAGATCCAGCAAGAAATTGCTCTAAATCTTTCAGACTGGGGAAAACCCGTGTTGGAAGAGCTATGATGATGACCAAGAGTCTGGTGAGACCACCAGGCAGCAAGTCACAGAGGAACAAATAGAAGAAATTGTCTTGTTTTGTTCCAAGATGCACATCTCTCCTCATCCTTAACTTTTAAAAGTTTTGGGTTCAGCTGGATATAGACATGTGAAGTGAATTCAGTCAATTTCAGAAAACAGGTGCTCTATGCTTTCTTTTCTGTTTCTTGATGTTTATGTAGAAATTAGACTGTCTCGTGGTCTGAAGATGACCAGACAAAGAGAAGGGTAGCAGAGAGTAGGCAAGTACATGCTCAACATATAGTATATAAATGCGTAAAACCTTTTTAAAACCCTGCCTCGATGGCCTTAAGTCTCACTTGGGAGGAGGGAATTCATTCTTGGCTAGCCAACTGCTTGTAGCTAAAGAGGTCATGGACCCTACAGGAGAAACTACCATTGTTATTCTCCTAAGCCAATATAATGTCTAACTGCATTCTAAATACTTATCCTGATGCCCACAGAGAAGTGCGGTTCTCAACCCTTATCTAAGCTCCTTTTTGCGGCAGATGGAAGGCACTAGAGTGGTCCACACCTGGTCAAAATGCAGAAAGTAGTTGACATCAGTTGCCCAACCCAAATTATTCGTCTGCAATGCAACCCCTGCACCCAAGACCCAGGAAAAATCATGGAAGTGGGAACAGAAAGGTTGAAGGAACCAGAGGACCAGGATACCTGCTACAAGATAGTGTCTTCCATACATGACAAGGACCTTGAACCCAGAAAATCTCAACAATGTGGCGGCCCACGCAAGACCTGCACAATAGCAACAACAGGTGATGTGCCAGTCTGCACTGGAAGGTTTGGCAGGTCCCAGCTCGACGGAAAGAGCTGCAGAGTTGCAGAGGCTGCTGAAAAGGAAGACTTGGCTAATGAAGGGATACGACCACCTAATAGATTATCTACTCTAAATCGGTCGGCCCTAAACACACATGCACACACAAACACACACAATAATAATCATAATCATAATTTAAGAAAAGGTAATAAATTTGAAGAGTAGAGGGGCCTACTAGGAATTGGATCAGGAAACAAAATACATAGAAATGCTAATACAGCACACACACACACACACACACACACACACACAATTATCCAAAAAATATTTTTTAAAAACTTTTAAAATAAAAACTAAAAATTATTTTATGGTTTTTGAGACAGGGTCTCTCTATGTAGCCCAGGCTGGCTAGGAACTCACTGTGTAGACTGACCAGGGTGGCCTCAAATATTGCAGAGATCTGCCTGCTTCTGCCTCCCACATCTTGGGTTCAAAAGTGTGCACCACCATACTTGGCCTAAAATAGCTTTTAAAATGCAGGTTATGATTTTGTTCTGTGTAAAAGGTGCTGTAGGAGAGGCCGGGAGTATTCTCCCCACTTCAATCCCCAGCAATAGAAGTTTCTAAAATTATACTTGTTGGAAAACTCAGTAGCGGAAAAACTTTCATTTTTAATTAGATACTCTCTGTATTCACATTTGAAATGTTAACCCTTCCCCCACCCCATTTCCATCCCCCCTCTTCCTCCACTTGTCTTACAGAAGGTGCACCCTCTCCTAATCATCTTCTCCACCTCAGTGCCTTGGCATTCCCCTACATTGGGAAAACATGCCCTCCCTGGACCAAAGGCCTCTTCTCACATTGATGCCAGACACTGCTATTCTCTGCTACATATGCAGCTGGAGTCATGGGCCTCTCTCAGTGTGTGCTCAATGGTTGGTGTTCTAGTCCATGGGAGTTGTGGAGGGTTTGGTTGGTTGATAATGTTGTTCTTCCCATGAGGTTGCACCCCCTTTCAGCTCCTTCTATCCTTTCTTTAGCATCTTTATTGGGGTCCCCATGCTCAGTTCGATGGTTAGCTCCAAGCATGCTCAGCTGTATCTGTGGGACTCTAGCAGAGCCCCTAAGGGGGCATCTCTATCTGGTTCCTGCCAGTAAGTACTTCTTGGCATCAACAATAGTGCTTGGGTTTGGAGGTTGCATATGGGGTGGATCCCCAGGTAAGGTAGCCTCTGAGTGATCTTTTCTTCAATTCCTGTTCCTCTATTGGACCTTGTATTTCCTCCTGTGAGTGTTTTGTTCTGCCTTCTAAGAAGGACAGAGGCATCCCCATTTTGGCCTTCCTTCTTTTTGAGCTTCATATGGTCTGTGAATTGTTCCTCGGGTATTCAGAGCTTTCTGGGGGCTAGTATCCAATTATCAGTGTAGATAGCATACCACGTGTGTTCTTTTGTAATTGGGTTACCTCACTCAGGATGATAGTTTCTAGTTCCATCCATTTGCCTACGAATTTCATAAAGTCATTGTTTCTAATAGCTGAGTAGTGCTCCATCGTGTAAATGCACCACACTTTCTGTATCCATTCCACTGTTGATGAACATCTGGGTTCTTTCCAGCTTCTGGCTATTATAAATAAGGCTGCTATGAACATGGTGGAACATGTGTCCTTGTTAGATGTTGGGGCTTCTTTGGGATATATGCCCAGGAGTGGTATAGCTGGGTCTTTAGGTAGTACTATGTCCAATTTTCTGAGGAACCACCAGACTGATTTCCAGAGTGGTTGTACCAGCTTACAACCCCACCACCAGTTTGGGGGCCCTCAGTGTCTCCCTACTGGCCATTCGCCATGATCAAGTAAGCCATTATTTTTTTAGTTTAAATTTTTTCACTTACTCATTTACATCCTATTCACTGCCACTCTCCTGGTCACCCCCTTCCACAATCCTTCCCCATCTCCCCTCCTCTTCTCCTCTGAGCGGGTGGGGACCCCCCTGGCACATCACATCTCTTCGAGGCTAGGCGCTTCCTCTCCCACGGAAGCCAGACATGGCAGCCCAGCTAGAACAAATCCCACATTCCGGCAACAGCTTTTGGGACAGGCCCCACTTCAGTTGTCCAGGACCCACATGAAGACCAATCTGCACATCTGTTACATATGAGCGGGGAGGCCTAGGTCCAGCCTGTGTGTGCTCTTTGGTTGATGGTTCAGACTCTGAGATCCACGAGGGTCCAGGTTTGTAGAGTCTGCTGGTCTTCTTGTGGAGTTCCTATTCCCCTGGGACCCACAATCCTTCCATTTATTCTTTCATAAGGGTCCCCAAGCTCTATCCACTGTTTGGCTGTGGGTGTTTGTATCTGTCTGTGTCAGCTGCTGGGTGGAGCCTCTCCAAAGACAGCGTGCTCCTGTCTGCAAGCATAACAGAGCGTCATTAATAGTGTCAGACTGGTGCCTGCCCAGGAGATGGGTCTCAAGTTGAGCCCATTATTGGGTGGCTGTTCCCTCAGTCTCTGCTCCATCCCGTCCCTGCATTTCTTGCAGAAAGGATAAATTTTGGGTCAAAAGTTCTGTGGGTGGGTTGGTGTCTTTATTGCTCCACTGGGGTTGCTGCCTAGCTGCAGGAGGTGATCTTTTCACGTCCTATATCCCCAATGTAGTTAGTCACAGCTAAGGTCACCCCTACTGCTTCCTGGGCACCTCCTTTATCCCAAGTCTCCTACTCCCTCCCATTTCCCTCCCTCCATGTGCCTCTTATGACTAATTTATTCCCCCTCTAAGTGAGGTTCAAGCTTCCTCGCTTAGACCTTCCTTCTGGTGTAGCTTCTTTGGGTCTGTGGATGTAGCATGCCACCTGTACTTTATAACGATCGCCCACTTATGAATGAGCAATGCCATGCAAGTCCTTTTGGAACCGGGTCACCTCTCTTAGGATGATATTCTCAAGTTCCATCTATTTGCCCATAAAATTCACGATGTCTTTAGCTTTCATTATTATTAATCTTACCCTTATCAGTACACACGAAAATTCCCCCTTAGTCTCACAAGTCTGAAACCATTACACAAATTAAGTGGCTTGGAACAGCAACACTTGCTAATTTGCTCCTTAATATGCATCTGGGTAGTATTGGGAGGGACAGCTTGCCTCATGGCCATGTGGGCCATGTTTGAAAGGGGTTGAGAGCACGTTACGCCAGAACTGAAATACAAGGATATATTTTTTGATTGGCCCAAAAAATTCCAGCTGAACCAAGGCTTACGTGTAGGTTTTCCAGTTATTTGAAGTAACAATCCCCCCTGAAGTCAGTTTAACCCCAACCTCAGTTTCAGCTTTGTTTCGGTACCTTACCTACCAATGCTTAACTAAAGATGTTCCACTGCTATGGACAAAGGAGGGTGTGAAGGCAGGAGTAAAGTTCCTCAGGGGACTGAGAAGTGGCATCTAGATTGACAAAGATTAGCAAGAGTTGCCACCAGCAATAGGAAGAGCAGAATTCCCCCGGGGCATAAAGGCAGTGGCCCCAGGGGATGGCAGGTCACTGGCAGAGCTGGTGAGAAAGTGAGCGATAAAACCCAATCTAATCAGGACAAACTATTACTGTGCATCATATAGCATTCAAAGTCGGCACGGAGCAACCATATCTGAGAAGACTATGTCATTGGGGACACAATAATCATTTCTGCAGAGGCCAGTAGGGACACACTGAGGGCCCCAAACTGTGGGTACCATTCGTGACATATGCCTGGAAATACCCCCAGGAAGCAATAAGGAAGCTTTGAGAATGATGGGCAAATTCCTTGCCAACTTGGAAAAGTAGAGACACAGCATGAGACACGGAATTGAGAGGTAGAGAGGCGCATAAGGCGACTCTCTTCTGTCCTCAGATGACCCTGAGGCTGATCCTAGATAAAAATATCCAAGGTGAGCACTAGGGTGTGAAGGCACAAGGATCAGGAGCTCGAGGCCATCCTTAGCTATGTTAGTGAGCTTGAGGCCAGCCTGAACTACATGAGATCCTGTCTTTAAAAAAAAAAAAACAAAGTAGTAGAGCGTTAGGTAGTGATGAACCCTAGGAGCTACTGCTATCACCTTTCTACAGCTGAGTTTAATGTCTGTCCTGAAGCCACAGACCTCTCACTGTTCAAAACTGGTCAATTCTGTTTTGTGTTTTTCAGTTGCCTCAGGATTTCTTTTTTGAAACACGTTCTCTCTCAAACTGTAGTGTAAGCTGCCCTGAAACTTGCTTCGTAGCCCAAGCTAGCATTAAACGTGTGATGAGCCTGTGTCAGAAACTACAGGAATGATATACATTTATTCCACTTAAGAATCTTCTCCTCCCCCTCCCCTCCTGCTTCTCCTCTTCCCTTCCCCTCTCTCTTATTGTGATTTTAAGACTAAACTCAATTAATGGTGAAAATCATCCCCCACCCCTTCTCTTTAGGGTAGCTCCTGAGCTCTCAGGTGCTTAAGGGACATTGAATCTCGGTTCTCTGTTTTCATTTTACTTATCTATGTTATCTATATGAGTGTTTTGCCTGTATGTATGTATGTATGTATGCATGTATGTATGTATGTATGTGCACCACATAGAGACCAGAAGAGGGCATTGCATGCCCTGGAGCTGCAGTTATAGACAGTTGTAATCAACCATATGGGTGGCAGACCCAGCTCCTCTGCAAGAACAGCAAGTACTCAGAATGGCTAACCCCCATTTTTGTTCCTATAGCCAGCAAACAAGTATTAGGTTTCTTTGTTGCATTCTTAAGCATAGTGTATTTCAGTTACTGTTCTCTTCTTCTTCTTTCCTTTCTGAGTTGCACACTCTTCTACTTCCAGGAGTCTCCTCTCAGCTTTCATGTAACATGATAGGTATGCATGATGGATGGATGATAGATAGGCAGGCAGACAGACAGACAGACAGACAGACAGAGATAGTGAGAAAGAGTCGGAGTCATTTGTACCTCCATCTACCTTCCTGAACATTCATAATTTTACTTTTACAGCTAAATAAAATCCCATTGCATCTATACAATTACCCATCAATGAACACCTAGGCCAATCCCATTTCCTCGACATTCACGGGTATGGCATCTTCAGGAAGGCCGTCTATGCTGCCGTCTGATTTAAAGCTGGTGCTGTCTGATCCCCAAGCTATACTCTTTCCAAGCTGGCATTTGCTGAATACCTATGTTGTCCTCTGCCTGCTGGTCACAGTTCCTTGTGACCCTTTGTTTCGTACCATTCCTTTGCTATAACTCTTTAAGTAGCTGTGGGGGTTGTTTTGTTTTGTTTTAGCTGACGTCCACACATCTGAGAAAGAATAGACATGGAGAAAAATCTGCTGATAAGGTGGCCTCGGCAAGCATAAAACCTTGGGTTTGAACTTGAGCACCACACAACCTGGGCATGGTGGCTCACACCAGTAATTCCAGAGCTGCAGAGGAGAAGGCAGGAGGAACAGCAGTTTAAAGTCATCGTCCTGGGCTACATGAGATCCTGTCTCAAAAAACAAAACTGGCTAGTGGGATGGCCCAAAGATTAAGAGCACTCGCTAAAGACCCACGTTCAATTCCCAGAACCCTCGCAGCAGCTCACAACCATCTGTAACTCCAGCTCCAGGGGATCCAAAGTTGGCTTCTCATCTCCAGAGATAGACATGCAGATGGTGCACATACACACAAGCGTGCAGGCAAAATGCTCAAACACATAAAAATAACACTTAAAAGCAAAACCAATAAAGATGTAAACTCTGGAAGTTTGGCTGGGCTTCCCAGGCTTCCTCTGTTCTATCATGACATTCCGTACTCGAATTCTGTCCTCCAATGGTAACTCATCCATGGAACTTGGATTTCAGATAGAAATTGGCATAAGTCCTTTCTATCCTTAGATCACCCTGAACTTATCTACGTAACCTGGAGCTGGTCGTAGATATTTTTTAAAAGGTGTGTAAGATATTACCCTCTTAGTCTAGGTAAGATTTAATCTCATTTAATTTTATTTTCCTTGTGCATAGATCAATGTGCAGCATGGAGTGTGTTACATAGTGTTGGGGGGAAGTGGGAAGCAGAAAAGCATTTTGATTTTCACCTGGAGCAGGGCCTGAGTTCAGAATAAGACTTTGTCCTCTAGTTCTGTTGTCCCAAGATCAGAGCAGCTCACGGATCCTGATGGTCTGGACTCATATCCAACGACCTGCACATAGATCGTCATAGAACAGCAAAGAGTCTGTGGGGCAGGAAAAAAACATTGATTTCACAAGATCATATTGCCACATTTGTAACTATTTACACTTTCTAAAGGCATTCAGTCAGCAAGGAGGTAAGAACAAGGGAGAAGACCGTTCACATCCTTACAAACTGGGTCAGCTACGGATTGCATCAGTGTACGGCCAAGAGACCAAAATGATGACTTGCCAAATCCAATGAGGGAATGTTTAATAAAAGGAGTTGTGAGTTTATCTCAGCAATTGACTGAGATAAATAGAACACACCCACTCCCACAAAAACAAAAACAAAACACCCCAAACCTGTGTGAGTACTAAGGGCACATTTGGAAGGCTGATGCCAAGTATCTTCCCCAAGGGTAGGATTTATACCTCACTATACAGGGTGTGGCTACAGGCAACGGATGGTAAGGAAATTAGACAGAACTTCTCCCCAGTCACCACTCTGAGGCTTGGAGGCAGAATACCATGGCTGGCAGTGACCATAGGAAATACTTTCCCAAAATGCAGTTCTGCTGAGACTGGACAACCAACTTCCAAGATGTCTGCAAGGCTCACTGGGAAGCCACCAACCAGCCTGCTACTGAAACCTGATTTAAAAAAAAAATTGCTTTATTACATGTTCTTTCTCCAAGGGCTTCTGCTAACCATGGCGTAGGCATCAGAAAAAGAAAAAGAAACAGTAACAGCAACAGCAACAGCAACATCAGCAACATCAGCAGCAGCAACATCAGCAGCAGCAACAATGAAGCAGAAGGACACCAGAACTCAGAAGAGATGCTCCAAGGTCTCACCTTTCCATCCCTGCCTTCCCTTGGCAATGTGTAACATAATGCCAGAGGCAAAGGGGACATCTTGACCAGGATTTGCTCCTTCAATAAGAGGCAATGAAAAGTGAATTTGGAGTAAGATTAATAACCGATGTGTCAATTAAGTGCAGTGTTGGATGTGACCAGTAAGTATTGCATGGTCTCTAGAAGAATTGACTGTAGGACTGGAGAGATGGCTCAGCATCTCATATCACCACTCTGAAGACTAAACTTATAACATGTGGACCCTCAGGGCACGAACTATTCCCAAATCATAGCAATTCTGCAGTAGTTAGTGGTAAGAGACTGAGGCAGTCTCTTCCTCTTGATTATATATTCTTTCTACTACT